>NC_138296.1:84995000-85595000 GCF_965601325.2 Salmo salar | reverse complement strand
TATCTGTACTTCACTTTACTATTTATATTCTTGACTACTTTTACTTCACTACATTCCTAAAGAAAATAATGTACTTCTTACTCCATACATTTTCCCTGCCACTCAAAAGTACTTGTTACATTTTGAATGCTTAGCAGGACAGGAAAATTGTTAAATTCAAGCACTTATCAAGAGAACATCCCTGGTCATCCCTATTGCCTCCGATCTGGCTGTCTCACTAAACACATGCTTCGTTTTGTAAATTATGTCAGGTGTTGGAGTGTGCCCCTGGCTATCCTAAATAAAAAAAATAAAATTGTGCCATCTGGTTTGCTTAATATAGGCAATTTGAAATGATTTATACTTGTACTTTTGATACTTAAGTATATTTAAAACAAAATTCTTTTAGACTTTTACTCAAGTAGTATTTTACTGGTTTACTTCAACTTTTACTATTTACTGGGTGACTTTCTATTCTTTTACTCAAGTATGACATTTGGGTACTTTTTCCACCACTGTTCATTACACAGATGCACCTTGTGTTGGGGACAATAAAAGGTCACTCTCTAAAATCTACAGTTTTGTCAATCAACTCAATACCACCGATGTCAAAAGTTTTGAGGGAGGGTGCAATTGGCATGCTGACCGCAGGAATGTCCACCAGAGCTGTTGCCAGAGAATTGAAAATTAATTTCTCTACCATAAGCCACATCCAGCATTATTTTGGAGAATTTGGCAGTACGTCCAACCGGCCACACAAACGTAGACTACTTGTAACCATTCCAGCCCAGGACCTCCACATCTGGCTTTTTCACCAGCGGATTGTCCGAGACCAGCCGCCCGGACAACTGAAACTGAGGAGTATTTATGTCTCTAATAAAGCCCTTGTGTGGTGAAAAACTAATTTTGATTGGCTGGGCCTAGCTCCCCAGAAGGTGGGCCTGTCTCCCAAGTGGGTGGGTCTATGCCCATGGCTGCGCCCCTGCCCAGTTATGTGAAAGCCATAGATTAGGGCCTAATGAATTTATTTAAATGTACTTAAATTTATATTTTATATTTTTCTTTCATTATTGTTGTACCACCCATGTTTTTGCATACATTTGATAACACTGCAGGTTGCACCTTATTCATTATTTCCAATAGTCTTTCTCAACATGCTAACTGAAGCGCTTCTGCTTCTATTCTTGTCCACCTTTCCCTGTGGGACACTGAAACTGCTCTTATCTCTGTCATATTCAGAGAGCTGGCTTGGAGGCACCCAGGCCCATCTGTCAGTGGAACACTCTGTACGCACCATATGTAAAACACACACACACACACACACACACACACTGTATGCGGTATGAGGTGGACCACAAGGAGTGCACTCTAATCACTATTGTATGCAAGGCTCCAATGCACCACCACAGAGACTGTTTTATCACAAACCAGCTAAATGTTATTTATTGGAGCTGAATTATCTGACTGCTATTAATGAGGAGTCCTAGAAGAGGAAGGTTTTCTGCGTTTCTGCCTCTGCCTTGCTCTGTGGCGCTGGAGTAGATAGTATACAGCTACCATCAGAATAGACTTTTCGCAGAAGTTTAGGAGAATTCATGTAGTAGGTTAGGAGAATGAGGTTAAGGGTTTGAAAAGGGTGAGTTAGATCAAATGCTAAAATTCCCTCTGACATGCAACCTTTTGACTTAAGATGTATCCCATCTAGCCATGTCACTGTGGTTCCACTGTAACTCTGCAAGAGAGAGGCCCTCAAGGTGGCTCACAGTCAGCTGGCTGCATATGAGCCATGGCTGAAACAGCTGCTGCTCTCCTATTCTCACCCTCCTGGAGCAGGGCTGTACAGCCTGTGCCCTGCTCCACAGCTGCCTTCCTCCTCTCCTCTTCCTCCACACCCCTCCCTGTACAGCCCTGTGCCCTGCTCCACAGCTGCCTTCCTCCTCTCCTCTTCCTCCACACCCCTCCCTGTACAGCCCTGTGCCCTGCTCCACAGCTGCCTTCCTCCTCTCCTCTTCCTCCACACCCCTCCCTGTACAGCCCTGTGCCCTGCTCCACAGCTGCCTTCCTCCTCTCCTCTTCCTCCACACCCCTCCCTGTACAGCCCTGTGCCCTGCTCCACAGCTGCCTTCCTCCTCTCCTCTTCCTCCACACCCCTCCCTGTACAGCCCTGTGCCCTGCTCCACCGCTGCCTTCCTCCTCTCCTCTTCCTCCACACCCCTCCCTGTACAGCCCTGTGCCCTGCTCCACCGCTGCCTTCCTCCTCTCCTCTTCCTCCACACCCCTCCCTGTACAGCCCTGTGCCCTGCTCCACAGCTGTCTTCCTCCTCTCCTCTTCCTCCACACCCCTCCCTGTACAGCCCTGTGCCCTGCTCCACAGCTGTCTTCCTCCTCTCCTCTTCCTCCACACCCCTCCCTGTACAGCCCTGTGCCCTGCTCCACAGCTGTCTTCCTCTCCTCTTCCTCCACACCCCTCCCTGTACAGCCCTGTGCCCTGCTCCACAGCTGTCTTCCTCCTCTCCTCTTCCTCCACACCCCTCCCTGTACAGCCCTGTGCCCTGCTCCACAGCTGTCTTCCTCCTCTCCTCTTCCTCCACACCCCTCCCTGTACAGCCCTGTGCCCTGCTCCACAGCTGTCTTCCTCCTCTCCTCTTCCTCCACACCCCTCCCTGTACAGCCCTGTGCCCTGCTCCACAGCTGTCTTCCTCCTCTCCTCTTCCTCCACACCCCTCCCTGTACAGCCCTGTGCCCTGCTCCACAGCTGTCTTCCTCCTCTCCTCTTCCTCCACACCCCTCCCTGTACAGCCCTGTGCCCTGCTCCACAGCTGTCTTCCTCCTCTCCTCTTCCTCCACACCCCTCCCTGTACAGCCCTGTGCCCTGCTCCACAGCTGTCTTCCTCCTCTCCTCTTCCTCCACACCCCTCCCTGTACAGCCCTGTGCCCTGCTCCACAGCTGTCTTCCTCCTCTCCTCTTCCTCCACACCCCTCCCTGTACAGCCCTGTGCCCTGCTCCACAGCTGTCTTCCTCCTCTCCTCTTCCTCCACACCCCTCCCTGTACAGCCCTGTGCCCTGCTCCACGGCTGTCTTCCTGGTTTTTCCTCTCAGAGAATACTCCAAGGTTGCTGCAACATACCAGTGAATTCACTTGGTAGTTTACTGAAAACACACAGGGAGGGATGCTATTAGGAAATCAGACAGGCACAGGCCCAGGTAGAGCGTTTCTCAAAAATACACTTACTCACTACTCACACATTGGTTCCGTCCTGTAATTGCACCCTACTGCCTAATATAGTGCACCACTTTTGACCAGGGCCCATGGGGTCTCTGGTTAAAAGTGATGCGTGATGTAGAGGATAGGGTGCCATTTGGGACACAGACAGTGTCATCTGCTGGGGTCACGTGTTCATCAGCAGAGCACCGTGCCAGTTGATGCCTTAGGAAACTCAGAAAATCTGTGCATTCTGGATCACCAAGTCCCTCGTGTGGTGTTCACTGTTTATGACGGCCGTATATCAGCTCAACGATGGCCCCTCGAGGTATACCGAGGACCCCTGTCCCCGGCGGTCAGCATGCTTTGCCCTGTACTATTAAGTCAGCCGGGTACTAATGCAGTCTTATATAATGAGTTGTTGTGCTTTGCAGAGCTGCTATTTTACAACACTGATGCAAGAACTGAAGAATGACAGATCAGAGTCACCATCTGAATAGTTTAGAGTGCTTTCTTTGGTACCCTTTTGGAGGAGTGCACACGGTACACTGGGCCTTAGTAAAAATACACGCTGTGTGATTTCTCCCGTCTGTCCTCTGTATCTCTCTCACGGTCGGTCTCTCATGCTCTGTCAAATTCACATTCTAAATAAGTTAGTAGGCAGACCTCACTCTGTTCAGCCTTTCTGCAATAGTGTTGCAGAAATAAGTAAAAGAAAAAAAGGGGGTTTTCTTCATTTTCACTATTTTCCACTTTGTAGAATAATATTGAAGACATCAAAACCATGAATTAACACATATGGAATCATGTAGTAACCAAAAAAAGTGTTAAAACAAATCAAAATATATTTTATATTTGAGATTCTTCAAATAGCCACCCTTTGCCTTGACAACTTTGCATACTCTTGGCATTGTCTCAACCAGCTTCACCTGGAATGCTTTTCCAACAGTCTTGAAGGAGTTCCCACATATGCTGAGCACTTGTTAGCTGCTTTTCCTTAACTCTGCGGTCCGACTCATCCCAAACCATCTCAGTTTAATTGAGGTCGGGGGATTCTGGAGGCCAGGTCATCTGATGCAGCACTCCATCACTCTCATTCTTGGTAAAATAGCCCTTACACAGCCTGGAGGTGTGTTGGGTCATTGTCCTGTTGAAAAACAAATGATAGTCCCACTAAGCCCAAACCAGATGGGATGGCGGATCACTGCAGAATGCTGTGGTAGCCATGCTGGGTAAGTGTGCCTTGAATTCTAAATAAGTCAGACACTATCACCAGCAAAGTACCATAACACCTTCTCCTCCATGCTTTAAAGTGGGAAATATACATGCCGAGATCTGTTCACCCACACCGCGTCTCAAAGGCAGCGGTTGGAACCAAAAATCTCCAATTTACATCGGTCTAATGTCCATTGCTTGTGTTTCTTGGCCCGAGCAAGTCTCATCTTCTTATTGGTGTCCTTTAGTAGTGGTTTCTTTGCAGAAATTTGACCATAAGGGCCTGATTCACACACTCTCCTCTGAACAGTTGATGTTGAGATGTGTCTGTTACTTGAACTCTGTGAAGCATTTATTTGGGCTGCCATTTCTGAGGCTGGTAACTCTAATGAACTTATCTTCTGCAGCGGAGGTAACTCTGGGTCTTCCATTCCTGTGGCGGTCCTCATGAGAGCCAGTTTCATCATAGTGCTTGATGGTTTTGCGACCTCACTTGAAAAAAACGTTCAAAGTTCTTGAAATGTTCCTGATTGACTGACCTCCATGTCTTAAAGTAATGATGGACTGTCGTTTCTCTGCTTATTTGAGGTGTTCTTGCCATAATACGGACTTTTACCAAATAGGGCTATCTTCTGTATACCCCCCTACCTTGTCACAACACAACTGAATGGCTCAAATGCATTAAGAAGGAAATAAATTCCACAAATTAACTTTTAAGAAGGGACACATGTTAATTGAAATGCATTCCAGGTGACTACCTCGTGAAGCTGGTTGAGAAAATGCCAAGCGTGTGCAAAGTTGTCATCCAGGCAAAGGGTGGCTATTTGAAATCTTAAATATATTTTGATTTGTTTAACACTTTTTTGGTTACTACATGATACTACATGATTCCACCTGTTATTTCATAGTTTTTATGTCTTCACTATTGTTCTACAATGTAGAAAATAGTAAAAAATAAAAACCCTTAAATGACCAGGTGTTCTAAAACTTTTGACCGGTAGTGTATTTGTCACATACACCGGATAGGTGCAGTGTAATGTGTTGTTTTACTGCGTCAGCCATATTAGTATGGCGCCCCTGGAGCAAATTAGGGTTAAGTGCCTTGCTCAAGGACACATCGACCAAATCTTCACCTTGTTTACTCGTATTCAAACCAGCGACCTTTCAGTTACTGGCCCGATGCTCTAACCGTTAGGCTACCTGCCGCCCTGTACATGTATTAGGGTACTGTACACTGCGGACAAGCTACTAAACCTCTCTTCCTGCCATCCCCAAATCTAGTTGAGGCAATGTCCCAATGTCTGAGTCCACTCAAATCTAATATCCCTCTCTCTGGATGTAACAGTTCTCTCTGCCTTTTTTCCTTCTCTCCACAAGACGTGCCTTAAGGCTCACTCTCTCTCACTCACCCAGCCACAGTGTGCAGAGAGACTGAAACATTTAGAGGCACTAAAGGAGCTGACCGACAGTGCGGATGGGGTGGCCCATTCATTTTCAATTTAACTTAGGCGGGGGGTGTAATTCTATCCAAGTGGAGTGCTCTGCTGTGCCTGTGGAAGCCGCTCAGACTAGGTGGAGAAAATAGGATTCTACTCTATTTTTGAAGTGGTGCCGTCGTTGTTGACCAATCACAGTACAAAACGGCCTGCATGGTGATCCATCAGCATGTACTGTATGTCCAACAGTAGAATCAGCTTACTTGCCCACTCCAGCTAGCTAGCTATCAGTTTAGAATCCTTTTTAACAATACAAATCTTTGTTTTCTAATACATTTGTTTATTCATAATTTCTGTTGCATGTAAATATGTTTTTATGCAATGTTGGTTTATTTTGATGCAGTTCTCACCGCCAGCTGTCGCATTGACTGTGAGCTGTCGCATTGACTGTGAGCTGTCGCATCGACTGTGAGCTGTCGCATCGACTGTGAGCTGTCGCATCGACTGTGAGCTGTCGCATCGACTGTGAGCTGTCGCATCGACTGTGAGCTGTCGCATCGACTGTGAGCTGTCGCATCGACTGTGAGCTGTCGCATCGACTGTGAGCTGTCGCATCGACTGTGAGCTGTCGCCTTTTTTGTGTGTGTGTGTGTGTGAAGGCACTAGCCGTGTTGACTAGAGGGACAAGTGGTGTACTGTGCAGGGTTTTCTGCGATATTCCACCGACTATCTGAAAAGCGCTTAGAGGTTATGAAGCATAAATATAACATTGATTTTGCATTAGTACACACAAAATGTCCCAATGCAAAGTTACACCTCACTTCTCTATTTTACGAGTTATTTCATAAAACCGATCAGAATTCCGAAGAAAGTTTAAATCATGTCGGAAAACGTTTTCCGAGGGGTGACGTAAAATGCAGGGCCCGGCAAGCAATCCTAATGTGAACTCCAACAAAACTTCAATTTTCAGCCAACTTACAAGCAAATATGTTATGAATGTATTGTTACAAGTCAAGTTGAAAGGTTTTCTCCACAATTTCGTAGTATTCAATTGGTAGTTAGTCTTGTCCATTCACTGCTACTCCCATACAGACTCAGGAGAGGCCAAGTTCGAGAGCCATGCGTCCCCCAAACACGACTCAACCAAGCCGCACTGCTTCTTGACACAATGCCTGCTTAACCCGGAAGCCAACCACACCAATGTGTCAGAGGAAATACCGTACAACTGGCGACTGTGTCAGAGTGCATGCGCCCGGCCCGCCACAGGAGTTGCTAGAGCATACATTCCAGATGTCTGTCAGCTAGCATGCTAGCACTAAGCGAAGGTGGACATTTTACAAAACTCCTGTAGACTACTTCAGAGAGCATGCTGAAAAGTTTACGAAACAAAAAGAACCGACGAGGTTCTACAAAATTAGAGCAAGCAGGTATGATTTTATTTCGTTTCGAGCCCACGGGAAGAAGGCACCAGAGCCTGCTGTGCTACAGGGTTCCCACCAGATAACTCAGCCACAAAGTCCGTGAAGAGCATGGCCCCACGTGCCCCATTGTTTACATCACACTTCCTGTGGTTGGTGGATTGTAGCTCACCACCGCCAACACTTGGTCTGGAATGTAATTACATGGTAGCATGGCTTGTGGCTAACGTTAGCCAACTTGAGCTAGCTACCGAGCAAGCATACGAACTCGGTAGCACAGAGTACACAGAGTACATCCTCCATATGATAAGAGTGCATTGTGGGTAGTTAAGAAGATATCTGAAATAAGTTAATACATTTGTTGTAACCCAAAAACATAACTGTTTGTACTTATAGGTAACCAGATTGTGACTACTGCTAAGTCTTTGACCACACTGCTTTTACATTGGTGAGTAAAAACTCATGCTTCCTAGTTCCTTCCCTTTTAAAATTCCTCTCTCACTCACCCAGTCACAGTGTACATTTCGAGGAGATAAGTCCCTCTCTCTCACTCAACCACCTGTTCTTCTGACTCTGTGTGATTCTTAAAGGGATACTGTGATATTCTGGTAAATAATCAATGTTTCTACTTCCCCAGAGTCAGATGAGCTGGGGAAATCCTCAAAGCGTCTGAGTAGAAAATTGGTCATAAGTGATGAGATTAGTCATTTTACTCCTACTCTTATAGGTACAAATATAAGCTATGCATGAAGACTCTTTAGGTCCACCTAGTCGACAGACATTTAGGAGACCTCATGAGTTGTCCTAACCATGTAACTGTTACCAGCAGGGGTCTTGATGAGAGAAAAGTCAGTGGTTTCTGCGCCATAACTCCTAAGCAATTGTCTGTCTATCGAAAGAATGCTTTGATATTTCTATATGATCAGCCCATAAACAATCTAGACTGGCCTACATCCATCAGTAACTCTTGTGCTTTTCTCAATGATTTCACATGAGGTCTAATTCACATAATATGCCTAAATACTTATAAATCAAATTTTATTGGTCACATACACATGATTAGCCGATGTTATTGCTTGTTCTTCTAGCTCCAACAGTGCAGTAATATCTAACAAATTACACAACATATACCCAGTATACACAAATCTAAGTAGGAATGAATTAAGACAGTTGTATTTATTTATTTTTATTTAACCTTTATTTAACTAGGCAAGTCTGTTAAGAACAAATTCTTATTTACAATGACGGCCTATATACATATGGACGAGCGATGTCAGAGCGCAACGGGCTAAGATACAGTAGAATAGTATAGAAAACAGTATATACATATGAGATGAGAAATGCAAGATACGTAAACATTAAGTGACTGATACCGTAGAATAGTACAGAATACAGTATATACATATGAGATGAGTAATGCCAGATATGTAAACATTATTAAAGTGACTAGTGTTCCATTCCTTAAATGGCCAGTGATTTCTAGTCTATGCCTGTAGGCAGCAGCCTCTAATGTGCTAGTGATGGCTGTTTAACAGTCTGATGGCCTTGAGATAGAAGCTGTTTTTCAGTCTCTCGGTCCCAGCTTTGATGCACCTGTACTGACCTCGCCTTCTGGATGATAGCGGGGTGAGCAGGCGGGTGGTTGTTGTCCTTCATTTTCTTTTTGGCCTTCCTGTGACATCGGGCGCTGTAGGTGTCCTGGAGGGCAGGTAGTTTGCCCACTAATGCGTTGGGCAGACCGCACCACCCTCTGGAGAGCCTTGCGGTTGAGGGCAGTGCAGTTCCTGTACCAGGCAGTGATACAGCCTGACAGAATGCTTTCAGTTGTGCATCTGTAAAAGTTTGAGGGTTTTAGGTGACAAGACAAATTTCTTTAGCCTCCTGAGGTTGAAGAGGCTCTGTTGCTCTTTCTTCACCACACTGTCTGTGTGGGTGGTCCGTTTCAGTTTGTCAGTGATGTGTACGCCCAGGAACTTAAAACATTCCACCTTCTCCACTGCGGTCCCGTCGATGTAGATAGGGGGGGTGCACCCTCTGCTGTTTCCTGAAGTCCACGATCATCTCCTTTGTTTTGTTGATGTTGAGTGAGAGGTTGTTTGTCCCAGAGCCCTCACCACCTCCCTGTAGGCTGTCTCGTCATCATTGGTAATCAAGCCCACTACTGTTGTCGTCTGCAGACTTCATGATTGAGTTGGAGGCGTGCTAGGTCATGCCAGGCGTGGGTGAACAGGGAGTACAGGAGGAGGCTGAGCAGGCACCCTTGTGTGGTGCGGATCAGTGGAATGGTGGTGATGTTTCCTAACTTCACCTCCTGGGGGATTCCTGTCAGGAAGTCCAGGACCCAGTTGCACAGGGTGGGGTTCAGACCCAGGGCCTAGGGCTTAATGATAAGCTTGGATAGTACTATGGTGTTGTAGTCAATGAACAGCATTCTTACATAGGTATTCCTCTTGTCCAGATGGGATAGGGCAGAGTGATGGCGATTGCATCGTCTGTGGATTTATTGGGGCAGTAAGCAAATTGAGGTGGGTCTAGGGTGTCAGGTAACTTAGAGGTGATATGATCTTTAACTAGCTTCTCAAAGCACTTCATGATGACAGAGGTGAGTGCTATGGGGCGATAGTCATTAAGTTCAGTTACCTTTGCCTTCTTGGGTACAGGAACAATGGTGGCCATCTTGAAGCATGTGGGGACAGCAGATTGGGATGGGGAGAGATTGACTATGCCCGTGAACACACCAGCCAGCTGGTGTGCGCATGCTCTGAGGACGCGGCTAGGGATGCCGTCTGGGCCGGCAGCCTTGCGAGGGTTAACATGTATAAATGTTTTTCTCACGTCGTCCACGGAGAAGGAGAGCCCACCGTCCTTGGTAGCGGGCCACGTCAGTTGCACTGGGTTATCCTCAAAGCGTGCGAAGAATGTCTTTTAGCCTGTTCAGAACCACTAGGCTAAAAAGTAATCACATTTTTATTTTTATTATTTCATTAACCTACATTCTATGTAAAGTTATCCCTTTCCTAGTGCAATATCACGTAAAAAAAATATGCCCATCAGTTGGTCAATTAAACCCGGACGATGCTGGGCCAATTGTGCACCGCCTCATGGGTCACCCGGGCATGGCCGGCTGTGACACAGCCCGGGATCAAATCCGGGCCTAGACCTCTGCGCCACTTGTGTGGCCCTAAGAAATACATTTTAATCCCAGTTTGTAACAGAACAAAATCTGGAAAAAGTCTATGGGTGTATTTCCTTTGGGCTACTTCAAACTGTCGTGGTTACCAGCTGAGAAACTTTTGAGGTTGATTTTACTCTTGCCTCAGAGTTTGCTAAATAGCGTTTGCGCAATGACGAAGTGAACAGGTATGGTAGCGTATGTTTTGGTTAAGTAGAAAAACGACTTAATTGCCAGAATATTGCAGTATCCCTTTAAACTTTGTCTGGAGGGTTAGTCAGTGACGCTTGTCCTGCTAGTCTAGACCTGTCTGGTTTTCACCATAAAGATATAAGCCTTCCAGGCTCACTAGGCCTAGATTCACCCTTTTCATCATTCTAGGCTCAATGACCACTTTTCACACCCTTTTATCATCCTAACGTCATCACGTTGCCTTGTCACTGTCCCCTGACACACACATCATTTGACAAAGTTAGCCAAGATAGCTCACAAGTTCATAGCAGCGTTTTTTATACGGCCGAAATGAAATTAATTTGGAAAATCGCCAATGTATAGACTGCGCCGTTCCCCAGCTCTGAGCACCGATGTGCTTACTAACCCATCGACTGGCTACTCAGCAGTTGAGTGAAAATATCCTTTATCTGGGTCATCAAACAGACTCTGCTTCTGCCTCTCCCTCCCGCCGTGGCCTCTTGATTTGAAAATGTTGCTGAATTCTGGCCCCCTGAAATAGAGCTAGCCCAAGCTCTCACACATTATCGGCCGGCAGCTTTACATATTCCTGTTGATGTAGCCGCTTGAAGGGGAAGGCAAGGACACCACATCTTAATACATGCCGCTGTAATGCAATGTGTTCTGGGCTGCCTCTGTCTATTCCTCCTTGCACTGGTCTTTCTCCCAGAGTGCAAGTGCAAGCGGACACCACCTCAGCACTGTCATCTATTAGCTTTACATAAAACTGCCTCGCAACACGAGCCTATCCCGATGATTAGATTATCATTGATTCTCTCATAAACTGTGTTTGGCTTGATCAATACTGTCTGTGTGCGTTTGTGTGTGTTCCACCTCCATACCCTACAGATGAAATTGAACTCGGTAGTAGAGACTGTACTCTGAGGATTAGCCAAGTCCTGCCGTTGTAGATGAGACTCGGTGTGTGTGTTTCTCCCCAGGGCTAACGTCAACACTAAATCTGTGTGTTCACAGCCCGATTAGAGGTGGCGTTGGTTTGGACCCGAGAGGCTGCAGCATCTGTCTCCCATTTACTCTGGAGATCTGCATCACAGGCCTGATGCCCCTCAGTGATTCATCTGAGGCTCCTGATAGGCCCTCTTAACACCGTTGATCTACGTGCATGTGGGTGGAGTCGTTTTTTGGGGGGGGAGGGGCGCGGACTCTTTTTGCTGCGTTCCAGCCAGAGAGGAAGTCCACCTTGTGCAGTGTATATCCACTAGGGGGAGGCAGAGTAGTTTACCAAGGAAGAGGGGCCTTGTGTAGTGTATATCCACTAGGGGGAGCCAGAGTAGTTTACCAAGGAAGAGGGGCCTTGTGTAGTGTATATCCACTAGGGGGAGCCAGAGTAGTTTACCAAACAAGAGGGGCCTTGTGTAGTGTATATCCACTAGGGGGAGCCAGAGTAGTTTACCAAGGAAGAGGAGCCTTGTGTAGTGTATATCCACTAGGGGGAGCCAGAGTAGCTTACCAAGGAAGAGGGGCCTTGTGTAGTGTATATCCACTAGGGGGAGCCAGAGTAGTTTATCAAGGAAGACGGGCCTTGTCTAGTGTATATCCACTAGGGGGAGCCAGAGTAGTTTACCAAGGAAGAGGGGCCTTGTGTAGTGTATATCCACTAGGGGGAGCCAGAGTAGTTTACCAAGGAAGAGGAGCCTTGTGTACATTTTACATTTTACATTTTAGTCATTTAGCAGACGCTCTTATCCAGAGCGACTTACAAATTGGTGCATTCACCTATAATATCCAGTGGAACAACCACTTTACAATAGTGCATCTAAATCTTTTAAGGGGGGGGGTTAGAAGGATTACCTTATCCTAACCCAGGTATTCCTTGAAGAGGTGGGGTTTCAGGTGTCTCCGGAAGGTGGTGATTGACTCCGCTGTCCTGGCGTCGTGAGGGAGCTTGTTCCACCATTGGGGTGCCAGAGCAGCGAACAGTTTTGACTGGGCTGAGCGGGAACTGTGCTTCCTCAGAGGTAGGGAGGCGAGCAGGCCAGAGGTGGATGAACGGAGTGCCCTTGTTTGGGTGTAGGGCCTGATCAGAGCCTGAAGGTACGGAGGTGCCGTTCCCCTAACAGCTCCGTAGGCAAGCACCATGGTCTTGTAGCGGATGCGAGCTTCGACTGGAAGCCAGTGGAGAGAGCGGAGGAGCGGGGTGACGTGAGAGAACTTGGGAAGGTTGAACACCAGACGGGCTGCGGCGTTCTGGATGAGTTGTAGGGGTTTAATGGCACAGGCAGGGAGCCCAGCCAACAGCGAGTTGCAGTAATCCAGACGGGAGATGACAAGTGCCTGGATTAGGACCTGCGCCGCTTCCTGTGTGAGGCAGGGTCGTACTCTGCGAATGTTGTAGAGCATGAACCTACAGGATCGGGTCACCGCCTTGATGTTGGTGGAGAACGACAGGGTGTTGTCCAGGATCACGCCAAGGCTCTTAGCACTCTGGGAGGAGGACACAATGGAGTTGTCAACCGTGATGGCGAGATCATGGAACGGGCAGTCCTTCCCCGGGAGGAAGAGCAGCTCCGTCTTGCCGAGGTTCAGCTTGAGGTGGTGATCCGTCATCCACACTGATATGTCTGCCAGACATGCAGAGATGCGATTCGCCACCTGGTTGTCAGAAGGGGGAAAGGAGAAGATTAATTGTGTGTCATCTGCATAGCAATGATATGAGAGACCATGTGAGGATATGACAGAGCCAAGTGACTTGGTGTATAGCGAGAATAGGAGTGGGCCAAGAACAGAGCCCTGGGGGACACCAGTGGTGAGAGCACGTGGTGCGGAGACAGATTCTCGCCACGCCACCTGGTAGGAGCGACCTGTCAGGTAGGACGCAATCCAAGCGTGCGCGGTGCCAGAGATGCCCAGCTCGGAGAGGGTGGAGAGGAGGATCTGATGGTTCACGGTATCAAAGGCAGCAGATAGGTCTAGAAGGATGAGAGCAGAGGAGAGAGAGTTAGCTTTAGCAGTGCGGAGAGCCTCCGTGACACAGAGAAGAGCAGTCTCAGTTGAATGCCCAGTCTTGAAACCTGACTGATTAGGATCAAGAAGGTCATTCTGAGAGAGATAGCAAGAGAGCTGGCCAAGCACGGCGCGTTCAAGAGTTTTGGAGAGAAAGGAAAGAAGGGATACTGGCCTGTAGTTGTTGACATCGGAGGGGTCGAGTGTAGGTTTTTTCAGAAGGGGTGCAACTCTCGCTCTCTTGAAGACGGAAGGGACGTAGCCAGCGGTCAAGGATGCGTTGATGAGCGAGGTGAGGTAGGGGAGAAGGTCTCCGGAAATGGTCTGGAGAAGAGAGGAGGGGATAGGGTCAAGTGGGCAGGTTGTTGGGCGGCCGGCCGTCACAAGACGCGAGATTTCATCTGGAGAGAGAGGGGAGAAAGAGGTCAAAGCACAGGGTAGGGCAGTGTGATCTGGACCAGCAGTGTCGTTTGACTTTGCAAACGAGGATCGGATGTCGTCAACCTTCTTTTCAAAATGGTTGACGAAGTCATCCGCAGAGAGGGAGGAGGGGGGGGGGGGAGGGGGAGGAGGATTCAGGAGGGAGGAGAAGGTAGCAAAGAGCTTCCTAGGGTTAGAGGCAGATGCTTGGAGTTTAGAGTGGTAGAAAGTGGCTTTAGCAGCGGAGACAGAAGAGGAAAATGTAGAGAGGAGGGAGTGAAAGGATGCCAGGTCCGCAGGGAGGCGAGTAGTGTATATCCACTAGGGGGAGCCAGAGTAGCTTACCAAGGAAGAGGGGCCTTGTGTAGTGTATATCCACTAGGGGGAGCCAGAGTAGTTTACCAAGGAAGAGGGGCCTTGTGTAGTGTATATCCACTAGGGGGAGCCAGAGTAGTTTACCAAGGAAGAGGGGCCTTGTGTAGTGTATATCCACTAGGGGGAGCCAGAGTAGCTTACCAACGAAGAGGGGCCTTGTGTAGTGTATATCCACTAGGGGGAGCCAGAGTAGTTTACCAAGGAAGAGGGGCCTTGTGTAGTGTATATCCACTAGGGGGAGCCAGAGTAGCTTACCAAACAAGAAGAGCCTTGTGTAGTGTATATCCACTACGGATGAAACGGTACACAATATGTTGTCAAACCGTTCCGTACGCCCCCTACTGTTCAATACGCGCACGTGAATCGCGAAATTACGATATGCCTCATTTTCCAATATTTTCCGAAAAATGCTTATTGCACTGCAGACTACACGCACATTGTACATTTAGATCCACAGAACCAGACGTGCAGCTTGTGAACAGGCAAGGCAGGCAACTGCTTGGGACCCCAGGCCGTTAGGGGGCTCCTGAGGGCTGACAAACTTTACTCCACAGCAATGTCTCCAAATGTGGCAACCGCAGTGACCGCAACCCCCTCCACCTTACACAACCAATGGACGATCTCAGTAGGAAACCTCCCTAAATGAGCCCCATGAAGAGGGGGGGGAACTAAAAACAAATATTCTCTCAGCTCCAATGTGACAATGGCGAGTGCTAGCGAGACAGAGTGAAGCAAATTTGAAGAGGTACCGCAGTCTTTCAAATCCGCTGTGTGGAAACATTTTGGATTCAGCGTTCAATACAATGACGAGGGTAAGAAGACTGTAAACAAAGTACAGTTTGCACGCATTTCTTTGCCAGTGTCGGCTACTCGAGTGGAAACACTTCTAACATGTCATTTACGTCGCCATCACCCTTGCAGCTGGAGCCAAGGAAAGTCCACTCGTTAGCGAAAACACAACAATCTCTCGCTGATGCCTTCCAACAACAATTTGGAAAAACATAAAGAAATAACGAAAGCAATGGGAGTGTTCAAAGCCAAGTATTTGCAGCCCTATTCGGTGGTTACTGACTCGGGATTTCGTCACCTGATGAAACAAATTGAACTGGGTTACAATGTCCCCTCCCGCACGCATTTCAGCAGCAAAGTAATTCCCAAACTCTATGAAACATCACAGAGAGGCATTGAAAAGGAATTGACACAGACACCCTATCTAACTCTCTCCACTGGTAGCTGGACCGCCAGAGCAACTCAAAGCTACCTCACTGTGACGGTTCACTATGTACTGGTCTGGGAGATGAAGAGCTATGTGTTGCAATCTCATCACCTGTATGAGAGTGATACAAGCGCACACTTACCCCTATAATGAATGAATGCTGTGACTGAGTGGAAGCTAGAGAGACCAAATATCACTATCCCAGCCACTACAGATAACGCACAAAACATTGAACGCCATCCATGAAGCTGATGGGTTTGGGCCCCACATTAGATGTTTTGCACACATCCTGAACCTCACAGGCAAGAGGGCAGTCTCAAGGCAGTGTCTCGCCTCCTGAGGAAGGTCAGAAAAGTGGTGACTTTTTTTCACAAAAGCACCACCGCTCACCAAGTTGTGACAGTCAAGCAAGAGATGCTAAATATAGTTGAAGTCGGAAGTTTACATACACTTAGGTTGGAGTCATTAAAACTAGTTTTTCAACCATTCCGCAAATTTCTTGTTAACAAACTATAGTTTTGGCAAGTCCATTAGGACATCTACTTTATGCATGACATTAGTAATTTTTCCAACAATTGTTTACAGACAGATTATTTCACTTATAATTCACTGTATCACAATTCCAGTGGGTCAGAAGTTTACATACACTAAGTTGACTGTGCCTTTAAACAGCTTGGAAAATTCCAGAAAATGATGTCATGGCTTTAGAAGCTTCTGATAGGCCAATTGACATAATTTCAGTCAATTGGAGGTGTACCTGTGGATGTATTTCAAGGCCTACCTTCAAACTCAGTGCCTCTTTGCTTGACATCATGGGAAAATCAAAAGAAATCAGCCAAGACCTCAGAAAAAGAATTGTGGACCTCCAAGTCTGGTTCATGCTTAGGAGCAATTTCCAAACGTCTGAAGGTACCACGTTCATTTGTACAAACAATAGTACGAAAGTATAAACACCATGCGACCATGTAGCCATCATACCGCTCAGGAAGGAGACGCGTTCTGTCTCCTAGAGATGAACTTACTTTGGTGCGTAAAGTGCAAATCAATCCCAGAACAACAGCAAAGGACCTTGTGAATATGCTGGAGGAAGCGGGTACAAAAGTGTCTATATCCATAGTAAAAACGAGTCCTATATCGACATAACCTGAAAGCCCACTCAGCAAGGAAGAAGCCACTGCTCCAAAACTGCCATTAAAAAAGCCAGACAATGGTTTGCAACTGCACATGGGGACAAAGACCGTACTTTTTGGAGAAATGTCCTCTGGTCTGATGAAACAAATATAGAACTGTTTGGCCATTATGACCATCATTATGTTTAGAGAAAAAAGTGGGAGGCTTGCAAGCTGAAGAACACCTTCCCAACGGTGAAGCACGGAGGTGGCAGCATCATGTTGTGGGGGTGCTTTGCTGCAGGAGGGACTGGTGCACCACACAAAATAGATGGTATCATGAGGAAGTAAAATTATGTGGATATATTGAAGCAACATCTCAAGACATCAGTCAGGAAGTTAAAGCTTGGTCGCAAATGGGTCTTCCAAATGGACAATGACCCCAAGCATACTTCCAAAGTTGTGGCAAAATGGCTTAAGGACAACAAAGTCAAGGTATTGGAGTGGCCGTCACAAAGCCCTGACCTCAATCCTATAGAACATTTGTGGGCAGAACTGAAAAAGTGTGTGCGAGCAAGGAGACCTAGAAACCTGACTCAGTTACACCAGGTCTGTCAGGAGGAATGTGCAAAAATTCACCCAACTTATTGTGGGAAGCTTGTGGAAGGCTACCCAAAACGTTTGACCCAAGTTAAGCAATTTAAAGGCAATGCTACCAAATACTAATTGAGTGTATGTAAACTTCTGACCCACTGGGAATGTGATGAAAGAAATATAAGCTGAAATAAATAATTCTGACATTTCACATTCTTAAAATAAAGTGGTGATCCTAACTGACCTAAGACAGGGAATCATTTTTACTAGGATTAAATGTCAGTAATTGTGAAACTTTGTTTAAATGTATTTGGCAAAGGTGTATGTAAACTTCTGACTTCAACTCTATATCAAAGCACAAATGAATCCATGATGTCACAACCTGTTGGAATACCATACATGACATGCTGGAACGTTACATGGAACAGCAACCAGCCATCTACTCTGCTGTACTGGACAAGGCTGTGAAGAAGTCCGTCAAAGACATAGCCATGCTGACTGACAGTGAACTGAAGCTGGCAGAAAAACTCATTCAGCTACTCAACCCCCCTGAAAACAATGATTAGTCTCATGAGCAGTGAAACAAGTCCCACCTCATCAATGATTCCCCCTCTTAAAAACAATGATTCTCAAATCCATGGCACCAGGTCCTGAGGACAGTGCAACAATCAGGGAGGCCAAGGCAGCCATCACTCAGGACTTGGAGAGAAGATACACAGATCTTCTAGACGACCATCACAGAGCTACAGCCCTTGGTCCAAGGTTTAAATCCCTGCCAGCCTGCTGCGACAGAGTCTACAAGGATCTCATCAAATAAATTGTGGAGCATGAACATCAGGTATTTTATCTATTTTTTAAATTATTTTTCATATTGTTTTTTATTGTTTTTATCATGCATGTTAAAATGTGATGATGTGTGTCACTTACACTTAATAATGTTTGCCATTTTTCTTGCAGTTTCAAGCAGGGCCATCCACAGAAGAAGAAAATCCATCCTCATTCTCCCCTCCACAAAAGAAGACCATGGCAGAGTTCTTTGGGGAGCTTTTCAGAGGAGCAGACCAAGCCCTTTTCCACAATGATTGAGGAGGAGGTCACCTCATACGAGGCAGCAGAATGCCTTCATGTGGATGCTGATCCTTTTGTGTGGTGGAAAACAAACCAGTCAAAGTTCCCCCATGTTGCAAAACTTCCCCCATGTTGCAAAGCCTCCGTGTCCGGGGAATCTCTGTTGCAAGCGAGAGTTTTCTCCACCGCAGGGGACATTGTCAGTGCAAGCCGTTCTCGTCTTGCTTTAGAGAATGTTGACATGCTTATCTTTTTACAGAAGAACCTCAACATGAAGGAATAGATATCTCATATAGGGTACCAAACTTGATGTTGCACTTTTGTTATTTTTACATCTAATATTGCCTATTCAATTATGTACCCTGTATTTATAATAGAGAAGGCAAAGCACCTACAGGTTGTCAAAGCTAAGAAGCACTTTTAATTTGAATGTTTTTTCCCCCCTTGATTTCATACAGTAGAGACAGAAACCAGGCCTGGTCAGTCATGCTGCCATTTTTCTGAATGGAAAGTTTGATTTGTCTATAGGAAAAATAAAGAGTTCATTGTTTAAAGGGCGATGTGTTTACATTTTTTTTCTTAAATATAAAGATACCGAAACCGTACCGTTACTGTGGCCCACAAACCGTGATGCATACCGAACCTGGGACCACTGTACCGGTGCATCCCTAATATCCACTAGGGGGAGCCAGAGTAGTTTACCAAGGAAGAGGGGCCTTGTGTAGTGTATATCCACTAGGGGGAGCCAGAGTAGCTTACCAAGGAAGAGGAGCCTTGTGTAGTGTATATCCACTAGGGGGAGCCAGAGTAGTTTACCAAGGAAGAGGGGCCTTGTGTAGTGTATATCCACTAGGGGGAGCCAGAGTAGTTTACCAAGGAAGAGGGGCCTTGTGTAGTGTATATCCACTAGGGGGAGCCAGAGTAGTTTACCAAGGAAGAGGAGCCTTGTGTAGTGTATATCCACTAGGGGGAGCCAGAGTAGTTTACCAAGGAAGAGGGGCCAAGCCGCTCTTTTTGATTCTAGCTAGCGACAATGTTTGAACTTCCGGATCTCATGTTATATGCCTGTTTACAAATGCTAGCTACATGTCAGGCTAGTCTGGTGTGTTCTATGCGATGAATCACCTGTAGATGGGGCCCCTCAGGGCTCCGCTCCGTCTCTGGACTGTACAAGCAGATGGTGAATACAATGCAAGAAATCTTAAACTATCTCCATGTGCTCCTTTTGAGTTAAACATGTTTAACTTAAAGAACTGATTTCATGAACAACTCAATGTAATTAAGGCAGACACAAAACTCTGCTTTCAGATATTTGAACTAGCCCTGCTCATCATTATTATAACACAGGCACTCACAATTTCTCCCATTCAAAACAGCTGATTTCACATGCTCTAACTAGGTCTGCTCAACATAAGATCACAAGCACACATACTGTACCAAAGGACTCAGCTGCATGATGACGTACCGTATCTGGCATATTGGTGTCTGTCTGATGTTTCACGTAACCACAAAGCCAATCCAGTTGTCAGACAGTCGGTGGGACTCACACCAGTGGCAGCCCCACTCCTCGTCTCTTTCACCCTTTATAGATTGCCAACATACCAGTCCAAAATCTTACTCCATGTTTCTTTATATGTATTCGTGTTCAAATTTTGTGATATCTCCCTCCAGCTATATTCTTTTGCTTGCTTGTCTGAATACAAGCGTATTGAAGGGTAGTAAAAGTTCTTCTATTATCTCAGCAGCTCTCACCGACGCGCCTCGAAACTGGACATAGACATAATCTCTAAATAAAAAGCACAAGAAAGGAAGCTTCGTAGAAACGAAGTAGCAGAACACCCATCTCGTCTGTGTTTATACCCGACGGGATACAGGAAAAGATGTGATGTAGACACAGGGGCGGGACTTCCGTTGTAATACTCACTCCATACTGCCCCTCAGTCTTCGCAAGGAATGATACGTCAGGTCTCAACTTCCAGGTAGAAAAAAAACTGTTGAATGACTGAGGGTATTACAAGAAGCTGCCCCTTTTATGATGAAACAAGACATTGCAACACTACGCTCCCTGGAAGCCTGTTTGTGTATTGTCTGTAGACCCCTTAAGTCTCCCCGTGGCACCTCAGGCCCACCGCCAGACATCTGGGGGGGTCAAGGGTCCCAAGGCAGAGATTAAATCATGTGACACGGGCTCCTTGGGGCTTGTCAGTCAGCTGTTCTGTGCTGTGCTGATGACTACTGCTGCTGTAATGACACGTACTGTGTTGACAAGACTAACCCCTGATGGCAGCCAGGCTAGCCCCTGATGGCAGCCAGGCTAGCCCCTGATGGCAGCCAGGCTAACCCCTGATGGCAGCCAGGCTAGCCCCTGATGGCAGCCAGGCTAGCCCCTGATGGCAGCCAGGCTAACCCCTGATGGCAGCCAGGCTAGCCCCTGATGGCAGCCAGGCTAGCCCCTGATGGCAGCCAGGCTAGCCCCTGATGGCAGCCAGGCTAACCCCTGATGGCAGCCAGGCTAGCCCCTGATGGCAGCCAGGCTAACCCCTGATGGCAGCCAGGCTAGCCCCTGATGGCAGCCAGGCTAGCCCCTGATGGCAGCCAGGCTAGCCCCTGATGGCTACTACAGTGTGGAAAATAGGAACAGACTAGTGTGGTCTGATGCAGTGAATGTTACTGGTGTGTGTAATGGGCTATGTTACACAAAGTGCACAGTGCGCTTTGTCTCCATCTCCCAACCTTCCAGCAGGAGAGCAGGTGCACGAGGCCATATTGCAAGATGCTCCATTAGGGGAGAGAAATGCATATGCCCACTCATCCTGCTGGATGCTTGAGTCTCCAAATCACCACAAGGCTTTCGGTTATCTGTACATACTGTGTGTGTGTGTGTGTGTGTGTGTGTCAGAAACCCAGTCAGATGGAGTCAGCAGGGGGGAATTCCTGTTTTTCCTGGCACCGAACCCAGGGAAAGATGGTTTTTATTTGGCATCGGGATCTGTGAGTGTCCTGCCAGGACATGTTAGTGAACGTGACACTTCTGCAGACTAGTCCAATGATTGGTGCAGTCTATTCGTCAGAGTTTTTCAGGCCCATCAACAAATGAACCTTTTCTGTTGCTAAGGTAAACACGTACTTCGTCTTTTATGAAGATATATGTCAGCGTGAACTCTCCAATCTGATTTCCATTCTGTGATGTTAACCCTATGAGGATGTTGTGGGTTTAGTGTTCAGGTCTATTTGATAAGACCTAGCACCAACTTCTGCAGGTGTAGCAGAGAGGACACTACACAGTGACCTAGCACCAACTTCTGCTGGTGTAGCAGTGAGGATACTACACAGTGACCTAGCACCAACTTCTGCTGGTGTAGCAGTGAGGATACTACACAGTGACCTAGCACCAACTTCTGCTGGTGTAGCAGTGATGATACTACACAGTGACCTAGCACCAACTTCTGCTGGTGTAGCAGTGAGGATACTACACAGTGACCTAGCACCAACTTCTGCTGGTGTAGCAGTGAGGATACTACACAGTGACCTAGCACCAACTTCTGCTGGTGTAGCAGTGAGGATACTACACAGTGACCTAGCACCAACTTCTGCTGGTGTAGCAGTGAGGATACTACACAGTGACCTAGCACCAACTTCTGCTGGTGTAGCAGTGAGGATACTACACAGTGACCTAGCACCAACTTCTGCTGGTGTAGCAGTGAGGATACTACACAGTGACCTAGCACCAGCTTCTGCTGGTGTAGTAGTGAGGATACTACACAGTGACCTTGTTGCCTTGTCAGAGACTGGAACCAGCATTGATTAGTTTGTGTTCCATGCCTTTTTTTTATTTTGGTCTGCCAGAGAGTAGGCTATTTTCATTCTTCACTGATGCATTAGGGCTGTTGTTTGAGGAGTAAAACCCAACATTTTATTTTAGGTGTCCTCCCGTCCACGACTGCCCTTTACGCTGAATCGGTCTCTTTTATTTGCACTAGGATTTATCTGCTGATAGCAAACCTGAACCTTTGTTGTTGCTGTTTGCCCCAACACAGAGAAGCCTAGTCGGTATTGTGATTCTGCAGTCTCTTTTTTAATTATTTTTTTTTTGTTCTTTTTGGAGGAAGACCTGTCTGGTAAGTGATGTAGCCTGTGACGTGAAAGCTGGTGAGGAGGAGAAAGCCCTCGTTCCTAATAAGGATGTAGACTCAAGGAAGGAGATGCTGTTGGTAGAACCTTACCTTGTGTCAGCAGTTTTGATACAGTACGCCCAGTGCTGCTTTTCAGATCATTTACTGATCTCAGGCCTGTAGAGAGAAATGAAAAACTAGGCTGTGTGTTGTAATGCAGTAAATTATGCAGTATATAGGACTTTTTAAATTAACTTTAAACATCTGTCACTCACACAAAAGCACACATTTGAACATTTTGCTTCCGTTCTGTCGTTACATTCTGCGATTGGCTTGCGAGGCTATGTCAACCAACGTAGGCTACGTCAACCAACGTAGGCTATGTCAACCAACGTAAGCTACGTCAACCAACGTAAGCTACGTCAACCAACGTAAGCTACGTCAACCAACGTAGGCTACGTCAACCAACGTAGGCTACGTCAACTGCAGAGGTGTATTTGATCTGCGCATGTGCCAGCAGCTGACACTGCAAAATCCTACAGTATGTGCGGGCCTTTAGGGACCTTACATATTCTCATTTTGACATAGTTTTTCTGTATCTGTTTTAGGTTTTGACATTTGGAGGCCTTTCGCTCTTCGGCAGACCCACTCGGACCCAGATAATGGGCACAACCTGGGCAGGAGCGGCCAACCGATGATGCCACTCTGCTGCACTGTGACCAGCCATGCTCTCGTCCAAGGCGTTTTCCGGATGGGGCTCCCCTCCCCCGACACTGTGCTTACATAGGTCAGGAATACAACTACATCATACAAAAGGAACGATGGCATGGACTTGTCTGAACTATGGCACACCTGCAGGGTAAAGGTGAGGTCCCTTGACATCTGATACCAAAAGGAAAACCAAGATCAAGTCGATCCACATTTTATGAGGACAAAACAAGTCAATGAACAACTGATGGTTTAGCGTCCACACTTTCACCATGTTGACGAGGTTGCACCATGGCTGCTGATTCCTGTATACTAGTAGACTCTCCGGTGCGGCGCTGAGCCCAGTGACCCTAACCCATGATGCAGCGTAACGGTGGTGGGGTGGGGGCTGGTGGCCAGCCGTGGGTGCTGCGGCGCGTGCGCCTCACCTGGCTCAGCTTCATGCTCTTCTTCATCCTGGTCTTCTTCCCGCTCATCGCCCACTACTACCTCACCACCATCGACGAGGCGGGCGGCCCCGACAAGCGCATCTTCGGCCCTCGGCCCGGCGGTGAGCTGTGCGAAGCCAAGCACGTGCAGGACCTGTGCCGCATCCGCGAGTCGGTCAGCGAGGAGCTGCTACAGCTGGAGGCCAAGCGGCAGGAGCTGAACGGGGAGATCGTCCGGCTCAACCTGCGCATCGAGGCGTGCAAGCGTAGCATCGACAGTGCCAAGCAGGACCTGCTGCAGTTGAAGAACGTCATCAGCCAGACGGAGCACTCATACAAGGAGCTGATGGCCCAGAACCAGCCCAAGCTCTCGCTTCCCGTGAGGTTAATACCTGACAAGGACGACCCAGGACTACCCCCGCCCAAGTCTGCCCACATCTGCCGCCTGCGCTCCTGCTTCGACTACGCCCGCTGCCCGTTGACCTCGGGCTTCCCTGTGTACGTCTACGACACTGCCTCCTACCCCTGGGGTGAGTCCCTGGACCCGCTGGTCAGGCAGGCCTTCGCCACCTCGGTGAAGAGCAGCATCTACGTGACGGACAACCCCAGCATCGCCTGTCTGTATGTGGTGCTGGTGGGGGAGCTGCAGGAGTCTCCTTCCTCCCCCCTCCCGGCCCCCTCAGCGCTGGAGAAGCAGCTGAAGGCTCTGCCATACTGGAGGTCTGACGGACACAACCATCTCCTGGTCCACCTTTCCAGGAAGTCCATGACGCAGAACTTCCTGTACAATGTGAGCACTGGCCGGGCTGCAGTGGCCCAGTCCATCTTTCTTGAGCAGCAGTACCGCGAGGGCTTCGACCTGGTGGTGTCCCCACTGGTCCACGCCCTCTCTGAGCCAAACTTCCTGGAGGTGCCGCCCCAGGTGCCCGTCAAGAGGAAGTACCTGTTTACCTTCCAGGGCGAGAGGGTGGAGTCTCTGAGGAGCAGCCTGCAGGAGGGGCCGCCCCAGTCCTTTGAGGAGGAGATGGAGGGAGACCCGCCAGCCGACTACGACGATCGCATCATCGGAACGCTTAAGGCAGTGCAGGACAGCCGCCTGGACCAGGTGCTGGTGGAGTTCACCTGTAAGAGCCCGCAGCCCAGCCTGCCCACAGAGTGGGCCCTGTGTGGGGAGAGGGAGGAGCGGCTAGAGGTCCTTAAGGCCTCCACCTTTGCCTTGGTCATCTCCCCCGGGGACGGTCAACTGATGGCCTCAGCGGGCAACGGCATGAGGCTGTTTGAGGCCCTGGAGGTGGGGGCCATCCCTGTGGTAGTGGGGGACCACGCCAGGCTGCCCTACCATCAGTTGGTCCACTGGAGCGAGGCGGCCATTATGGTGCCCAAGCCCCGCATCACCGAGCTGCACTTCCTGCTACGCAGCCTATCAGACAATGACCTACTGGCCATGCGGCGGCAGGGCCGCTTCCTGTGGGAAACCTACTTCTCTACCTCAGAGAACGTCCTGGGCACAATTCTGGCTAGCGTCCGGACCCGCATCCAGGTCCCCCCCGCGCCCATCCACGAGGAGCCCGCCCAGGAGATCCCCCACAAGGCGGGCAAGATGGCGGGCACGGACGCTAACCTGGCCGACAATGGCGACCTGGACCTGGGTCCCGTGGAGACAGAGCCACCCTACGCCTCACCACGCTTCCTTCGCAACTTCACGTACACAGCATCCGACACCTACCAGACCTGGAACCGCGCCCCGGGGCCTTTCCACCTCTTCCCTCACACGCCGCTGGACCCGGTGCTGCCCTCGGAGGCCAAGTTCCTGGGTTCGGGCACGGGCTTCCGCCCCATTGGCAGTGGCACGGGGGGCTCGGGGAAGGAGTTTCAAGCAGCGCTGGGTGGGAACGTGCCTCGGGAGCAGTTCACCGTGGTCATGCTGACCTACGAGAGGGAGGAGGTTCTGATGAACTCCCTGGAGAGGCTCAACGGGCTGCCCTACCTCAACAAAGTGGTGGTGGTGTGGAACTCCCCCAAGCCTCCTTCAGACGACCTGCTGTGGCCAGACATCGGCCTGCCCATCGTGGTGAGTACCTTCCACCGTCGCTGAATACCAAACATACCCCTGCTGCTTAGTGCTCTCACTGCTCAGAATAAACCATATTAATGGGAGAGAATACTCTGAAATGCAAAAAGTGTAACCTCAACCTGTGATGTGGTGCAGCAGTCTCAGAAGGCTGTGTGTCTGAGAGAGTGCGCTCTAGTACATCAGGCTAGCTCCTGAAGCTGATTTGATCTGCTCTCCTTGCTTCGCTTTGAAGCTTTTCCCTAGAAGTCTGCAGGCCAGCCAGTCAAATTACACCCGCTGATATAAAAGGAAAGAGAAAATGTTTAGTCCACAGAAAAGGTCTGGCTTTTATAATAGATGAGAAGTTAAACAGAATATTCAAGAACCCCAAATGACACAGCCTGTAGGTGATGTTTCCTCTCTGTAGGGGGTTATTATGGGAAGATAGTTGAATGATCTTCAATTAATAGCCTATTTGGTTGACACATTTTAAAATCCTCTTAAATCTTATTTGCTAATAGATCAGTCCATACTTTCATGTTTTTAAAGAGGGGTTAGTCTAAGAATGTTGTTGAGAAAGGGGGGCGGAGTGGTTTACTACCCTGTGCTGTAGGCCTACTTTAATGAAATTCCACATTAGGACTCAAAGGATGCACAACACACTGTTTTTGCTCTGTACTGGAAGTCCTCTATTTTGAAAATTTGACTGCTGGCATACACACATTATTGGGATTGTATTACCAGTGAACTAATGAACAAAATACTAAAAGATAATTTTTCAGTGAAGACTCCAGTGGACCTCCAGTCTTTGCGCTAACACAAGTTAGCAATGGCTCCAGAAAATACCTTCAACTTCCGTCAAACTGCACGCATAGACATAAAAATGGTATCCATGAGTTCATCCATGAGTTCATTTGACTCTGGGGAAGTAGACAAAAGGGCATTGCCAAGATGTTGCCCTATCCCTTTAACATGTCTCCTGTCCTGCAGGTGGTGCGCACGGAGAAGAACAGCCTCAACAACCGGTTCCTGCCCTGGGACGTCGTGGAGACGGAAGCCATCTTGTCCATCGACGACGACGCCCACCTCCGCCATGATGAGATCATGTTTGGGTTCAGGTCAGTGAGGGGGGAGTCTGTGTCGGGACCAGTCATTGGAGCCAAAGTTCTTTGGAAAAAGAAAGTGCCATATGTTTTGTGTTTAATAGATTTATAAAAGTACATTTTTCTTTGGAACCCAGCAGACAAATTATCTGTCTACAGATAATGACAAATGTGTGAATTGACACTTATTCCAAAATATTAAAAAAATATATATAACATTCAGAGAGCTAATATCAATACTATGCATGTCAATCTCTCTTGGCTAAATGTAGAGGAGAGACTGACTGCATCACTTCTTGTTTTTATAAGAAACATTGTTAAATTCAAAATGTTTGCATAATCAACTTACATACAGCACTGACACACACACACTTACCCCACCGGACATGCCACCAGGGGTCTTTTCACAGTCCCAAAATCCAGAACAAATGTTAAAAAACATGCAGTAATATATAGAGCCATGATTGCGTGGAACTCCCTTCCATCAAAGATATTGTGTGTATGTACTGATATGTAGGTTGTGTGGGACGTTTTACATTTATGTAGTTCAGTCCTTGAGCTGTTCTTGTCTATTAATGTTCTGTATTATTTCATGCTTTGTGTGGACCCCAGGAAGAGTAGCTGCTGCAACAGCTCGTGCAGATCCTAATAAAATACCAAATACCAACCCACACTGGCATTGAAAAGCATTTGTAGCACAGAATATACCACAAAAAACAAACACAGATCTCACTGACCCTGACAGATCAACAAGAGAAAAATGGACCATGTTGAATTTTCAAGCACCACCCGAGCTATACTTGCCTCACCTTGAATATTTACAGTGCATTCGGAAAGTATTCAGACCATTTACTCAGTACTTTGTTGAAGCACTTTTGGCAGTGATTACAGCCTCGAGTCTTGGGTATGATGCTACATGCTTGGCACACCTGTACTGAGGGAGATTCTCTCATTCTTCTCTGTAGATCCTCTCCAGCTCTGTCAGGTTGGATGGGGAGTGTCCCTGCACAGCTATTTTCAGGTCTCTCCAGAAATGTTCGGTCGGGTTCAACGGGTTCAAGTCCGGGCTCTGGCTGGGCCACTCAAGGACATTCAGAGACTTGTCCTGAAGACACTCCTGCGTTGTCTTGGCTGTGTGCTTAGGGTCATTGTCCTGTTGGAAGGTAAACCTTCGCCCCAGTCTGAGGTCCTGAGTGCTCTGGAGCAAGTTTTTAATCAAGGATCTCTCTCTACTTTGCTGCATTCATCTTTCCCTCGATCCTGACAAGTCTCCCAGTCCCTGCCGCTGAAAAACATCCCCACAGCATGATGCTGCCACCACCGTGCTTCACCGTAGGGATGGTGCCAGGTTTCCTCCAGACGTTTCCTTGATCAGACCAGAGAATCTTGTTTCTCATGATCTGAGAGTCCTTTAGGTGCCTGTTGTCAAACTCCATGCGGGCTGTCATGTGCCTTTTACTGAGGAGTGGCTTCCGCGTGTCCACTTTAACGTAAAGGCCTGATTGGTGGAGTGCTGCAGATATGGTTGTCCTTCTGGGAGATTCTCCCATCTCCACAGAGGAACTCTGGAGCTCTGTCAGAGTGACCATCCGGTTCTTGGTCACCTCCCTGACCAAGGTCCTTCTCCCCTGATTGCTCAGTTTGGCCGGGCGGCCAGCTCTAGGAAGAGGCTTGGTCGTTCCTAACTTCTTCCATTTAAGAACGACGGAGGCCACTGTGTTCTTGGGGACCTTCAATGCTGCAGACATATTTTGGTACCCTTCCCCAGATCTGTGCTTCGACACAATCCTGTCTCGGAGCACTATAGACAATTCCTTCGACCTCATGGCATGTTTTTTGCTCTGACATGCATTGTCATCTACGGGACCTTATATAGACGTGTGTGCCTTTCCAAATCATGTCCAATCAATTGAATTTACCACATGTGGACTCCAATCAGGTTGTAGAAACATTTCAAGGATGATCAATGGAAACAGGATGCACCTGAGCTCAATTTAGAGTCTCATAGCAAAGGGTCTGAATACTTATATAAATAAGGTCTTTCTGTTGTTTTTTTATATACATTTGCAAAAATGTCTAAATACCTGTTTTTGCTTCGTCGTTATGGGGAATTGTGTGTAGATGGGGGGGGAAGTATTTAATCAATTTTAGAATAAGGCTGTAATTAAACAAAAAATACTTTCCGAATGCACTGTAAGTACTATATATAAAGCTACGTTCTTGGATAAAAATAAATAACAAAATGGCCGTGCTAGGGAAATGTTACCCCTCCCAAATCCATAGACAGCGCTCTACATGCAATGACTGAACATATTTGTACAAAATCTTAACCATATTTTGAAGCTATGCATTGTTTACATTCTTGCTGTTTTTAAACAATGGAGAAATAAAACCTTAGCCTATATTTTGGGTTATGGTAAAGACATAGTTATGCTACGTCCCTCAGGCATTTATAAGTTGCATTCTTCAAGGATCAATGGGTAAATATCAAGGATTTAATTGACTATTGAACAGCTTTAAATCCCAGGCTGTGGCTTTAAGTACAGTTTAAAGCCTAAGTGGGGGCTTGTGATTATGTGAACAGCACTCTGTGCGTCATCTAAAGGTTAGCCACTGCAGCATGTCCGAGCAGGCAAAATGCTGCACTGTATGAATGGTGTCATTTGTCATGAACTCCCCAGAAACTCTCCTGGAATGTTTCTCCTCTCCTGGAACTGACCTGGAATATGTATCCTTTCCTGGAATGTTTCCCCCTACCTAGAACTCTCCTGGAATGTTTATCCTCACCTAGAACTCTCCTGGAACTATCCTGGAATGTTCCTCCTCACCTTGAACTCTCCTGGAACTATCCTGGAATGTTCCTCCTCACCTTGAACTCTCCTGGAACTATCCTGGAATGTTCCTCCTCACCTAGAACTCTCCTGTACCTATCCTGGAATGTTCCTCCTCACCTTGAACTCTCCTGGAACTATCCTGGAATGTTCCTCCTCACCTAGAACTCTCCTGTACCTATCCTGGAATGTTCCTCCTCACCTTGAACTCTCCTGGAACTATCCTGGAATGTTCCTCCTCACCTTGAACTCTCCTGGAACTATCCTGGAATGTTTCTCCACACCTTGAACTCTCCTGGAACTATCCTGGAATGTTCCTCCTCACCTTGAACCCTCCTGGAACTATCCTGGAATGTTCCTCCTCACCTTGAACTCTCCTGGAACTATCCTGGAATGTTCCTCCTCACCTTGAACTCTCCTGGAACAATCCTGGAATGTTTCTCCACACCTTGAACTCTCCTGGAACTATCCTGGAATGTTCCTCCTCACCTTGAACTCTCCTGGAACTATCCTGGAATGTTCCTCCTCACCTTGAACTCTCCTGGAACAATCCTGGAATGTTTCTCCACACCTTGAACTCTCCTGGAACTATCCTGGAATGTTCCTCCTCACCTTGAACTCTCCTGGAACTATCCTGGAATGTTCCTCCTCACCTTGAACTCTCCTGGAACTATCCTGGAATGTTTCTCCTCACCTAGAACAGCTCCACTGGGAATTGTTATAGCATGCATGTAATGAGAATGTGCTAGATCGCCAAGGAAAAGGTCTGACGTTTGATAGGAGTATATACTTGATGTGTGTGCACTTATGGAGAATTCCTCTGTTCACCAGAAGTAGAAATGTAGGTAACTCCAGAAGAGGTGTGTGTGCATGCAGAGAGGACACCCCCTCAGAGATGAGAGTGGGTGCAGTGTGTGGGAGAGAAATGAATGCACAACACATACCTCTATAGAACTCTTCTCCTTGTCGATTGCTGTCCTTGCTGATGAGCTGTAGAAACCTTGTTGTCAGCTAAATACTTTTCATTATAGGCCTTCATGTACAGCACAATATGTTTATATTGTGGTCACATTTTGATGGAATTCTCCGCTCATTTTCCCCTGTATAATGCTGACTTTTCCTCTACATAATTGAATCAAACTGTATAAGTCTGGTTGGTATCAGAGTATGGTTAGTAACTGTATAACAGTCTGGTTGTGGGTTTTACAGTATGGTCAGTAACTCGTTTCACTACGTGTCATTGTGTTAATCACAGTATGGTTAGTAACTGTATAACAGTCTGGTTGTGGGTATCAGAGTATGGTTAGTAACTATATAACAGTCTGGTGGGTATCAGAGTATGGTTAGTAACTATATAACAGTCTGGTGGGTATCAGAGTATGGTTAGTAACTGTACAACAGTCTGGTTGTGGGTATCAGAGTATGGTTAGTAACTGTATAAAAGTCTGGTTTGTATCAGAGTATGGTTAGTAACTGTATAACAGTCTGGTTGTGTGTATCAGAGTATGGTTAGTAACTGTATAACAGTCTGGTTGTGGGTATCAGAGTATGGTTAGTAACTGTATAACAGTCTGGTTGTGGGTATCAGAGTATGGTTAGTAACTGTATAACAGTCTGGTTGTGTGTATCAGAGTATGGTTAGTAACTGTATAACAGTCTGGTTGTGGGTATCAGCGTATGGTTAGTAACTGTATAACAGTCTGGTTGTGGGTTTTACAGTATGGTCAGTAACTCGTTTCACTACGTGTCATTGTGTTTATCAGAGTATGGTTAGTAACTGTATAACAGTCTGGTGGGTATCAGAGTATGGTTAGTAACTATATAACAGTCTGGTGGGTATCAGAGTATGGTTAGTAACTGTATAACAGTCTGGTTGTGGGTATCAGAGTATGGTTAGTAACTGTATAACACTCTGGTTGTGGGTATCAGAGTATGGTTAGTAACTGTATAACAGTCTGGTTGTGGGTATCAGAGTATGGTTAGTAACTGTATAACAGTCTGGTTGTGGGTTTTACAGTATGGTCAGTAACTCGTTTCACTACGTGTCATTGTGTTTATCAGAGTATGGTTAGTAACTGTATAACAGTCTGGTTGTGGGTTTTACAGTATGGTCAGTAACTCGTTTCACTACGTGTCATTGTGTTTATCAGAGTATGGTTAGTAACTGTATAACAGTCTGGTTGTGGGTTTTACAGTATGGTCAGTAACTCGTTTCACTACGTGTCATTGTGTTTATCAGAGTATGGTTAGTAACTGTATAACAGTCTGGTTGTGGGTATCAGAGTATGGTTAGTAACTGTATAACAGTCTGGTTGTGGGTTTTACAGTATGGTCAGTAACTCGTTTCACTACGTGTCATTGTGTTTATCAGAGTATGGTTAGTAACTGTATAACAGTCTGGTGGGTATCAGAGTATGGTTAGTAACTATATAACAGTCTGGTGGGTATCAGAGTATGGTTAGTAACTGTATAACAGTCTGGTTGTGGGTATCAGAGTATGGTTAGTAACTATATAACAGTCTGGTTGTGGGTATCAGAGTATGGTTAGTAACTGTATAACAGTCTGGTGGGTATCAGAGTATGGTTAGTAACTATATAACAGTCTGGTTTGTATCAGAGTATGGTTAGTAACTGTATACCAGTCTGGTTGTGGGTATCAGAGTATGGTTAGTAACTATATAACAGTCTGGTTGTGGGTATCAGAGTATGGTTAGTAACTGTATAACAGTCTGGTGGGTATCAGAGTATGGTCAGTAACTGTATAACATTCTGGTTGTGGGTATCAGAGTATGGTTAGTAACTGTATAACAGTCTGGTTGTGGGTATCAGAGTATGGTCAGTAACTGTAGAACAGTCTGGTTGTGGGTATCAGAGTATGGTCAGTAACTATATAACAGTCTGGTTGTGGGTATCAGAGTATGGTCAGTAACTATATAACAGTCTGGTTGTGGGTATCAGAGTATGGTTAGTAACTGTATAACAGTCTGGTTGTGGGTATCAGAGTATGGTCAATAACTGTATAACAGTCTGGTTGTGGGTATCAGAGTATGGTTAGTAACTGTATAACAGTCTGGTTGTGGGTATCAGAGTATGGTTAGTAACTATATAACAGTCTGGTGGGTATCAGAGTATGGTTAGTAACTGTATAACAGTCTGGTTGTGGGTATCAGTGTATGGTTAGTAACTGTATAACAGTCTGGTTGTGGGTATCAGAGTATGGTCAGTAACTGTATAACAGTCTGGTGGGTATCAGAGTATGGTTAGTAACTGTATAACAGTCTGGTTGTGTTTATCAGAGTATGGTTAGTAACTATATAACAGTCTGGTGGGGTATCAGAGTATGGTTAGTAACTGTATAACAGTCTGGTTGTGTTTATCAGAGTATGGTTAGTAACTATATAACAGTCTGGTGGGTATCAGAGTATGGTTAGTAACTGTATAACAGTCTGGTTGTGGGTATCAGAGTATGGTTAGTAACTGTATAACAGTCTGGTGGGTATCAGAGTATGGTTAGTAACTGTACAACAGTCTGGTTGTGGGTTTTACAGTATGGTCAGTAACTCGTTTCACTACGTGTCATTGTGTTTATCAGAGTATGGTTAGTAACTGTATAACAGTCTGGTTGTGGGTATCAGAGTATGGTTAGTAACTATATAACAGTCTGGTTGTAGATATCAGAGTATGGTTAGTAACTGTATAACAGTCTGGTGGGTATCAGAGTATGGTTAGTAACTGTATAACAGTCTGGTTGTAGATATCAGAGTATGGTTAGTAACTGTATAACAGTCTGGTGGGTATCAGAGTATGGTTAGTAACTATATAACAGTCTGGTTGTGGGTATCAGAGTATGGTTAGTAACTGTATAACAGTCTGGTGGGTATCAGAGTATGGTCAGTAACTGTATAACAGTCTGGTTGTGGGTATCAGAGTATGGTTAGTAACTGTATAACAGTCTGGTGGGTATCAGAGTATGGTCAGTAACTGTAGAACAGTCTGGTTGTGGGTATCAGAGTATGGTCAGTAACTATATAACAGTCTGGTTGTGGGTATCAGAGTATGGTTAGTAACTGTATAACAGTCTGGTTGTGGGTATCAGAGTATGGTCAGTAAACGTATAACAGTCTGGTTGTGGGTATCATAGTATGGTTAGTAACTGTATAACAGTCTGGTTGTGGGTATCAGAGTATGGTTAGTAACTGTATAACAGTCTGGTGGGTATCAGAGTATGGTTAGTAACTGTATAACAGTCTGGTTGTGGGTTTTACAGTATGGTCAGTAACTCGTTTCACTACGTGTCATTGTGTTTATCAGAGTATGGTTAGTAACTGTATAACAGTCTGGTTGTGGGTTTTACAGTATGGTCAGTAACTCGTTTCACTACGTGTCATTGTGTTTATCAGAGTATGGTTAGTAACTGTATAACAGTCTGGTTGTGGGTATCAGAGTATGGTTAGTAACTGTATAACAGTCTGGTTGTGGGTTTTACAGTATGGTCAGTAACTCGTTTCACTACGTGTCATTGTGTTTATCAGAGTATGGTTAGTAACTGTATAACAGTCTGGTGGGTATCAGAGTATGGTTAGTAACTATATAACAGTCGTATCAGAGTATGGTTAGTAACTATATAACAGTCTGGTTTGTATCAGAGTATGGTTAGTAACTGTATACCAGTCTGGTTGTGGGTATCAGAGTATGGTTAGTAACTATATAACAGTCTGGTTGTGGGTATCAGATTATGGTTAGTAACTGTATAACAGTCTGGTGGGTATCAGAGTATGGTCAGTAACTGTATAACAGTCTGGTTGTGGGTATCAGAGTATGGTTAGTAACTGTATAACAGTCTGGTTGTGGGTATCAGAGTATGGTCAGTAACTGTAGAACAGTCTGGTTGTGGGTATCAGAGTATGGTCAGTAACTATATAACAGTCTGGTTGTGGGTATCAGAGTATGGTCAGTAACTATATAACAGTCTGGTTGTGGGTATCAGAGTATGGTTAGTAACTGTATAACAGTCTGGTTGTGGGTATCAGAGTATGGTCAGTAACTGTATAACAGTCTGGTTGTGGGTATCAGAGTATGGTTAGTAACTGTATAACAGTCTGGTTGTGGGTATCAGAGTATGGTTAGTAACTATATAACAGTCTGGTGGGTATCAGAGTATGGTTAGTAACTGTATAACAGTCTGGTTGTGGGTATCAGTGTATGGTTAGTAACTGTATAACAGTCTGGTTGTGGGTATCAGAGTATGGTCAGTAACTGTATAACAGTCTGGTGGGTATCAGAGTATGGTTAGTAACTGTATAACAGTCTGGTTGTGTTTATCAGAGTATGGTTAGTAACTATATAACAGTCTGGTGGGTATCAGAGTATGGTTAGTAACTGTATAACAGTCTGGTTGTGTTTATCAGAGTATGGTTAGTAACTATATAACAGTCTGGTGGGTATCAGAGTATGGTTAGTAACTGTATAACAGTCTGGTTGTGGGTATCAGAGTATGGTTAGTAACTGTATAACAGTCTGGTGGGTATCAGAGTATGGTTAGTAACTGTACAACAGTCTGGTTGTGGGTTTTACAGTATGGTCAGTAACTCGTTTCACTACGTGTCATTGTGTTTATCAGAGTATGGTTAGTAACTGTATAACAGTCTGGTTGTGGGTATCAGAGTATGGTTAGTAACTATATAACAGTCTGGTTGTAGATATCAGAGTATGGTTAGTAACTGTATAACAGTCTGGTGGGTATCAGAGTATGGTTAGTAACTGTATAACAGTCTGGTTGTAGATATCAGAGTATGGTTAGTAACTGTATAACAGTCTGGTGGGTATCAGAGTATGGTTAGTAACTATATAACAGTCTGGTTGTGGGTATCAGAGTATGGTTAGTAACTGTATAACAGTCTGGTGGGTATCAGAGTATGGTCAGTAACTGTATAACAGTCTGGTTGTGGGTATCAGAGTATGGTTAGTAACTGTATAACAGTCTGGTGGGTATCAGAGTATGGTCAGTAACTGTAGAACAGTCTGGTTGTGGGTATCAGAGTATGGTCAGTAACTATATAACAGTCTGGTTGTGGGTATCAGAGTATGGTTAGTAACTGTATAACAGTCTGGTTGTGGGTATCAGAGTATGGTCAGTAAACGTATAACAGTCTGGTTGTGGGTATCATAGTATGGTTAGTAACTGTATAACAGTCTGGTTGTGGGTATCAGAGTATGGTTAGTAACTATATAACAGTCTGGTGGGTATCAGAGTATGGTTAGTAACTGTATAACAGTCTGGTTGTGGGTTTTACAGTATGGTCAGTAACTCGTTTCACTACGTGTCATTGTGTTAATCACAGTATGGTTAGTAACTGTATAACAGTCTGGTTGTGGGTATCAGAGTATGGTTAGTAACTGTATAACAGTCTGGTGGGTATCAGAGTATGGTTAGTAACTGTACAACAGTCTGGTTGTGGGTTTTACAGTATGGTCAGTAACTCGTTTCACTACGTGTCATTGTGTTTATCAGAGTATGGTTAGTAACTGTATAACAGTCTGGTTGTGGGTATCAGAGTATGGTTAGTAACTATATAACAGTCTGGTTGTAGATATCAGAGTATGGTTAGTAACTGTATAACAGTCTGGTTGTGGGTATCAGAGTATGGTTAGTAACTGTATAACAGTCTGGTTGTGGGTATCAGAGTATGGTTAGTAACTGTATAACAGTCTGGTTGTGGGTTTTACAGTATGGTCAGTAACTCGTTTCACTACGTGTCATTGTGTTTATCAGAGTATGGTTAGTAACTGTATAACAGTCTGGTTGTGGGTATCAGAGTATGGTTAGTAACTGTATAACAGTCTGGTGGGTATCAGAGTATGGTTAGTAACTGTATAACAGTCTGGTTGTGGGTATCAGAGTATGGTTAGTAACTATATAACAGTCTGGTTGTGGGTATCAGAGTATGGTTAGTAACTGTATAACAGTCTGGTTGTGGGTATCAGAGTATGGTTAGTAACTGTATAACAGTCTGGTTGTGGGTATCAGAGTATGGTTAGTAACTGTATAACAGTCTGGTTGTGGGTTTTACAGTATGGTCAGTAACTCGTTTCACTACGTGTCATTGTGTTTATCAGAGTATGGAGGGAGGCCAGGGACCGCATCGTGGGCTTCCCTGGGAGGTTCCATGCCTGGGACGTCAACCACCAGTCGTGGCTCTACAACTCTAACTACTCCTGTGAACTGTCAATGGTACTGACGGGCGCCGCCTTCTTTCACAAGGTACAGTCCCTCCCCTCTCCCATCATTCAAACCTGTGACCCCTGACCTCTATGTGACGTAACTCTGCTGCCAACTCGCCTGTCTTACTGAACCCTGTTTCAAATGTTATGTGCCCTAATGAACATTGATCCTCTGCTGCATGTTGTCTCTGCTGCAGTACTATGCGTACCTGTACTCGTACGTGATGCCCCAGGCCATCCGCGACATAGTGGATGAGTATATCAACTGTGAGGACATCGCCATGAACTTCCTGGTGTCGCACATCACCCGCAAGCCCCCTATCAAGGTCAATGGGCCACGCATGCACACACACCCACATCGAACGTACACATTTTGAACACACACATGTACTCTCAAAAAACACACCCGGGGGCCTGCTTATTTATATTTCTGCTCACTTAGACCAACCATTACTCAACCTGACATGTTCAATATACTGTTGTGAATTATAAATCAGTACACAGCGAGATTGAATTGTTGCCCTAAGCTTGCGCTTCCCTCTAAATCTATTTGCAATACATTTCTGACTAGTATTTACAGATTTATGGCTAGTGGACTAATTATACCAACCAAGCCAAGTGGAAGTTGTGAGACCCTCAGTTTTAGCCCCTTTGATATACAGAGGCTTGATTCAGAGGTGTTTCTTAGAATTAGAATTTAAGGACATGCTTTGATGGAGTGTGTAACTTGACAGGAATTCCCTGGTAGGAATTAGGCTGGTGAATAGTGCAGGTAGTGGAAGTAATCTCCTGTAACTAAGTGACTTGAAATATTCTGGAAAATCAGCCTTAAGAGATGCAGTAAGCCTCCATCTTGTGTGTTGCGGACAATTACATTGGACATTTTTGTCATTTTGCAGACACTCTTATCCAGAGGGCCTTTCAATTAGATTTGAAGGGCCTCTCTTAAGGGCACATTGGCAGATTTTTCACCTAGTCGACTCAGGGATTCTAACCAGCGACCTTTCAGTTACTGGCTCAGTAGCTTTCTGTGCTAGTATTCATTGACACACACTGAGTTTACAAAACATTAAGAACACCTGCTCTTTCCATGACATAGATTGACCAGGTGATTCCAGGTGAAAGCTATGATCCCTTATTAATGTCACTTGTTAAATCCACTTCAATCAGTGTAGATGAAGGGGAGGAGACAGATTAAAGAAGGATGTTTAAGCCTTGAGACAATTGAGACATGGATTGTGTATGTGTGTGCCATTCAGAGGGTGAATTGGCTAGACAAAATATTTAAGTGCCTTTGAACGGGGTATGGTAGTAGGTGCCAGGCGCACCGGTTTTTGTCAAGAACTGCAACGTTGCTGGGTTTTTCAGGCTCAACAGTTTTCCATGTGTATCAATAATGGTCCACCACCCAAAGGACATCCAGCCAACTTGACACAACTGTGGGAAACATTGGAGTCAACATGGGCCAGCATCCCTGTAGAACACTTTTGAGACCTTGTAGAGTCCCATGCCCCAATGAATTGAGGCTGTTCTGAAGGCAAGGGGGGGTGCAACGCAATGTTTGGTATACTCCGTGTACGACCATATGTTACGACTGCATGTTCACGGTATCAACAAAGCAATAAAAATGGTTGTTACATTGTAATTAGATATGTATACAGACTCACACCCTGTCTCACACATTCCCTCTCTCTCCCCATCTCAGGTGACGTCTCGCTGGACCTTCCGCTGCCCCGGCTGCCCTCAGGCCCTGTCGCATGACGACTCTCACTTCCACGAGCGCCACAAGTGCATCAACTTCTTTGTCAAGGTGTACGGCTACATGCCCTTACTCTACACGCAGTTCCGCGTGGACTCTGTGCTCTTCAAGACGCGCCTACCCCACGACAAGACTAAGTGCTTCAAGTTCATCTAGCCCAGGGCTAGGCCCAGCTAAGAACGTTGGGCAGAACGAAGCTAGAGAGTGAGGAACTCAGGCAGGACGGAAGAGAGAGCAGAGAGGACTGGTTGTGAGAAAGAGGGAGGTTTTGGGATGAGGGCTTAAACCCAGGAATAGATCTAGGATGAATGACACAGACCACACCTTCACTGGAACCTGTGATAGGCTGGAAGCTGAGAAGAACCTCTGCCAATCAAGAAGCCTTTTCATTTTTTAATGTAATTGTGTTCTTCATCATGTCTTCATGTTTGTTACATCATCAACTACTACAGATTTCATTTAGCTTGTTATGGGCCTGCAGAGAGAAAGAGGAGAGGATGCTGGCAACACTGCCTGTCCAAGGACAGTGACTTGACTCTGCGAGACAAACTCAAACTGGCATTGTAAACGGACTGGTTTTAAACTGACACAGGGAGAGAATGAAACGGTGGACTGTCACATGGGCCAGCCCGGAGCTCCTGAATTGCTAGCTAGACATTTCACCTTTTGAGAGATAAACAAAGGCATACCATTTGTCATTGCACAAATTGTTTTTTAATTTTATTTTTTACTCATTTTACATGAATTTACTTTACTCTTGTATATGAAACCGTGAGAGAAGCACTGATGGTCGCAGAAGTATTCTATTCAATGATCTTGTTATTTGTTTTACGTGGTGTTTAATAGTGTAAATCTCCATGTGGGATGGTCAGTGGTCACCAGAACCTTGTTATTGGCTGACCCATAGAATCACTAGAATGGGTGAAGGCCCTCAGACCATGACAATTTCACAGTAGATTATATTTCTATGGGCAGACCTAAACTAAGATAGAAAGTGGTCTTTGTCATTCTGTCTTTAAATGACCTCAGATGGAGACTACAGGACCATTATGCCACAAGTTCTACAAGTTTACCAGAAAAATCTGTAAAATATTCATAGGAAACTGTATTAGTTGGAATGCCATTACCTAACACATTCATTAAGCCTACAGCAGACTACAATGGTGTAAAGTCAGACCTTGGCTTTTTTCTGACTTTTTGGATGTTAGTGATATTGGTCTACCAATGGTTATTGTTAAATGTCTGAGTAGTCCTAATTAAGTGTTCAGTAATGGAGTAGGGTGACGTTGCCACTAGATGCTGATCTTGGCTCAGTTTTTAACTTCTCCCACTAATGGTTAATGTTAGGATTGGGGAGGGGAAGCTGATTCCAGATCTGTACCTAGGGGAAACTTCCCACAGGAGCCTTCGATAAATGATGTCAATTGGGCAATTGTACAAGGAATTGAAAAATAAGCTTATTTCGACTCTGAAGATGTTTTGGTGTTTCTGTCTGTCATCATCATGGTCCAATCATGTCAAAGGTTACAGTTCTATTCAGTTTGAACCTTCAAAAGGAGCTTCTTCTCTGTACAGTGTCTCCATGTCGGTCCCTCAAGTTTCATTTCATAACGATTTGATGGTCGATGAATGTTTTCTTTGCCAAATCGGTACGATGTTATATGCTGAAAAACAGCACAATGTTTTGTAAAGTGCACAATGCAGTCTGGTACCCCCCCCCCCCCCCCCCCCCCCCCCCGTTAGACAGTACTCAGCCACCCCATCCCCCCCAAAAAATGGTCATTCAGCTATTAAAATGACAGCGCCTGCCCTTGTACTATGCAGCCCTTATTAATTAATGTACTTTGACCGGTCTTACTCTGGGAGGCTACTTTTATAGAACTCAACATTATCGCGCCCCATACTTTCTGTATATTTATTTAATTGAATATATTGAATGGATCTTCTAAGGCTTCTAAAGGGGTTTGTGAATAGAAATGACTGCAATAAAATGGAATGTGATCTGGGTCATTAGCTCTCAGACAACGGAACCTGCCCCCCTGACTGACCCGGCATCAGTGGGCCCCATTACAACACTAACGAAAACCAAATCAAGTGTTCTTTGTCACATGCTTCGTAAACAACTGGTGTAGACTAACAGTGAAATGCTTCCTTACCCTTCCCAACAATGTAGAGAGAACAATAGAACGATAATAACACAAGGAATAAATACACAATGAGTAAAGTTAACTTGGCCATATACACGGGGTACCAGTAGGGAGTCTATGTGCAGGGGAATGAGGTAATGGAGGTAGATATGTACATATAGGTAGGGGTGAAGTGACTGGGCAATAGGATAGATAATAGACAGTAGCAGCAGTATAAATATAGGTAGGGGTGAAGTGACTGGGCAATAGGATAGATAGACAGTAGCAGCAGTATAAATATAGGTAGGGGTGAAGTGACTGGGCAATAGGATAGATAATAGACAGTAGCAGCAGTATAAATATAGGTAGGGGTGAAGTGACTGGGCAATAGGATAGATAATAGACAGTAGCAGCAGTATAAATATAGGTAGGGGTGAAGTGACTGGGCAATAGGATAGATAATAGACAGTAGCAGCAGTATACATATAGGTAGGGGTGAAGTGACTGGGCAATAGGATAGATAATAGACAGTAGCAGCAGTATAAATATAGGTAGGGGTGAAGTGACTGGGCAATAGGATAGATAATAGACAGTAGCAGCAGTATAAATATAGGTAGGGGTGAAGTGACTGGGCAATAGGATAGATAATAGACAGTAGCAGCAGTATACATATAGGTAGGGGTGAAGTGACTGGGCAATAGGATAGATAATAGACAGTAGCAGCAGTATACATATAGGTAGGGGTGAAGTGACTGGGCAATAGGATAGATAATTAGCAGTAGCAGCAGCGTATGTGATGAGTCAAGAGTTGATGCAAAAGGGGGTCAGTGCAGATAGTTCGGGTAGCTATTTGGTTAACTATTTAGCAATCTTAAGGTTTGGGGGTAGAAGCTGTTCAGGGTTCTTTTCGTTTCAGACTTGGTGCATAGGTACTGCTTGTCTATGACTTGGGTGGCTGGAGTCTGACAATTATTTAGGGCCTTCCTCTGACGCCGCCTGGTATTGAGGTCCAGGATGGCAGGAAGTTCAGCCCCAGTGATGTACTTGGCCTCACGCACTACCCGCTGTAGCGCCTTGCGGTTGGATGCCAAGCAGTTGCCATATCAAGCGATGATGCAGCCAGTCAAGATGGTACAGCTGTAGAACTTTTTGGGGATCTGAGGGCCCATGCTGAATCTTTTCAGCCTCCTGAGGGGGAAGAGGTGTTGTCGTCCCTTCTTCACGACTGTGTTGGTGTGTTTGGACCATGTTAATTCCTTAGTGATGTGGATGCCGAGGAACTAGAAGCTCTCAACCCGCTCCACTACAGCCGAGTGCTATGGGGCGATAGTGATTTAGACGGGTTACCTTGGCATTCTTGGACACAGGGTCTATGGTGGTCTGCTTGAAACATGCAGGTATTACAGACTGGGTCCTGGAGAGGTTGAAAATGTCAGTGAAGACACTTGCCAACTGATCAGAGCATGCTCTTTGTACCCGTCCTGGTAACCCATCTGCCCCCGCGGCCTTGTGAATGTTAATCTGTTTAAAGGTCTTACTCACATCGGCTATGGCGAGCGAAATCAAACAGTCGTCCGGAACAGCTGGTGCTCTCGTGCATTCCTCGAAGCGAGCATAGAAGGCATTTTGCTCGTCTGGTAGGCTTGCATCACTGGGCAGCTCATGGCTGGGTTTCCCTTTGTAATCCTTGATCGTTTACAAGCTCTGCCACATCTGAGTGTCAGAACCAGTGTAGTAGGATTCGATTTTAGTCCTGTATTGAGGCTTTGCCTGGTTGACGGCTCGTCGGAGGTTGTAGTGGGATTTCTTATAAGTGTCAGGATTAGTGTCCCTGCTCCTTGAAAGCGGTAGCTCTATGTGGCATTGACTGCACGTCGTAAAACTTGCCCTAAAATGCAGACCTGGGATCAGCTCTAGCCTGCACCAATCTTAACCGGAACCTTTGACAGGTGAAAAGCAAAACTGATCTGAGATCAGGACTTTGAGACAACAACAGTCTGGGTATGCGCTCAAATGCAGTTAAACCTGTTTTATGACTCTGGGTCAATCCATTTGCAATAAGGTGCACTCGCACCTATCAGTAGCTTCAGTTTGAGCTCCAGATGTTGCCTGCATAATTACCTGGCTGACAGACTTCTGACATTTCCTGGCAGGGAGGGGTCTGGTCGGGTGACGTCTCACACACTGCTTTGAAAGTCCCACCTCCATCCTTCCCCTTTCAGTTTTCTTCGGGGCCAGTGGCACAGGAGGTTTTGCCGTTGCAACAAGCAAGGAAAGAGGGCCAGGAAAAAGCCACCACTCATTCCTTTAGCTAGGTGTTTAAGTGTTCTGAAACTCTGCTCCTGTGACTGTCCCTCACCCAACCCTGGGTCTTGTTCATTATACACCAAACAGACTGAAGCAGAGGGAATATCTGGATTTAGTCCAATAAGAAAGGCTTGTTTTAATTTAGATGAAAAAACAACACTAAAGCTGTTTGCTTGTGTTCCCTAATGAATAGGGCCCTGGACTAGCACCTGCAACTACTACTGCCAGCCCTGTTCTGTACCAGACTGACCAATGATGACAGGGTAAAACAAACCATTGAAGGCCAAACATGGAATTAAAGTTGGTTAAAAACATGGCTCTGACTCGTGTCGTTCTTTCGTCGTCCAGCTCCCTGTCTCCTCCTTTACCGCAGAAATAGAACAGTAGGCCTACATTTCTGACATGCATTGCTTCATTCTCTCAACCCACATGTTATTAGCCACTTCATGAGCTTGTTCAGCTTAGTCGATGATACTGCAAGATAGACTATGGGATTTAGTTCAGTCAGCAAACTGGGTCTCAAACTAGACTAGAGCAATGTGTCACCAATCTCACCATGGGAGAATCTCAATTGCATACTCCTCGCCTCCTCAAAACCCATTGGAGGAGATGTCACAGGGGAGAGAGCTCTGGTTGTCTCATCCAATCTGGTTTTGAGGAGAGTGGATGTGAGGACCATGCAATTGAGATTGTCACAGTGACTCCATTCCACAGGACTTTGTGTTATGAGGTGTGGCTGTTTGCTGCAGGACCCCTGGCCCAATGGGGGTGGGGTGTTGGGCAACATGCCTGAACTAAACACTGAGCCTCTGACATCACAGAGAGAGAAGCAGAGATGAGAGAATACACCGCCGCACCCCACTGCTCCAGCCAGGAGTGAGGAGGAGGTTCTTGACACCCCGCACCCCGCTGCTCCAGCCAGGAGTGAGGAGGAGGTTCTTGACACCCCGCTGCTCCAGCCAGGAGTGAGGAGGAGGTTCTTGACACCCCGCACCCCGCTGCTCCAGCCAGGAGTGAGGAGGAGGTTCTTGACACCCCGCACCCCGCTGCTCCAGCCAGGAGTGAGGAGGAGGTTCTTGACACCCCGCACCCCGCTGCTCCAGCCAGGAGTGAGGAGGAGGTTCTTGACACCGCCGCACCCCGCTGCTCCAGCCAGGAGTGAGGAGGAGGTTCTTGACACCGCCGCACCCCACTGCTCCAGCCAGGAGTGAGGAAGAGGTTCTTGACACCGCCGCACCCCACTGCTCCAGCCAGGAGTGAGGAGGAGGTTCTTGACACCGCCGCACCCCACTGCTCCAGCCAGGAGTGAGGAGGAGGTTCTTGACACCCCGCACCCCGCTGCTCCAGCCAGGAGTGAGGAGGAGGTTCTTGACACCCCCGCACCCCGCTGCTCCAGCCAGGAGTGAGGAGGAGGTTCTTGTTGCAGTAAAACATGGGTGCTACTACTAGTGTTCACCTCTGCCATCCAACATGTTTCACAGTGAAATGTGTGTCCAGTCCTGCTTCAGAGTCAGCAGGACACGTGTCATGATACTTCTGTGTGGAATGCTGCTTGTCATACAGTAGGTCTATTCCTCACCAGGGATTCTCTACATAGAAATAGAATAACTAGATTATATTTCCATGGAAGAACATAGTGTTGAGATGTCATGACATTCATGCAGGGTGACACAATAGCTCTAATTTGTGACACATTAAAGGTGCTGGGTTGGCCACCAACCGGTCGAAGACATTCCTAGTCGATCACCACTATTTCTGTAAAAAAACAACGATAAAGCCTTGCATTCCTATTTCTTTTACGCGTTTCACACTGTTGGCGGTATGTGCACTTGATTCTGCTGCCCTTGTACCGGGAAGGTAAAGTAGGCATGCCGCTGGCCAAACCGATAGCTCAGACCATGGTGTCTGCACAGTATTCTCCAGACATAGACTTTAAAAAGAAGTCTCGTTGCACAGCAAAGAGACCCAACGAATACAGTGAAGAGCTGCTGTTTTTATATGTACGTTTATGTTCAAGTTCTTATTCAACAGTGTGAACACTTCAACACCTTTATAAGCCATATAAGCTTTATAAGCCACCAGCACTGCAGCTGCAATGAATGAGTATAGCAAAGTGTTCCGATAAGCTTGCCTTGTTATTATTAGCAGCTTGTCTTTTTTTAAACCAAGCAATATTTCACTTTCTCTGGTCATAGGAGTAACAACATTCATTTGTGCATGAGGCAGAAGTAATGCAGTGTGATTGGAGTTTCACCATCAGCTGGAAGACTGTCCCTTTTCTCCACGGAGGGAAGGAGGGCGGAGGGACCGTGAGTGAGAGGCAGCCCTCCCCCTCAGATTGACCATCAGATGCAAGCCATCAATCCAGTAAAAAAAAAAAAGAAGCTAATTATTATGCTCACTAATTTGTGCCTCACAAGTAATACAACAAATGATCTATTACCAGTACGATCATATACCTACATGTTTTAAATATCATTTCAAAATGACCTGAGAAGAACAACATTGGCAGGGCAATTCAAGCATAGCCAATGCAGTGATAATGTATTGGGCCTCATTGCTTCAGAACTGTTTTTAAGTGGTTAATGTTGCATAGGCTTAAGATTTTTCAGTCATGTTTGAAAAAAGATCTGAGCGGTAGATCTCAGCTTGCATTTCGACTCAGAAAGTGATCTTGACTCAGAAAAGGTTGTTGACCACTGGGGTACAGTGCTGTGTTTGATTCTGTAACAATGTTTAAAAGACAACCCAGTGAGCCACAACAAAACTAATATTGTTTTTCTATTCTCAAATGATGATTCAGATGACCACAACAAAAATACGTGTAACAGACAATGCATCGGGAGATGAAACAGCCGTAAAAAGAAACCCCTAAAATAAGACGAAAAATGAATCTGTCAAATGGATATTGCATAATGTAACGAGGATGTAAACGGTGAGTAAATAAGCATTGCTCATTAGCATACAGTGCCTATAGAAAGTCTAAACCCCCTTTTACCTTTCTCCACATTTTGTTGTGTTACAAAGTGGGATTGAAAAATATTTAATATCATTTTTTTTGTCATTGATCTACACAAAATACTCCATAATGTCAAAGTGAAAAGAAGATTCTACACATTTTTACAAATTAATACAAAATAAATAACAAAAATATAGTTGTTGCATAGGTATTCACCACCTTTGTTTAAGCAAGCTTAAATTAGTTCAGAAGTAAATTGTGGCTTAACAAATCACATAAGTTATATGGACTCACTCTGTGTGAAATAATAGTGATTGACATGATTTTTTAATGACTACCCCTTCCTCTGTCCCCCATACATACAGTACAATATATAGAAGGTTCCTAGTCAAGTATTGCATTTTTTTCCTCTTCATTAATCTTAAAAAAATACTAATACTTTTTTAAACATTTTATCGTATTTTGTGTAGATCGTTGACCAAAATAATTGAATAAAATCCATTTTAATCCCACTTTGTGACACAATAAAATTTTAAGAAATCCAAAGGGGTTGTAGACTTTTTCTAGGCACTGTAGTTGTTGCAGACTGTTACAGGCCCAGCTGGCTCTAACAGTCATGGTAACAGTATTCCATTGCATCATCCTCGTTGTCGATGGCTGCGAGCTTCAGATGACAAATGTCTGATATGCTGGTGTCATTTGAGGACAGTACCATAGAAATGTCAGCCATATTGAGTGAACCCGTGAGTGTTCCAGTCAAATTGCCATGGTCTGAGGGGCTTAGTCCCTTCTAGTCATTCTATTTATATGTTCAGTACAACCCCGGAAGAACGCTTTGTTCTAGTCGTTGTTCTTCTCCACACTCTTTGGTCCTCTGTTCAGGATGAAAATGGTCCATTGTAGGAGATATGTATGGTCGTATTTTGATCATCTTCTGTAAACAATTACATGAAGATATACTATTGTGGACCAGAATATGGGAAATGAATGACACAAAATTGTTCTAAATCTGAGACTGAATGGTCCATTTCATGACCAGAGGTGTCCATTTCATGACCAGAGGTGTCCATTTCATGACCAGAGGTGTCCATTTCATGACCAGAGGTGTCCATTTCATGGCCAGAGGTGTCCATTTCATGACCAGAGGTGTCCATTTCATGGCCAGAGGTGTCCATTTCATGACCAGAGGTGTCCATTTCATGACCAGAGGTGTCCATTTCATGGCCAGAGGTGTCCATTTCATGACCAGAGATGTCCATTTCAGCTGTTATTACGAAGATGAGTCTGACTTTGATGACCCCATCGACAATGACTGGAGCTGGGAGTTTAGCACCAGTCAGTCTGTCAACCAGACCAGTCTGTCTCAGATTAAGTGGCTGGTTTACAGATTAAAGAGTAGTAAAGCAGCTGTCAGTGAACGGGAGACTCCAAGTGGAATCCACGTGCTTCTCAAAGCGCTGCACCCTCACACACATCCCACACCAGGTGAAAATGCATAGTATAGGTGGATGGTTCCTCACAGCTCCTCGTCTGCTTCTCTGAATGAAGGTCATGGAACCCATTCTCTCTCGACACTGAGGTCAACATACCCCGCAATCTTCCTCTTCCTCCAACGTATTCCTCCTATTTAACCATTTCATTTCACATATATTTATATAGCTTATTCTTTGTCAACAAGATCAAATCTGGTGATTCTCATCAAGACCTGTTCAAGATTCCAAGAGCGTGTGCCAGTGGCACACCTGCTGTCCCTCAGCCTCCTTCATCTGGCTCCAGTGTGCCTGCTGCTCCTCTCCAGTGCTGTTGAGCCCCAGGGACAGCCAGCCCACCTTCTCCCTGGCCTTCATGCTGCTCCTTCGGCTGTACACCGACACCACCAGGGAGACCTCGGACAGCTGGAAGAGGGCCACCTGGAAGACAACAGAGATGGTATGGGTTGTTTCTCTCTCTCTGTCTCTCTCTCTCTGTCTCTCTCTTTCTGTCGCTGTCTCTCTCTTTCTTTCTGTCTATCTCTCTCTCTGTCTCTCTCACTGTCTCTCTCTCTGTGTCTCTCTCACTGTCTCTCTCTCTCTCTCTCTCTCTGTCTCTCTCTTTCTGTCGCTGTCTCTCTCTTTCTTTCTTTCTTTCTGTCTATCTCTCTATCTGTCTCTCTCACTGTCTCTCTCTGTCTCTCTCTGTCTCTCTTTCTGTCTCTCTCTCTGTCTCTCTCACTGTCTCTCTCTCTGTGTCTCTCTCACTGTCTCTCTCTCTCTCTCTCTCTCTCTGTCTCTCTCACTGTCTCTCTCTCTCTGTCTCTCTCTCACTGTCTCTCTCTCTCTGTCTCTCTCACTGTCTCTCTCTCTGTCTCTCTCTCTCTGTCTCTCTCTTTCTGTCGCTGTCTCTCTCTTTCTTTCTGTCTATCTCTCTCTCTGTCTCTCTCACTGTCTCTCTCTCTGTGTCTCTCTCACTGTCTCTCTCTCTCTCTCTCTCTCTCTGTCTCTCTCTTTCTGTCGCTGTCTCTCTCTTTCTTTCTTTCTTTCTTTCTTTCTTTCTTTCTGTCTATCTCTCTATCTGTCTCTCTCACTGTCTCTCTCTCTCTGTCTCTCTCTGTCTCTCTCTCTGTCTCTCTCTCTGTCTCTTGCTCTCTGTCCCTCTCTCTCTCACCTGAAAGACAAAGGTCTCCTTGTAGCTGGGGTTGGGCTGACCGCGGCACACCGACGTCTTGCACTTGGACATCTCCTTGCCCTTGGAGTCCAGCATGGTCAGCTTCACATAGGTGTCTGGGGACGTAGGAAGGGAGTGAGAGAAGGAGAGAGCATGGTAAGAGGCTGCCATCTAGTGAAGATTAATGAACATAACAGTGAAGAAAGGCCTGTGGATAGTGGCATTTTCGATCCCAGAAATTTTTCGGTTCTCTTTCACAATATGCCAGCATTATCGGAGAGGAGCAGACACAGAGTCTCTGGTATAGATAGAACAGGTGTATGGATCGATAGCAGAGGACTCACCTCTCATGATATAAAGTTGTCCCCCTATTAGCTGTTTTATACAACAAAACAGACCGTCTGGGACACAACACACAGAGGGCCAGGAAGGAACGAGGAGAGAAGAGGAAAACAGAGGGAAGGAAAGAGAGTTAAGAGAGGATAAAAGGAAATACAGTTTAGAGAGAGGATAAAACACTGTGAAAGTAAGTAAATAAGAGGTAAGAATATAGAGGTTATTCCACCATCATGAATAAAACATGTTATTCAAATCTATGGATTGTAATGCTATAGCTACCCTACTCAATAACATGATCAACTATGTCTCATAGCAGAAGAGAGCAATGCGTTCCATCGCTGTCTCATGTACAGACCTGGGTTCAAATAGCATGTGTTTCTTTCGAATACTTAAGCTGCGCTTGATTGAGCTTGCCTGGCACAATGGAACCAATGCAGTACTATTTCAACCCAGGAATGCTATAGCTACCCTGATACTATAACTACCTTACTACTGTAGCTACCCTGATACTATAGCTACCCTGATGCTATAGCTACCCTGCTCCTATAACTACCCTACTACTATATCTACCCTGCTCCTATAACTACCCTACTACTATAGCTACCCTGATACTATAGCTACCCTGCTCCTATAGCTACCCTACTACTATAGCTACCCTGATACTATAACTACCCTACTACTATATCTACCCTACTACTATAGCTACCCTGATACTATAGCTACCCATATACTATAACTACCTTACTACTATAGCTACCCTGATACGATAGCTACCCTGATACTATAGCTACCCTGATACTATAGCTACCCATATACTATAACTACCTTACTACTATATCTACCCTGATACTATAGCTACCCTGCTACTATAGCTACCCTGATCGTATAACTACCTTACTACTATAGCTACCCTGATGCTATAGCTACCCTGATACTATAGCTACCCATATACTATAACTACCCTACTACTATATCTACCCTACTACTATAGCTACCCTGATACTATAGCTACCCATATACTATAACTACCTTACTACTATAGCTACCCTGATACTATAGCTACCCTGCTACTATAGCTACCCTGATACTATAACTACCCTACTACTATAGCTACCCTACTACTATAGCTACACTGATACTATAGCTACCCTGATACTATAACTACCTTACTACTATAGCTACCCTGATACTATAGCTACCCTGCTACTATAGCTACCCTGATTCTATAACTACCCTACTACTATAGCTACCCTGATGCTATAGCTACCCTGATTCTATAACTACCCTACTACTATAGCTACCCTGATCCTATAGCTACCCTGATTCTATAGATACCCTACTACTATATCTGCCCTGATGCTATTTCTACCCTGATACTATATCTACCCTGATACTATAACTACCCTGCTGCTATATCTACCCTGCTTCTATATCTACCCTGATACTACAGCTACCCTACTACAATAGCTACCCTGATACTATATCTACCCTGCTAATATATCTACCCTGCTACTATATATCTACCCTGATTCTATAGCTACCCTACTAATATATCTACCCTGCTACTATAGCTACCCTGCTACTATATCTACCCTGCTACTATAGCTACCCTACTTATATATAGCTACCCTGATTCTATAGCTACCCTACTACTATAGCTACCCTGCTACTATATCTACCCTACTACTATAGCTACCCTGCTACCATATCTACCCTGAGTCTATATCTACCCTGATTCTATATCTACCCTGCTACTATAGCTACCCTGCTGCCTATTTCTACCCTGCTACTATATCTACCCTGCTACTATAGCTACCCTGCTAATATAGCAACCAGATCTACTATAGCTACCCTGCTACTATAGCTACCCTGCTACTATAGCTACCCTGCTACTATAGCTACCCTGCTACTATAGCTACCATACTACTGTAGCTACCCTGCTACTATAGCTACCCTGCTACTCTAGCTACCCTGATACTATATCTACCCTGCTACTATATCTACCCTGCTACTATAGCTACCCTGCTACTACAGCTACCATACTACTATAGCTACCCTGCTACTAATATATCTACCCTGATACTATAGCTACCCTGATTCTATATATCTACCCTACTTCTATAGCTACCCTGCTACTATAGCTACCCTTCTACTATAGCTACCCTGCTACTATAGCTACCCTGCTACTATAGCTACCATACTACTATAGCTACCATACTACTATAGCTACCCTGCTACTATAGCTACCCTGCTACTATAGCTACCCTTCTACTATAACTACCCTGCTACTATAGCTACCCTGCTACTATAGCTACCATACTACTATAGCTACCCTTCTACTATAGCTACTCTGCTGTATAGCTACCCTACTACTAATATATCTACCCTGCTGCTATAGCTACCCTACTACTATATCTACCCTTCTACTATAGCTACCCTACTACTATAGCTACCCTGCTACTATATCTACCCTGCTACTATAGCTACACTTCTACTATAGCTACCCTACTACTATAGCTACCCTACTACTATAGCTACCCTGCTACTATAGCTACCCTGCTGCTATAGCTACCCTACTACTATAGCTACCCTGCTACTATAGCTACTATAGCTACCCTTCTACAATAGCTACCCTGCTACTATAGCTACCCTTCTACTATAGCTACCCTTCTACTATAGCTACCCTTCTACTATAGCTACCCTGCTACTGTAGCTACCCTGCTACTGTATCTACCCTGCTACTATAGCTACCCTACTACTATAGCTGCCCTGCTACTATAGCTACCCTGCTACTATAGCTACCCTTCTACTATAGCTACGCTGCTACTATAGCTACCCTTCTACTATAGCTACCCTGCTACTATAGCTACCCTGCTACTATAGCTACCCTGCTACTATAGCTACCCTTCTACTATAGCTACCCTGCTACTATAGCTACCCTGCTACTATAGCTACCATACTACTATAGCTACCCTTCTACTATAGCTACTCTGCTGTATAGCTACCCTACTACTATAGCTACCCTGCTACTATAGCTACCCTACTACTATAGCTACCCTTCTACTATAGCTACCCTACTACTATAGCTACCCTACTACTATAGCTACCCTGCTACTATAGCTACCCTTCTACTATAGCTACCCTACTACTATATCTACCCTACTACTATAGCTACCCTGCTACTATAGCTACCCTGCTACTATAGCTACCCTACTACTATAGCTACCCTGCTACTATAGCTACCCTGCTACTATAGCTACCCTTCTACTATAGCTACCCTGCTACTATAGCTACCCTTCTACTATAGCTACCCTTCTACTATAGCTACCCTTCTACTATAGCTACCCTGCTACTGTAGCTACCCTGCTACTATAGCTACCCTGCAACTATAGCTACCCTACTACTATAGCTACCCTGCTACTATAGCTACCATGCTACTATAGCTACCCTTCTACTATAGCTACCCTTCTACTATAGCTACCCTTCTACTATAGCTACCCTACTACTATAGCTACCCTTCTACTATAGCTACCCTGCTACTATAGCTACCCTACTACTATAGCTACCCTGCTACTATAGCTACCCTTCTACTATAGCTACCCTGCTACTATAGCTACCCTACTGCTATAGCTACCCTGCTACTATAGCTACCCTTCTACTATAGCTACCCTACTACTATAGCTACCCTTCTACTATAGCTACCCTGCTACTATAGCTACCCTTCTACTATAGCTACCCTGATACTATATCTACCATACTACTATAGCTACCATACTACTATAGCTACCCTGCTACTATAGCTACCCTACTACTATAGCTACCCTTCTACTATACCTACCCTGCTACTATAGCTACCCTTCTACTATAGCTACCCTTCTACTATAGCTACCCTTCTACTACAGCTACCCTGCTACTATAGCTACCCTTCTACTATAGCTACCCTGATACTATATCTACCCTTCTACTATAGCTACCCTGCTACTATAGCTACCCTTCTACTATAGCTACCCTGCTACTATAGCTACCCTTCTACTATAGCTACCCTACTACTATAGCTACCCTGCTACTATAGCTACCCTGCTACTATAGCTACCCTTCTACTATAGCTACCCTACTACTATAGCTACCCTGCTACTATAGCTACCCTACTACTATAGCTACCCTGCAATAATAGCTACCCTTCTACTATAGCTACCCTTCTACTATAGCTACCCTGCTACTATAGCTACCCTGCTACTATAGCTACCATACTAGTATAGCTACCCTGCTACTATCGCTACCCTGCTACTATAGCTACCATACTACTATAGCTACCCTACTACTATAGCTACCCTGCTACTATAGCTACCCTTCTACTATATCTACCCTTCTACTGTAGCTACCCTTCTACTATAGCTACCCTGCTACTATAGCTACCCTTCTACTATAGCTACCCTTCTACTATAGCTACCCTGATACTATATCTACCATACTACTATAGCTACCATACTACTATAGCTACCCTGCTACTATAGCTACCATACTACTATAGCTACCATACTACTATAGCTACCCTGATACTATATCTACCATACTACTATAGCTACCATACTACTATAGCTACCCTGCTACTATAGCTACCCTACTACTATAGCTACCCTTCTACTATAGCTACCCTTCTACTATAGCTACCCTACGACTATAGCTACCCTGCTACTAATATATCTACCCTGATACTATAGCTACCCTGATTCTATATCTACCCTGCTACTATAGCTACTCTGCTGTATAGCTACCCTGCTACTATAGCTACCATACTACTATATCTACCATACTACTGTAGCTACCCTACTTCTATAGCTACCCTACTACTATAGCTACCCTGATACTATAGCTACCATACTACTGTAGCTACCCTACTTCTATAGCTACCCTACTACTATATCTACCCTGCTACTATGGCTACCCTGCTGCCTATAGCTACCCTGCTACTATAGCTACCATACTACTGTAGCTACCCTACTTCTATAGCTACCCTACTACTATAGCTACCCTGATACTATAGCTACCATACTACTGTAGCTACCCTACTTCTATAGCTACCCTACTACTATAGCTACCCTGCTACTATAGCTACCCTGCTACTATAGCTACCCTTCTACTATAGCTACCCTTCTACTATAGCTACCCTTCTACTATAGCTACCCTACTACTATAGCTACCCTTCTACTATAGCTACCCTGCTACTATAGCTACCCTACTACTATAGCTACCCTTCTACTATAGCTACCCTGCTACTATAGCTACCCTGCTACTATAGCTACCCTGCTACTATAGCTACCCTTCTACTATAGCTACCCTACTACTATAGCTACCCTTCTACTATAGCTACCCTGCTACTATAGCTACCCTTCTACTATAGCTACCCTGATACTATATCTACCATACTACTATAGCTACCATACTACTATAGCTACCCTGCTACTATAGCTACCCTACTACTATAGCTACCCTTCTACTATAGCTACCCTGCTACTATAGCTACCCTTCTACTATAGCTACCCTTCTACTATAGCTACCCTTCTACTATAGCTACCCTGCTACTATAGCTACCCTTCTACTATAGCTACCCTGATACTATATCTACCCTTCTACTATAGCTACCCTGCTACTATAGCTACCCTTCTACTATAGCTACCCTACTACTATAGCTACCCTGCTACTATAGGTACCCTACTACTATAGCTACCCTGCTACTATAGCTACCCTTCTACTATAGCTACCCTTCTACTATAGCTACCCTGCTACTATAGCTACACTGCTACTATAGCTACCATACTACTATAGCTACCCTGCTACTATCGCTACCCTGCTACTATAGCTACCCTACTACTATAGCTACCCTACTACTATAGCTACCCTGCTACTATAGCTACCCTTCTACTATAGCTACCCTGCTACTGTAGCTACCCTTCTACTATAGCTACCCTACTACTATAGCTACCCTTCTACTATAGCTACCCTGCTACTGTAGCTACCCTTCTACTATAGCTACCCTGCTACTATAGCTACCCTTCTATTATAGCTACCCTTCTACTATAGCTACCCTTCTACTATAGCTACCCTTCTACTATAGCTACCCTTCTACTATAGCTACCCTACTACTATAGCTACCCTGCTACTAATATATCTACCCTGATACTATAGCTACCCTGATTCTATAGCTACCCTGCTACTATAGCTACTCTGCTGTATATCTACCCTGCTACTATAGCTACCATACTACTATAGCTACCATACTACTGTAGCTACCCTACTTCTATAGCTACCCTACTACTATAGCTACCCTGATACTATAGCTACCATACTACTGTAGCTACCCTACTTCTATAGCTACCCTACTACTATAGCTACCCTGCTACTATAGCTACCCTGCTGCCTATAGCTACCCTGCTACTATAGCTACCATACTACTGTATCTACCCTACTTCTATAGCTACCCTACTACTATAGCTACCATGATACTATAGCTACCATACTACTGTAGCTACCCTACTTCTATAGCTACCCTACTACTATAGCTACCCTGCTACTATAGCTACCATACTACTATAGCTACCATACTACTGTAGCTACCCTACTTCTATAGCTACCCTACTACTATATCTACCCTGCTACTATAGCTACCATACTACTGTAGCTACCCTACTTCTATAGCTACCCTACTACTATAGCTACCCTGATACTATAGCTACCATACTACTGTAGCTACCCTACTTCTATAGCTACCCTGCTACTATAGCTACCCTGCTACTATAGCTACCATACTACTATAGCTACCATACTACTGTAGCTACCCTACTTCTATAGCTACCCTACTACTATAGCTACCCTGATACTATAGCTACCATACTACTGTAGCTACCCTACTTCTATAGCTACCCTACTACTATACCTACCCTGCTACTATAGCTACCCTGCTACTATAGCTACCCTGCTACTATAGCTACCATACTACTGTAGCTACCCTACTTCTATAGCTACCCTACTACTATAGCTACCCTGATACTATAGCTACCATACTACTGTAGCTACCCTACTTCTATAGCTACCCTACTACTATAGCTACCCTGCTACTATAGCTACCCTGCTACTATAGCTACCATACTACTGTAGCTACCCTACTTCTATAGCTACCCTACTACTTCTACATACCATTATTAGAGATACAACAGAAGAGAGCCCATCCATATGGATGTCATCCATATGTGATGTCCACTCACTGGGAGGTTTGTCTGAGGCTGTGTTGTTGAACTGTCTGCCCTGGATGACCTCTGCAGAGAGCCTGCCAGTGGTGGAGTTATAGATGAGGCCCAGCAGGATCTCTGGTGTGGAGTCCCATGTAGAGCGGTAGGACAAAGCTGCCACGCTGCGAGACACACTCACCAACGAACCACAGCCCTGTAGGGAGACAGGAGTGGACAGCTAACGCCACATACAGAGTTACAGAGAGGCTTGGATTGTGTGAGACTATGCTTTGTCTGAAGGGTCAGTCTACGAGATACTGTACCATTATAGTGCATGCCTTTTAAACGATAGCTTCTACTGGTCATTTATCTTCGTTCATATCATACAAATCGGACTTCTTTGGCCAGAAATTGCACAAACAGACTCCTCCCACACACACACGCCCCTCTCCACCCCCCAGCCCTATCTCCACAGCCACTCACCGTTAGTGCTGTGCCAGGCTCCAGTGTAACGGGCAGCGCCATCTTGCCCTGCAGGTTGAGTTTGGTCAAGTAGAACACCTTCTCTCCCAGCACCTTCTCCTTCTTCATCCTCCTAACGCTGTAGAGACGGAACCTGACGGCGTGGTCTGCCAGCGCACCCTGCTCCACCCGGGTGAAGCGGAAGGTCTCTGTGAACATGGGGCACGGCCCCCTCTGCACCCCTGTCTTGGCACGTTGCTTCTTAGTGGGCAGCAGCACCAGGTGCACCTACATTTATATTTACAGATAACATTTTACTTAAAACATACATGTATCCTGTGTGGGGTTGCAAAATTCCAGGAACGTTCAATAAATTCCCTGGTTTTCCAGAATCATGGTTGGAGGATTCCGGATTTCCTGCTTATTCCCTGCTGATTCCAGGAATCCTCCAACCGGGATTTTGGGAAACCAGGGAATTTATTGAAAGTTCCCGTACTTTTGCGACCCTAATCCTGTGGCTCAGTCGGTAGATCATAGCACTGGTAACTTCAGGATCGTTGGTTTGATTCCCGCTGGGGCCACCCATATGAAAGTGTATGCACGCATGAGTTTAAGTCGATATGGATAAAAGCGTCTGCTAAATGACATGTAGTATTTTTTATTATAGTTATAATGCTTTATAACTTGCTATATGCATGAACGAGCCTTCACAATGTATTATAATGAGGGTTATAATATATTAGGCCTCTTTTTTGTATCATTTCAAAATCATTTTAACTGAAGCTGAAGCTCTTATCCAGGGTGACTCAGTACATTCAACTAAGGTAGGTACTAAGGTAGGTACTACCACATAAAACAATCACTGCAAGTCAAACCTTCTTCAAAATAACCACCATCTGCACAAAATCAGTGCTAGTAAGGAAATACATTGAAGGGTGAGTGCAAGACGTACAAGTACAACAGTAAAGTGTTAGTTTGTTTATCCCCCACCTGCCACGCAATGTTCCCTGTCTGTTTGAGTGCGGGGATGTCGGTTGCTGCGGTGACAGTGACGGCAAGGCGTTGCTCGCCCGAGTCGTACTCGAAGGCCACGTCCAGCGTGCCATACTTGGCCAGCGGCTCGGGCTCATAGCCCACGTGAAGATGGGAGGTTGAACCATCCTTGGGGGGGTGAAATAAAGAGAAAGAGAGGAAGACGATAGAGGGGAGGAAAAGATGCATTGAAATTCATGAATCTGTTGGATTCAGTCCTCATCTGTGACATCACAGAGTGAGGTTAGATATAGGCCCTTAGAGCAGGACACAACACTGGGTGAAGGGGAGACGGAAGGGTGAACTATCCTGTGGGGGAGAGGGGGTAAAAGAGAGAGAGAGAGAGAGAGGATGATAAGATGGATTTGAATGAATCTGTCAGAGTCAGTCTTCATCTGTGACATCACACAGCAAGGGGGATCATAAAGCAGGACATGGCACTGGGTGAGTGAGGGGTAAGAGACTGATGGTAGGCCTATCATAGCCAAACAGAGTGCTAGCCAATAGGATTATGTTGTTTGCATTTGCTAGATATCCGGTATGCAACTGAGCGTGTCCGGTTAGCGTGACACAATTCCCTATGGGACATGCTAACAGTTCCCCATCTGGCATACGAGCGTCTATGTCTTAGCTCACCTCTGGTCCCAGGACGGCAGTGCTGTCACTAGGTACATCCTCATCGTAGCCCTTGTTGAGGTAACTCTCAGTGTCCGGGTCAGCGCTGGCCTCACTGGAGCGCTGTGTACCATTACCGTCTGGAGACGACTCCCCCAGACCCCCCGCCCCAGAACGGGAGCGAGACACCCGGACCGGACTATTCTCGTCCTGATACGGGGGTGGCTGGAGCTCGTTGAGGGGAGAGCCTCGTCTCATCCGCTGGATGCTGTTGGCTGTGTAAGACAGTTTTGGATGTTTGATAGGTCTCTTGGGAAATGTGTCAAAGATTTATGTGTGTTCTGCCAATCAGACATGCCTGTCTGCCTGCGTGTGTGTGTCTTTCTGTGTATGTTGTCACATCTGTGAGTTTCTCACCTTGTCCGGCGGATGCCTCACTGCTGTGGTCGCTGGTGTGTTTGTGTCGGTTGTCCCAGACTGAGGCTCTGTGCTGGGCTGAGGGTTCAGAGTGTCCCCCTGCTCTGTCCTCTTCACTGTCCTCCTCAGAGCCACGCTCTGGGCAGCTCTGCTCTGGATAGGTGCAAACCGATACACACACACACACACACACACACACACACACACACACACACACACACACACACACACACACACACATACACATACACACAAGATCATAGTACCTCATCACAATCAGCCCAACATAAGACACAACTCCACTCTCAGAGCCCGTATTCACAAGAGTAGGAGTGCTGATCTAGGATCAGTTTGCCTTTGATATCACAATGAATCAGATTATATGGACAGGGTGGGGATCATAGACCAGCACTGCCATTCTGAGACGCTATGTGGATATGGGCCCTGATCATAGAGGATGTGTCACACAGTCTTCTTTGTTTTAACGTTTCAAGCCCCTATTCCATCTCCCTGTTCTACCTATTTAATGATCTCCAGAGGACGTATTAGATATCTAACTGATCAAATCGTACACTACAGTTGATCTTAGCCGAACATCATAGAAGAGAATTATCATATTTCTAACTGGTAAACTCTCTCCCTGCATCCATGATGTCACATCTACAACAATCATTGAGAGAAATAGGTAAAACCGTGACAACTAAAACAAGTGAACATGACAGCCACAGACAGATGTATTTTGATCCATCCATGACTGTTAAAAACTTCATTTGTTTAGAACCCTGAACACTGAGTAACAGTTAGATTTCAGTTAGGTCACAGGTCACAGGCCACAGCCATGAAGAGTAGAGGTGAAGAAGAGGGGGAATGTGGTAGAAGAGAGCAGGTTGGAAGCAGCACACCCTCTCACCTTTATCCTCTGTATTCGTCTTCTTGCTCTCTTTCTTCCCTTTCTCTTTCTTCTTGTCACTCTTTCCCTTATTTTTCTCAGAAGCAGGAGACATAGCGGGTTCAGTCTCTCCATCTCCCTCAGGACTCATCTCATTCTCTTCCTCTTCAGCTTTCCCCTTGTTTTTCTTTTGGGATGCTCTCGACCCTTCCTCAAGGCAAAGAGATTGTGGTGGATCACTATGGTCGTCACTCTGGTGGACCCCATTGGATTTGTCCTCTTTCTGTCCCTCTTTGTTCTGACTAGCAGTGTGGTTCTCTTTCGGCAATGAGCTGGTTTCTTTATCTTCAGGCTCTTCCTCAATGGTCTCTTGATGGCTATTTTTCTTCTCTTCCTCCTGTTTCAGCCTCTCCTCCTTCTTCTTGTCTTTCTCTGCCTTTCTCTTCTCCTTCTCCTCTTTCTTCATCTTCTCCTCCTCCTTCCTTTTCTCCTCCTTTTCCTTGTCCTCTGCAGAACTCTCCCCTGGTTTTACCACTCGCCAGCCTCCATCTTTCCACACCCATTCCAATTGGGCTGGAACATAGTCCTCTGCTGTCACGTCACTCGATTGGTTATTCTTCGAATCATTGGATTGGCTGAGGTTGGAGCTGTAGTCTGCCAAGCTTGAGCAGGCCTCAGAAGCCTGCCTCTTGATTTTGCTCCTGAATGAGTCTGCTATCCCTTCCTGGGCTTTTCCTTCCTTGCTGTCCTGGCCCCCCTCTGCCGCTTCTGCAGCCGCCTCCTCCTCCTCCGTCTGCACCTTCTTGATGACCTGGTCGCTGAGCTCGGTCAGCTGGTCACTGACGCTATAGGTGGCATCACTGACGGCGCTGGCTAGGTCGTCCACTCTGCTGCTGACTGAATCCAAGATGGAGGAGATGTTTACAGATGGTAGGTTCTGCCCAAAGCTCTTGAAGAAAGCCATGTTGGGTGGACTTGCTGGCGGCTGTGGTAGCTGTCCTTCTCCACACTGTCTGGTGGGTTCTAGATTATCTTATCACCTCATCACAGGCTCTGGCTGGGACATTTGGTTCATTAAAGTGTGTGGGCCAGGTATTACTCTCTGAAATCCATGACTTACACTTTATACATGTATGAGGAGGGCAATTTGTGGATAATGTCTATGCATGACCTCATCCACAAGCATGTATCGTAACAGTGATTGTTTGTCAGACAATCAGATATGGATTTATTTGTATCATTTTGGGACAATCCCCAGAAACTACATTAAGCCTAAACCTGAATCAATAAATTAGCTTTTCATTCCAGAACTAGGCTTTATCTGTGTCCAGGAAACTAGCCAAGGACCATAGAACAATAAACAAACTGCTTACAGACTTTGAGTGTTGTACAACTTGATGTGTTTACCTTGCTGGTTGGGCCTATAGTCGTCGAGGCGTGGCAGCTCGCTGGCGCTCTCCACTGACAGCTTGTTGCTGACGTAAAGAAAAAAGAGAGCCATCACGGCCACGAAGGCCGCAATGGAGGATAGGACTCCTAGCAGCTCTGGAGACACTGAGGAGAGAGAGAGAGAGAGAATAAAAGACAAACATATATAGAGACAAAGAAGAAGACAAAAACAGAGACCAAGGAAGGAGACCGTGTGAGTATGCCGAGTAGAGAAACCTGATGGCTTCACCAGTATAGTACAGTAGGAACCTGATGGCTTCACCAGTATAGTACAGTAGGAACCTGATGGCTTCACCAGTATAGTACAGTAGGAACCTGATGGCTTCACCAGTATAGTACAGTAGGAACCTGATGGCTTCACCAGTATAGTACAGTAGGAACCTGATGGCTTCACCAGTATAGTACAGTAGGAACCTGATGGCTTCACCAGTATAGTACAGTAGGAACCTGATGGCTTCACCAGTATAGTACAGTAGGAACCTGATGGCTTCACCAGTATAGTACAGTAGGAACCTGATGGCTTCACCAGTATAGTACAGTAGGAACCTGATGGCTTCACCAGTATAGTACAGTAGGAACCTGATGGCTTCACCAGTATAGTACAGTAGGAACCTGATGGCTTCACCAGTATAGTACAGTAGGAACCTGATGGCTTCACCAGTATAGTACAGTAGGAACCTGATGGCTTCACCAGTATAGTACAGTAGGAACCTGATGGCTTCACCAGTATAGTACAGTAGGAACCTGATGGCTTCACCAGTATAGTACAATAGGTACCTGATAGCTTCACCAGTATAGTACAGTAGGAACCTGATAGCTTCACCAGTATAGTACAATAGGTACCTGATAGCTTCACCAGTATAGTACAGTAGGAACCTGATAGCTTCACCAGTATAGTACAGTAGGAACCTGATAGCTTCACCAGTATAGTACAGTAGGAACCTGATAGCTTCACCAGTATAGTACAGTAGGAACCTGATAGCTTCACCAGTATAGTACAGTAGGACCCTGATAGCTTCACCAGTATAGTACAGTAGGTACCTGATAGCTTCACCAGTATAGTACAGTAGGAACCTGATAGCTTCACCAGTATAGTACAGTAGGAACCTGATAGCTTCACCAGTATAGTACAGTAGGAACCTGATAGCTTCACTAGTATAGTACAGTAGGAACCTGATAGCTTCACCAGTATAGTACAATAGGTACCTGATAGCTTCACCAGTATAGTACAGTAGAAACCTGATAGCTTCACCAGTATAGTACAATAGGTACCTGATAGCTTCACCAGTATAGTACAGTAGGTACCTGATAGCTTCACCAGTATAGTACAGTAGAAACCCGATAGCTTCACCAGTATAGTACAGTAGGTACCCAATAGTTTCACCAGTATAGTACAGTAGGTACCTGATAGCTTCACCAGTATAGTCCAGTAGGTACCTGATAGCTTCACCAGTATAGTACAGTAGAAACCGATAGCTTCACCAGTATAGTACAGTAGGAACCTGATAGCTTCACCAGTATAGTACAGTAGAAACCCGATAGCTTCATAATTACAGTATAGACCAGTTAACTTCACCATTCCAGTCCCTGGATGGGAGACTAGGTGCTGCTGGAAGTGCTGCTGGAGGGCCAGTAGGGGCACTCTTCCCTCTGGTCTAAGGATATCCCAATGCACCAGGACAATGAAGGGGGCATTTCCCAGTACATAGGGTGCCGTCTTTAGAATGCGATGTTCAACGGGTGTCCTGACTCTCTGTGGTCATTAAAAATCCCATGGCACTTATCGTAAGAGTAGGGATGTTAACCCTGCTGTCATGGTTAAAACATTATAGTACATTACAGTTAGCTTCACCATTACAGTAAAGTACAGTACAGTTAGCTTTATCATTACAGTACATTACAGTTAGGTTCATCATTACAGTACAGTACAGTTAGCTTTACCAGTACAGTAGATTTAGCTTCACCAGTACAGTACAGTTAGTATCACCATCACAGTAAAGTACAGTACAGTTAGCTTTATCATTACAGTACAGTACAGTACAGTTAGCTTCACCAGTACAGTACAGTTAGTTTCACCAGTACAGTAAAGTACAGTACAGTTAGCTTCACAATTACAGTACAGTACAGTTAGCTTCATCATTACAGTACAGTACAGTTAGCTTTACCAGTACAGTACCGTTAGTTTCACCAGGACAGTAAAGTACAGTACACTTACATTCCCCATTACAGTTATAGCTTCACCATTACAGTACAATTGGCTTCATCAGTACAGCACAGTTAGTATCACCATCACAGTAAAGTACAGTACAGTTAGCTTTATCATTACAGTACAGTACAGTTAGCTTTATCATTATAGTACAGTACAGTTAGCTTTATCATTGCAGTACAGTACAGTTAGCTTCATTATTACAGTACAGTACAGTTAGCTTTATCATTATAGTACAGTACAGTTAGCTTTATCATTATAGTACAGTACAGTTGGCTTCACCATTACAGTACAGTACAGTTAGCTTTATCATTGCAGTACAGTTAGCTTTATCATTATAGTACAGTATAGTTAGCTTTATCATTGCAGTACAGTACAGTTAGCTTCATTATTACAGTACGTACAGTTAGCTTTATCATTATAGTACAGTACAGTTAGCTTTATCATTACAGTACAGTACAGTTAGCTTCACCATTACAGTACAGCACAGTTAGCTTTATCATTACAGTACAGTTAGCTTTATCATTATAGTACAGTACAGTTAGCTTTATCATTGCAGTACAGTACAGTTAGCTTCATCATTACAGTACAGTACAGTTAGATTTATCAGTACAGTACAGTACAGTACAGTTAGCTTTATCAGTACAGTACAGTACAGTTAGCTTTACCAGTACAGTACAGTTAGCTTTACCATTACAGTACAGTACAGTTAGCTTTACCAGTACAGTACAGTTTGCTTCACCAGTGCAGTACAGTTAGCTTCACCATTACAGTTCAGTTAGCTTTATCATTACAGTACAGTACAGTTAGCTTTATCATTACAGTACAGTAAGCTTTACCAGTACAGTACAGTTAGCATCACCATTACAGTAGATTTAGCTTCATCATTACAGTACAGTTAGCTTCATCATTACAGAACAGTACAGTTAGCTTCACCAGTATAGTACAGTACAGTTAGCTTCACCATTACAGTTCAGTTAGCTTTATCTTTACAGTACAGTACAGTTAGCTTCACCAGTATAGTACAGTACAGTTAGCTTCACCATTACAGTTCAGTTAGCTTTATCATTACAGTACAGTACAGTTAGGTTCATCATTACAGTACAGTTAGCTTTACCAGTACAGTAGATTTAGCTTCACCAGTACAGTACAGTTAGTATCACCATCACAGTAAAGTACAGTACAGTTAGCTTTATCATTACAGTACAGTACAGTTAGCTTCACCACTACAGTACAGTACAGTTAGCTTTATCATTACAGTACAGTTAGCTTCACCAGTACAGTACAGTTAGTTTCACCAGTACAGTAAAGTACAGTACAGTTAGCTTCACAATTACAGTACAGTACAGTTAGCTTCATCATTACAGTACAGTACAGTTAGCTTTACCAGTACAGTACCGTTAGTTTCACCAGTACAGTAAAGTACAGTACACTTAGGTTCCCCATTACAGTTATAGCTTCACCATTACAGTACAATTGGCTTCATCAGTACAGCACAGTTAGTATCACCATCACAGTAAAGTACAGTACAGTTAGCTTTATCATTACAGTACAGTACAGTTAGCTTTATCATTACAGTACAGTACAGTTAGCTTTATCATTATAGTACAGTACAGTTAGCTTTATCATTACAGTACAGTACAGTTAGCTTTATCATTACAGTACAGTACAGTTAGCTTTATCATTATAGTACAGTACAGTTAGCTTTATCATTGCAGTACAGTACAGTTAGCTTCATTATTACAGTACAGTACAGTTAGCTTTATCATTATAGTACAGTACAGTTAGCTTTATCATTATAGTACAGTACAGTTGGCTTCACCATTACAGTACAGTACAGTTAGCTTTATCATTACAGTACAGTTAGCTTTATCATTATAGTACAGTATAGTTAGCTTTATCATTGCAGTACAGTACAGTTAGCTTCATTATTACAGTACAGTACAGTTAGCTTTATCATTATAGTACAGTACAGTTAGCTTTATCATTACAGTACAGTACAGTTAGCTTCACCATTACAGTACAGCACAGTTAGCTTTATCATTACAGTACAGTTAGCTTTATCATTATAGTACAGTACAGTTAGCTTTATCATTGCAGTACAGTACAGTTAGCTTCATCATTACAGTACAGTACAGTTAGATTTATCAGTACAGTACAGTACAGTACAGTTAGCTTTATCAGTACAGTACAGTACAGTTAGCTTTACCAGTACAGTACAGTTAGCTTTACCATTACAGTACAGTACAGTTAGCTTTACCAGTACAGTACAGTTTGCTTCACCAGTGCAGTACAGTTAGCTTCACCATTACAGTTCAGTTAGCTTTATCATTACAGTACAGTACAGTTAGCTTTATCATTACAGTACAGTAAGCTTTACCTGTACAGTACAGTTAGCATCACCATTACAGTAGATTTAGCTTCATCATTACAGTACAGTTAGCATCACCATTACAGTAGATTTAGCTTCATCATTACAGTACAGTTAGCTTCATCATTACAGAACAGTACAGTTAGCTTCACCAGTATAGTACAGTACAGTTAGCTTCACCATTACAGTTCAGTTAGCTTTATCATTACAGTACAGTACAGTTAGCTTCACCAGTATAGTACAGTACAGTTAGCTTCACCATTACAGTTCAGTTAGCTTTATCATTACAGTACAGTACAGTTAGCTTTATCATTACAGTACAGTAAGCTTTACCAGTACAGTACAGTTAGCATCACCATTAGAGTAGATTTAGCTTCCTCATTACAGTACAGTTAGCTTCATCATTACAGAACAGTATAGTTAGCTTCACCAGTATAGTACAGTACAGTTAGCTTCACCAGTACAGTACAGTACAGTACAGTTAGCTTCACCATTACAGTACAGTACAGTTAGCTTCACCATTACAGTACAGTACAGTTAGCTTCATCATTACAGTACAGTACAGTTAGCTTTACCAGTACAGTACAGTTAGCTTCACCATTACAGTACACTACAGCTAGCTTTACCAGTACAGGACAGTTAGCTTTACCAGTACAGTACAGTTAGCTTCACCATTACAGTTAGCTTCATCATTACAGTACAGTACAGTTAGCTTCACCAGTATAGTACAGTACAGTTAGCTTCACCATTACAGTACAGTACAGTTAGCTTTACCAGTACAGTTAGCTTCACCATTACAGTACGGTACAGTTAGCTTCATCATTACAGTACAGTACAGTTAGCTTTACCAGTACAGTACAGTTAGGTTCATCATTACAGTACTGTTAGCTTCACCAGTATAGTACAGTACAGTTAGCTTCACCAATACAGTACAGTACAGGTAGCTTCACCAGTACAGTACAGTTAGCTTCATCATTACAGTACAGTACAGTTAGCTTCACCAGTACAGTACAGTTAGCTTCATCATTACAGTACAGTTAGCTTTACCAGTACAGTAGAGTACAGTTAGCTTTATCATTACAGTACAGTACAGTTAGCTTCATCATTACAGAACAGTACAGTAAGCTTCACCAGTATAGTTCAGTACAGTTAGCTTCACCAGTACAGTACAGTTAGCTTCATCATTACAGTACAGTACAGTTAGCTTCACCAGTACAGTACAGTTAGCTTCATCATTACAGTACAGTTAGCTTTACCAGTTCAAAAAATTAAGAACACTTTCCTAATATTGAGTTGCAGCCCCTTTTGCCCTTAGAACAGTCTCAATTTGTCAATTTGTCTCTGCAAGGTCTCGAAAGCTTTCCACAGGGATGCTGGCCCATGTTGACTCCATTGCTTCCCACAGTTGTGTAAAGTTGGCTGGATGTCCTTTGGGTAGTGGACCATTCTTGATACACATGGAAAACTGTTGAGCCTGAAAAATCCAGTAGCGTTGCAGTTCTTGACACACTCAAACCGGTGCACCTGACACCTACTACCATACCCCGTTCAAAGGAACTTAAATATTTTGTTGTGCCCATTCACCCTTCTGAATTGCACACATACACAATTGTCTCAAGGCTTAAAAGTCCTTTAACCTGTCTCCTCACCTTCATCTACACTGATGGAAGTGGATTTAACCGGTGACATCAATAAGTCTATGTCATGGAAAGAGCAGATGTTCCTTTTGTTTTGTACACTCAGTGTACAGGCCATTGAATAGACACTGGTGCATGAGTGGCTGTTGAATTACAAAAATAGAACAGAACTACCAGAGGAAAGAAAAGTTCAGAACACACTTTAAAAGTCTACATGAGAGGCTGAATTTTAATCTGATGTGCACATACACTGCCACTGAGAACAATTCAGAAACACTGAGAACAATTCAGAAACACTGAGAACAAGAACAATTCAGAAACACTGAGAACAAGAACAATTCAGAAACACTGAGAACAATTCAGAAACAGTGAGAACAATTCAGAAACACTGAGAACAATTCAGAAACACTGAGAACAATTCAGAAACACTGAGAACAATTCAGAAACACTGAGAACAAGAAGAATTCAGAAACACTGAGAACAAGAACAATTCAGAAACACTGAGAATAATTCAGGAACACTGAGAATAATTCAGGAACACTGAGAATAATTCAGGAACACTGAGAATAATTCAGGAACACTGAGAACAATTCAGAAACACTGAGAATAATTCAGAAACACTGAGAATAATTCAGGAACACTGAGAACAATTCAGGAACACTGAGAATAATTCAGAAACACTGAGAACAATTCAGGAACACTGAGAATAATTCAGGAACACTGAGAACAATTCAGGAACACTGAGAATAATTCAGAAACACTGAGAACAATTCAGGAACACTGAGAACAATTCAGGAACACTGAGAACAATTCAGGAACACTGAGAACAATTCAGAAACACTGAGAATAATTCAGAAACACTGAGAATAATTCAGGAACACTGAGAATAATTCAGGAACACTGAGAATAATTCAGGAACACTGAGAACAATTCAGGAACACTGAGAATAATTCAGAAACACTGAGAACAATTCAGGAACACTGAGAACAATTCAGGAACACTGAGAACAATTCAGGAACACTGAGAACAATTCAGAAACACTGAGAACTATTCAGAAACACTGAGAATGATTCAGGAACTATGAAGCGTCATTGGTAGAATATTGTGGACGGACGATCATCAATATGAAAACTTCTATTGCTTGAGGAGTCAAGTCATTACAGCTCTCGTTCACACTACATCTCCAGAGAAAAGGCCCACCATTCATCCAACCTCTTGCCCTGACTGAATTTAGAAGGAACTACTTCTCGTGGACTATCTCTTCTTCTCACCATGGCAACAGGCAGACACCACTGAAGCCTGACAACTGACAAGAAATAGTGCCTTCTCCTGTGTCCTCCTCTCCCAAACGAATAGACTGATAGTCAAAGCTCAGCGAAAAGAGTGAAAGAGAGGGAGAGATAAGAGAACAATAACCCACGGGCACAGCTCACCTCCATTCTAGCAGCTTTTCTTTTGTTTACATTGAGTATGTGTCTGAAGCCCCTACCGTCTAGCCTACAGCGAAGTTTTCCATTCTGTCAAAACAGCAGCGTTGTTCCTCTTAGTGGTAATCTGGTTATCCAAGACAATTATTGAGTCCTACACAAAGAAAAAGCTAAAAAGTCCAAAAACATAAAAAATTGGTTATGATCCTAATATTGAGTCCAACGTAACCAAAAGCTGTTACAACACTTGGAGACCATGTGGTGATCTTTTGAGTTTGGTACAAAAATTCCTTGATTCTCAACAACACCTAACACAGTTACAGTACCTATCCTCTCTCACTGGCGACAATTCTGGTAATTGAGTCAAGTTAGGTCCTGAAGTGTCTCTGAAGTCCAAAAGCTAGGCATAACTGTACTGTACAGTATGTCCCTCTCCCTGTCCCTAACCGGAGTGTGGTGGTGTACTGCTGTGCACATGTCAACTGCCCCTAAATAATTCAAACACCTGCAGTAACAGGATGCCTCTCTCATTGACAGATGCTAGCTGAGCGTTAGCCACCCCATGCTAACCTGACCTGAGCCCGTGTTCACAAAGTCCAAGTGCTGATAGAGGAGCAATTTTGCCTTTTTAGATCTTAATGAAGGTGATTATATGGGCAGGGGGGACGTGATCCTTTGAATATGTGCCCTGAGCCCTACGTTGTCCCACTCTGCACTCACTAAGGAGTACTGTAATAAAACAATGGAGACTATGGTCATGGAGGCTGCTGGTCATGGAGGCTGGGGGTCAAGGAGGCTGGGGGTCATGGAGGCTGGGGGTCATGGAGTCTGCTGGTCATGGAGGCTGGGGGTCAAGGAGGCTGGGGGTCAAGGAGGCTGCTGGTCATGGAGGCTGGGGGTCATGGAGGCTGGGGGTCATGGAGGCTGCTGGTCATGGAGGCTGCTGGTCATGGAGGCTGCTGGTCATGGAGGCTGGGGGTCATGGAGGCTGCTGGTCATGGAGGCTGGGGGTCATGGAGGCTGGGGGTCATGGAGGCTGCTGGTCATGGAGGCTGGGGGTCATGGAGGCTGCTGGTCATGGAGGCTGCTGGTCATGGAGGCTGCTGGTCATGGAGGCTGGGGGTCATGGAGGCTGGGGGTCATGGAGGCTGCTGGTCATGGAGGCTGCTGGTCATGGAGGCTGGGGGTCAAGGAGGCTGGGGGTCAAGGAGGCTGCTGGTCATGGAGGATGGTGGTCATGGAGGCTGCTGGTCATGGAGGCTGGGGGTCATGGAGGCTGGGGGTCATGGAGGCTCCTGGTCATGGAGGCTGCTGGTCATGGAGGCTGGGGGTCAAGGAGGCTGGAGGTCAAGGAGGCTGCTGGTCATGGAGGCTGCTGGTCATGGAGGCTGATGGTCATGGAGGCTGGGGGTCAAGGAGGCTGGGGGTCAAGGAGGCTGCTGGTCATGGAGGCTGGTGGTCATGGATGCTGCTGGTCATGGAGGCTGGGGGTCAAGGAGGCTGCTGGTCATGGAGGCTGGTGGTCATGGAGGCTGGGGGTCAAGGAGGCTGCTGGTCAAGGAGGCTGCTGGTCATGGAGGCTGGGGGTCATGGAGGCTGCTGGTCATGGAGGCTGGGGTCATGGAGGCTGGGGGTCATGGAGGCTGGGGTCATGGAGGCTGGGGGTCATGGAGGCTGCTGGTCATGGAGGCTGGGGTCATGGAGGCTGGGGGTCAAGGAGGCTGCTGGTCATGGAGGCTGGTGGTCATGGAGGCTGGGGGTCAAGGAGGCTGCTGGTCATGGAGGCTGGGGGTCAAGGAGGCTGCTGGTCATGGAGGCTGGTGGTGAGTGAATTCATGGATACTGTCGACTGACTCATTTTATCAGTCATAGGACAGATTGGATGGGCTTGTATGATGACTTTCCACAGCTGCAGAGTGGATTGTGTGTGTGTGTGTGTGTGTGTGTGTGTGTGTGTGTGTGTGTGTGTGTGTGTGTGTGTGTGTGTGTGTGTGTGTGTGCGTGCGTGCGTGCGTGCGTGCGTGCGTGCGTGCGTGCGTGCGTGTGTAAGCGGGTGGTGGAGGTGAGTGTATAGGGTTGCGTGGGGCAATCTATGAACCGAGAATCAGAGAAAGAAAACACCAAAGTGTGCTCTGCTGTACAGTATGTCAACTGAAGTCCAGAGCCTCAGGGCTGCATCTGGTATCCAGGTAACAGCCACAATATATTTTAAAACGCAGTTCGCAAAATCAGTATTTAAAGTGAAAGAACATGAACATTTGACATCCAACTAACGAAGTATATATGTTGACAGCCGAGTAACTCTGACAAATGTGTACCGGGTTTGTCCACACAACTCTAATTCAAGGAGTCGTGTGATTACCTGAGATTCTTTGATAGGACAATAAAATTACTATTTAGAAAGAAAAAAAAAATGTATTCTAATATTTCCTCTTTGCATAATTCATTGTTTGCATTCAGGCTAGCTGAGCATGGTAGCAATGGCAACAATGTATTGATACCCTTTTTCAGGACCCACTATCAGGGTGCCATTGTAAGTGTGTTTGAGGTTACTACAGGAAATGTAGAGTGCTCGTAGTGGAAACGTTGGTTACACATGGACCCCCACATACGAAAACAAAACCTCTGTGGTAAATAAATCATGAATACTGCTGCTTTCTCTAGAGAAGAGCTTTAAAACTTGATATGCCACCCATAAATAATTCACAACCAGATATACAGTAGAATCTTCAAGAAGTTTGTAACTATAACTATTGAGTATTCCTCTACATATGTAGGATCTTAATTTGAGACAGTTCGCTGCAGCAGGAAAATAATCCTGTAGCAACAGGAAATGTGAATTATTACGTGGATTATAATGAACGTACATTTTTTTGTAGGAGTTGATACATTTTTCATTACAAACAATCAAGGCCGACATTTTAAAGTGGAAATTACAAACTTTAGAAGCCTTTTTAACCTTGAATACACTACAAGTTTTCATTTCCTGCAGTGCAGAAACATTTCAGCAACAAAAGAGTGATCAAATTAAGATCCTACATGCAGTGAAATCAGAAAGTATTCAAACCCCTTGACTTTTTCCACATTCTGTTATGTTACAGCCTTATTCTAAAATGCATTAAATTCATTTTTCCCTCATCAATCTACACTCAATACCCCATAATGACAAAGCAAAAACAGGTTTTTAGAAATTGCAAATGTATTACATGTTTTAAATAGAAATACCTTATTTACATAAGTATTCAGACCCTTCGCTATGAGACTCAAAATTGAGCTCAGGTGCACCCTGTTTCCATTGATCATCCTTGAGATGTTTCTACAACTAGGTTGGAGTCCACCTGTGGTAAATTCAATTGATTGGACATCATTTGGAAAGGCACACACCTGTCTCTATAAGGTCCCACAGTTAAGAGTGAATGTCTGAGCAAAAACCAAGCCATGAGCTTGAAGGGATTGTCCGTAGAGCTCCGAGACCGGATTGTGTTGAGGCACAGACCTGGGGAAGGGTACCAAAAAAATTCTGCAGCATTGAAGGTCCCCAAGAACACAGTGGCCTCTATCATTTTTACATGGAAGAAGTTTGGAACAACCAAGACTCTTCCTAGAGCTGGCCGCCTGGCCAAACTGAGCTATCAGGGGAGAAGAACCTGAGGGAGGTGACCAAGAATACGATGGTCACTCTAACAGAGCTCCACAGTTCCTCTGTGGAGATGGGAGAACCTTCCAGAAGGACAATGATCTCTGCAGCACTCCATCAACCAGGCCTTTATTGTAGAGTGGCCAGAAGGAAGCCACTCCTCAGTAATAGGCACATGACAGCCCACTTAGAGTTTGCCAAAAGGCACCTTAAGGACTCTCACACCATGAGTAACAAGATTCTCTAGTCTGATGAAACCAAGATTGAACTTTTTGGCCTGAATGCCAAGTGTCACGTCTGGAGGAAACCTTCACCATTCCTACAGTGAAGCATGGTGGTGGCAGCATCATCCTGTGGGGATGTTTTTCAGCGGCAGGGACTGGGAGACTAGTCAGGATCAAGGAAAAGATGAACAGAGAAAAGTACAGAGAGATCCTTGATGAAAACCTGCTCTAGAGCACTCAGGTCCTCAGACTGGTCCGAAGGTTCACCTTCCAACAGGACAACGGCCCTAAGCACACAGCCAAGACAACGCAGGAGAGGCTTTGAGACAAGTCTCTGAATGTCCTTGAGTGGCCCGGCTCTGATCGAACATCTCTGGAGACCTGAAAATAGTTGTGCAGCGATGGTCCCCATCCAACCTGACAGAGCTTGAGAAGATCTGCAGAGAAGAATGACAGAAACTCCCCAAATACAGATGTGCCAAGCTTGTAACATCATACCCAAGAAGGCTCGAGGCTGTAATCGCTGCCAAAGGTGCTTCAACAAAGTACTGAGTAAATGGTCTGAATACTTATGTATATGGGATATACATTTGCAAACATATCTAAAAACCTGTTTTTACTTTGACATTATGGGGTATTGTGTGTGGATTGATGAGGGAAAAAAACTATTTTTTTCAATTTTAGAATAAGGTTGTAACATAAAAAAAAAATGGAAAACGTAAAGGGGTCTGAATACTTTCCGAAGGCACTGTATGTGTACTCCAAAGATACAAATGACCATGTTAGATAGCTACGTGTTTTGATGGAGCCATCTCTCTATTTTTAAGGGGGATACAAGTACACTCAAGCAGACAGACACAGATACATAGAGTACAATGGAGTACAGAGAGAGTGATAGAGAGAAAGACATGTAGACAGACAGACAGACAGACAGACAGACAGACAGACAGACAGACAGACAGACAGACAGACAGACAGACAGACAGACAGACAGACAGACAGACAGACAGACAGACAGACAGGACGCCCCCCTGATCTTACCTCGTCTGGCACAGATGAGCTCATGTACGCCACAGCTCCTTCCTCCACCACCTAAGGGTTAAAGGGATAGGAGCGTCAGGGGTGAGGGGTTAAGATATTGCTCTGAGTCTCAAGGGTGCCACATGTCGGTCCCTATGATGACTCCTCCACAGCCTCTCCCATAGAGGTAAACCAAGGCTATTAGAGGCAGGTGACACACTAATTACCTCCAACCAACTAATCTCATGGAGTTATCAAGTGTTTAATTACATTTAATATCTGTGAGGAATCCTAACTGAATAGGGTTTTAGAATGGAACAACTATGTCTGTCCTTAAAACTGTTTAATTTATAGTATACAGAAGTATACAGAGTATATGTATGGGATGAACGCAGACGTTCAGAACATTACCTTAGAGGTAATGGACAAAGCAGCGGACGAGGCGGAGCCGAGTCCCTTTGCGGAATTCATTTTTCCAAGGTAATGTACAGAACAGGCGTTTATCCCGCTTATACCAGTTGCCAAAGAAAACAATATGAAAGCACACATTTACCGGCACACATTTACGGACGCGACCCAGTCATTTAGCAGACGCTCTTATCCAGAGTGACTTACAGTAGTGAATGCATACATTTCATACATTCTTTTTCTGTACTGGTCCCCCGTGGGAATCGAACCCACAACCGTGGCGTTGCAAACACCATGCTCTACCAACTGAGCCAAATGTTTTTTTAATGTTGATATTTTCATTTTTATAAGCAAATTCATACTTTTTCATCTTTAGGTTGCTAGAGGCGTTTGTTCGATTAGTTCAATATTTACGGACGCGACCCAGTCGTTTGTTCTTTATGTTCTGTTGCCATGCTCAGTGGCATCGTTCTTATCCCTTGCTTGCTGCTAGCTAGCCAACTAGCTACGGCTATACAGTTACGACCTCTGCAGCCAGAATAACAGCAAAGTTTGTTTAAGTTGTTTATCCCGCTTATACCACAATTGCCAAAGAAAACCTTACTAAGCATACATTTACAGGTAGAAATACAAAATATTTGTTGATATTTCCATTTATATAAGCAAATTCATACTTTCTCATCTTTTGGACGCGACCCAGTCATTTGATTAGTTTGATATTTATGTTCTTATCCCTTGCTTGCTAACTAGTAAGCTAGCTACAGCTAACACAGTCATAACCTCTGCAGACAGAATAACAGCAAAGTAGCTGTTTTCTATTGACATTCATTTGGATACATCCATAACAATGAGCTGATAATGCCCGATTTTGCCTGGCATAAATAGAAACGTTTGCTTTCTCATAAGGACACTCGTCAACACTGACTTTTAATTATGAGGAGATCGCATTGCATATCAAACACTAGGCTAGAAGTTAGCTAAATCATTTGTTGCTAGCAAACCTGCCAATATGACAACCTAATTCAAAAATATTTGTTGATGAAAACAGCTGGTCAAACTAGAAACATGTGGGAGGATTTGACAGCTTTAGAGGCGGAGGGGTTAGGAGAAATTCATGTTCATCACTCACCATGTTAGGTCATCAGATCCTTCAAAAAATAAATTCTCTACAAAAACAAATCAATGCTAGCTAGCTCCGTTTTTCCTCATCGGACGCGCGTTTACAATATATCCCATTTCAGTTTGTGCTTGTTCATTTAGCTTTCTGTCATTTTGTAGCAAATACGGTCTGCATGTGTAGCCACATATTGCATCATGATTGCAAGTTGTCCAGATATCTTTTCCAACTGTCCTGATATTTTCTCCAACTGTCCCGTTATCTGGTTTTAATGTCCATTCTAGAATGCCCTTTTAGCCAATCAGAAATTAGTATTCAACCATGCTGTGGTATAATTATAATTATAAACTTGTTGGTTTGAATGCTGATTGGCTGACAGCCGTGGTATACCACGGGTATGACAAAACATTTATTTGTACTGCTCTAATTACATTGGTAACCAGTTTATAATAGCAATAAGGCACCTCGGGGGTTTGTGGTATAAGGCCAATATACAACAGCTAAGGGCTGTATCCAGGCATTCCGCATTGCGTTGTGCATAAGAACAGCCCTTAGCCGTGGTATATTGGCCATATACCATATTGGCCTTATTGCTTAAATAGATCGGTGTTCTTAACCCCGTATTCAAACCTTTTCAAACTCATAAGACAATAAAGACACACAGGCACAAATACACACACACACACCCACATACGGGCAGATGCACACATGCATGGCACACACACACGCACACACACACACATACAGATGCGCACACACAGACACACACACACACACTTGGCACTATGCCCTGTAGGACTTAATGTTCTGAGTGGCTACAGAGAGAATGGACTATAGCTCTTAGTCTTACTGTAGTTCAGGCTCTTGACTTTTCAACCTCATACTACACTACTGAGTGTGTACTATACTCCCTATGGAGGGTGAGTTTACAGACACAGGAAATAAAAAGACATCACTGAGGTAAATAAGGCAACAAGGGCAGTCAGAGCAACCTGTCTCCTGTCCTTTCACAAAAATCAACCTATGCACTCAGTCTTAGCCAGTTTAATTAAAGCTCTCCTTCCCCATTGACATTTTTGCAGAGGAAAAATAAACGGAGGTTGCTTTAATAGTGCAACACAGGCTACTGCTTAAAAATGTATGATGTTTTTACTTTAACGGTATATGACCAGTAGAGTCTACACTTTCTATCTCTTTTCTTCTAGGTTTTATATCAACCATGCAGCAAACAAGTAAAAAAACAGGTAAAAAACAGGTAAAAACAAAAAGCATCTTAAGCAGCTTTTATATCCTCTGCAACAGCTGTAGCCTACAGAAAATGCTTCCTATTTGGTCTCAATGAAATGTTGCGTTGTGAGCCGAAGCCTGCCCCATAAAAAATGGATATAGGCTACACAAAAGCTATAAGTAATTGATAAATATCTGTCTTTACACCGGTGACCAGTAAAGTATAGATGAGCATTGGCTGAAGACCAGCACATTCACCAGCGGACAGTTGACTCTTTCCTCTCTTTCTCTCTCCTCTCTCCCAGCATCGCATTTGCCTGGTGTGACGGCAACACGTCCAGCTGAGACCGGATAGCAACCAACCAACGTGCGAGAACACGTGACCAAGTAGCCAACAAATGTGGATGATACAATATTGCGCAGAAGCAGCCATGCAGCCTTGAATGTAGGCATTTATCTGGCTTCAACAGTAGTAAAGTTCACATTCCATTATCCTATCACAAACTTCCAACACTTACTAGCCTATGCTATCACGTTCATGCGTGAGACTCTGTCAAGACAACGTGATGACCGAGGGACATTTATTTTGTACCATCGCTGTCCACCTCAGGACCACTTAGCGTGGTACTGTGTCACGCGGCGCATCCCACAACATCCCCACATCTTTGTGGCTACTCTTCAGCATCCCTGCCGGCTATGTAGGCTCCAGCACAAGCTGACGAGACACCGCAATGTGCATGTATATCATTACTAGACATCTATCTTGCTGAATAAATGGTAATGTCACTAAACATTCTAGCTCTGTCCCATGCAAGTTCTATGAGTACAGCAGGTCACCTGTGCCGGTGTAGGCTACTTACCATCAACCGCCATTATGTTCTGTTCCAGATTGAACCAAAGCGAGGGGGTGAAAACTGGGGACAGGTTATTCTTGTGTTTGAAGGAGGGGGGCATTGTTTGATAGCCTGATCCAAGACCGTCCTGACCGCTGCGCTCTCGTTGCGTTTAGAGAACCCGAAAGTAAACTCGCGAGATCAGGCTGATTTGTATGAGCACCGCACACTGACTTTAGCCTACCTGTGCAATGAAACATTGTAGGTTATTTGCAATAGCTACTTATCTTAATAATTGCATGTTTAGAAAGTATGATGGATTATGTATAAAAATATGATATGATAGTGCAACATAAATTAATTATATTTGTGTATCACATAGCCTATGTTATGTATTGCTGCATACTGTTATATAACGTTATACTATTGTAATATTCAAATTTTCATAAATTAAATGAAAATGGTGTAGTTATCAGCAGGCCTATTGGTCAGTTGTTCCAATCAACTTTTCCCCCCCAATGATTTATTACTGTGTAATTATTGGTAAAAACACACAGATAAAATTCCATGTAACGATATGGCGGGTTGGCCGATATGCAAAAAGTAGCCAGGTAATGTGATTAAAACGAATTGTTATGTACATTTTTGTGTTTTTCCTTTCTTTCGAATGAGCATCATGGGTAAAAAGACACGCCCGTCGAAACCTCTCAAACGTTTCCGCAAACTGGCCGCTTGTTCTGATCATCTCATTTCGGAATCACTGTTACGGAACTACCAGATCTATAACTTTTCCATCCCAGGCCAAATATGAGTGAAATCAAACCTACCGATCCAGCAGCCACTAACGCTGGAGAGGAAAAGGACTGGGCCGCAGCAAAAGCCTTTTTTGACAGTTTAAAAACAAGGAAACCTAGACCCGTAAGTGATACATAAGCCGTTCTTATTTGCCTTTGCAGATAAAATAAGTGTCTACACGGGTCTATAGTATACTATTAGCTAATCTCTTGTATCGTCATTTTTTCTTTGCTATTCTTGTTTTCCAAATAGCCCAAACCCCAATATGCCGTTACTATCGCCGTCTCTTCTCGCACCCTGTTCAACATGGTTGCGGAGCGGAAGATCTACGAGGAAGAGGGGGTCGAGAAGTATGTGACGTTTCAACAGGAGCACGAGAATGAGCCGCTCATGCCAGGTGTGGCGTTCCCTCTCGTGAAGGTAAATTAGAGGGATTGAAGTAACATAGCTAAGGGTATGGCCTACCTGCATGTCTGTGCGTGGGAGAGTCAGAGGGTAGGGTTGCCTTACAATTGCATACGGATTCCTTAGTGGCGGTGAAGGGAAACCTCATTCACTGTGATGCCAATGTCTTTAGGCAATTTGTGTAATGTGTCTAGAATAGTGTTTTGCTCAGAATTACAATAGGCAATATTGTATGCACCATCTATACATCAACGCATGAATGACACTCCCGAGTGGCGCAGTGGTCTAAGGCACTGCATCCCAGTGCTAAAGGTGTCACTACAGACCCTGGTTCAATCCCAGGCTGTATCACAACCGGCCGTGATCGGGAGTCCCATAGGGCGGCGCACAATTGGCCCAGTGTCGTCTGGGTTTGGCCAGGGTAGGCCGCCATTGTAAAATAAGAATTTGTTCTTTATTGACTTGCCTAGTTAAATAAAGGTTAAATAAAAACACTGTGGCGGGTTATTCTGGTTCTTCTTCTCATGTGGCAGGTTATTCTGGTTCTTCTTCCCATGCTCTATAATGGTATGCAAGCACAGGATTAGGCCATGTTGTAATCTATAGCAGAACGACAAATGTCCCCTTCAGATAAAAGAGCCCTTCAGATAATCTGTGTTGGTGTGTTCGTGCATTTGTGCGTGCGTATGTGCCAGTGGCGATTTTAGCATGTAGATCATGTGGGATGTATGCCAACAAAGCCACTACACAACACAACACTAAACAATACATTCATTGCACTATAACGGTGACAAACGGTGCCCACAAACTGTTAGGGTCTACATAAAGCTGTCCCAACAGCAGTCCCAACATCTTACCACTGTTACACCTGGCTTTCAGCGGAGCCTTGTCTGGCAGTGAAACAGTTCATTCAGCCTCATTTACTGACTTTTAAAAAACATAGCTGATATGGCTGACTTGCTTAAACAAATGTGGTTTCTACTGACAATTGAGATGTACAAACTATGGCATAAGGGGACGACGAGCAGATAAGAGGCAATCTGTAATTTCGATTAAGACATTAATGAGCAAGCAACGACGGACGTAGTCAATATAACTATTTGTTCAGCACTTTTGAAATGTACTGCAACAGAATTCAGAACATGGGCCGTTCTTACAGTGTACTCCCTGTACAACAAGTCAGAACCATAGGATAGATAAAGGGGGCATATAAACAGACAATGAAAGCTCTTATAATATTCAATGACTACATTTCTCTTAAACAGGTTATAGGCTACATGTGCACCACCAAGTTAGAACAGTAGGCGATATTAAGAGGTGAAAATAGACAAAACTGTTAGGGTGAGGCACATTGAACGCTGTTTGGGTCTTTGTGTGTCAAAAAAGATACACGTCATATAACACTATTTTACGGGTTAAATAAACGTTTAATTTGACACGTCAAATAACACAATTCTATTATAGAATGTTGTGTGTGCTGAATTTTCACGTGCAAGCCAAGCGCCACCACTACTATCAGTAGCATTGTCAAAGCTGTACAAAACAAGTTTGCAAACAAGCACACACCGGCCACGAACGATGTGTTTACAATACCGCGTTGGTGAAAATAGACCAAATTATTAGGGTGAGGCACATGAGCTACTAACAGCTTACTACACAATTTTCACTTAGTATTACTTTCTTAGCTACAGTATACATATCGCTCTGGCATCCTACATAATTTATGAAGCAGCATAAGACATTTTTGGACTCATGTTGTTGTGATGTGCTTGAACAGGAAAGTGGCGTGGCTGTCCTTCATGGGCAAATTTTGTCATCAAAGAGAATTAAATGACCGTTCAAAACGTATTTTCCAAGTTTGCGCTGTTTATTCCCGACTTCCCAGTTGCAATGCTTGCAGTTAGTCACTGTCACCAATTCCTTCCAAACCACTCATTGTTGAATTTGCGATCTCCAAATTGTTGTGTAATGTTTATGTCCAATGGCCGATGAGCACTGATACATTGTATCTATATTTTCTCTTCATTATTTCTCTTCATATGACAAGGATTAAAAAGGATTTTCCAGTAGATTGTCGACCTGACTCATGATGATGACTGCTAGCTAAGATTGTGAAAGTAAGATGTTGACATGATCAGTCCAATCAAAGCTACTGTATATATAACTTGATTTGATGTAATTTCTGTGACCAATAACCTTGAGCCTTCTTGGAAGGGCACTTGTAATATAACTCTATGGCAGGACCCAAAGGGCTAAAATGTTGGATGTCTACCCTTTCTAAGGACTGAAGCTTGGCGATTGCGTAAGGTTCCCATGAGTGACAGAACACTGAGCCAATCATGGTGCAATGCTCCTATTTTCTGCTGGCCCACCCCACCACCACAGAAAGCACTGAGCTAGGATGAAACACCTGCATTTTGGAGCTGCCTTACTCAAGAAAACAAAAAATAGACCATGTTTGTATGGGGCTTTATTAACTCAATTATATATATATATATATATATATATATATATATATATATATATATATATATTTTCACATTGTTTGCAAACTGATATGTGACACGTATTAATGCCAAAATAACATGCAAAACAGGAAAGCCCCCCCCCCAAAATATGTATTTTTATATATATATCTGCCCCACCTGTCCTGAATGGCTGGTCGCCACTAGGGTGTGTGCACATGTTACAACTTGGGACTGAATATTCTGAAGCAACACCCTAGAAGTAGTTGCTCTGTACAAACCAGCCAACTTTTGTCATTGTTTCTTAATCCCTGTGCCAATTCTGTCCTGAAAACACACATACTGCAGGCTCTGATGACGGTGAACTCCAGACTGAGGCAGCTCTACCCCGACAGTGAGGAGCTGTTTGATATCGTCCTGATGACTAATAACCACGCCCAGGTCGGGGTGCGCCTCATCAACAGCATCAACCACTATGGTGCGTAAAACACGCATACAACACGCCTACATGCTCTGTCACGCATACTGCAATGTTACAGCCATGGCTACAATGTTATAAGACACACCTGTTTTGCAAAGTATGTTCATGTTTCATTGAATGATTGGACATCCAACTTTATGTTGTTCTTTTGACCAAATATGTTGTTTTTAATGTTTATATGCTGTTGTTCATGATATGTAGTGGCAATCTTTGGCTACCAGCCTGATGACAATACCATCACATTTCTATGAGTTTCTGATAAAAAAAAACAATGGTTCCCTCTACCTGACAGATTTAACCATTGAGAGATTCTGTATGACGGGAGGTCAAAGCCCCATTGGCTATCTGAAGGCCTACATGACCAACCTGTACCTCTCCAAGGATGGAGAGAAAGTCACTGAGGCCATTGAGGAGGGTAGGTGGTGATGCTACTGGTTTAAGATGGACTGGTTTTGGTTAGCATGGATGCTAAGTCAAAAACTATAGATGTACATTGTGGTAACACTTTATAGAATAGCCTACAGCTGTAATGCATGGTTGATGCTGTTGTAATAGGTTGTGACTAGATGGTATACAGCCAAGGACGAGTTTACAATTGAACTACCATGAGAGTTTGGACTTCATTTTGGAGAGGATGAGTTGGATTCAGATTACACTGTTAGTTTTACACACAACATAATTGTGCAGTTTCAGTTAATAAAACTGACGATTGTTTATTTTTGATGAAAATACTGATGATGAGGGTAATGTTGCTTGTATGCGTGTGCTTGCTGTAACTGTCACCTCCTAATGTCATCCCCCTGTCATACTAGGTAGCTAGTTCCACAGTAGTTGCAGAATGAAGGACATTGTGTCCCGGTGTTGTTGCCGTTCATGTTCACCCCATTGGGTAGACTGTATCACGGTGACGTCTAGATGCTTACCAATATGAGTTATTTCTTACAAGACTTAAATCCTAGACAAAAATAAACACAAATTGGTCACGTTATACTAGCTACCGGCGACTCAGTGAAAGTACAGCTGTCCAGTGGGAAGCACAACGCCGGTGCACTGGTCATTCACACTGGCTTGCCCTGTCGTCGTTATTACAGAGGGCAATAACATTAGCTAATTGTCATCACCTAGTGACTCACAGCTAGCTAACTAACCTAACTCTCTAGCTAGCTGTTGCCTTAGTAACAGAAACAGCCAAATCGCACAGCGAGAGAATGGCAATTTTTGCGTCACTTCCGTAGCTTTATACCATCTAGCCATAACTGTTGTAAAGCATTGAAAGACTTGTTATGAGCATGTATAAGCCCCTTATGTCTTATAAACAGGCATTGCTGCAGCGACCATGTTTGCATCTGGAGATGTGGAGAACCAGCTTTCTGACACCCAGCTGAAAGTAGCTTTTGACGGGGACGCAGTTCTCTTCTCTGACGAGTCGGAGATCATCGTGAAACAACACGGCCTGGACACGTTCTTTGAGCACGAGAAGGAATTTGAGAACAAACCTCTTGCACAGGTGATCATGAGAGGACTCTGAAGCAGAATACATGTCTCCATTTTATGTTAGCTTTTGACATGGTTGTTTGTGTCAGATTTCCATGATTTCCTTATCTCCCTATAGAGGGCTTATAGATGTTCAACTAAGTAGCAACAAACGTTTTAACTAACTATCCCACTATCCCTAATACTAGACCTAACCCTTTCCTTATACCTACCAAGTTGTTGCATATCTTAAGACCATCTATAATAGGGGGCTATCCTAATAAAGTGGAACCCGTGGATGTATTATATGCTTTGATTTTGGACAAAAGTAAAAAAAATTATACTTTGTCAACTCTATGTCTCATTGTTTCACTCAGGGTCCCTTGAAGTGTTTCCTGGAGGCGCTGGGGAAGCTCCAGAGAAAGTTCTACGCCAAGAACGAGCGTATGACCTGCCCCATTCGTACCTACCTGGTAACAGCCCGCAGTGCAGCCAGCTCAGGGGCCCGTGTCCTCAAGACCCTCAGGAGCTGGGGCCTGGAGATCGACGAAGCCCTGTTCCTAGCTGGGGCCCCCAAAGGGCCCCTCCTGCAGAAGATCCGGCCCCACATATTCTTTGACGACCAGATGTTCCACATCGAGGGAGCCAAGGAGCTGGGGACCATCGCTGCACACGTGCCTTATGGGATCGGACAGAAGTATCACAAGGGGAAACTTATTGAGCAGCCCGTCAACGATGTCAAAGACAAGAAGTAAAGAGCCTCCTAGTGGTGGGGAGCTATCATACGTTATGCAAATGCTTAGTTGCACACAACCCTGTCATCAGCTGTAGGACCTTTATTGTTTATCAGGATTTTGTATTATTTCTCTTTTTTACACTTTATTACAAACGCCTTGATCAGAATATATTTTATTAAGAGGAGAGAAAAACACATCATTTAGGACTGTAGATGTAATACTCACATCAGGGACCAATGTCATCTAATGTTCTCTGGAGAGAAAGGATCACTTTCCTACAATCCTCATCACCATCACATTGTAGTCTTTATCAGTATTTGGTAAAATACGTAGTTTTTTATGAAAATGTATGTTAGTGTGTTCAAATGTTGTATAGTGTGTTCAAATTTTACACATGAAAGTATATTTAGCAAAGTATATTTTATATCTTTAGATATGTGCACAAAAAATATGCGTTTTGGTTTTACTGCACACCATAGAAAACAGACATACATTAACACATTATTATTTATTTATTATTTACACTTAGATGCAGTCGTGATCTTAATCAGTTACAAATTCGTAACATATTGTGCAAAATGGAATTCGTACCATATTATACGAATTGCAAAAATAAAAAATAAAAAAATTGTAGGACATAACATATCACACAAAATGGATGATGTAGTACACAATTGTGCATATTTTTCGGGGACCCATTTTGGCTCGTGAGCACGACTTAAAAAAATATTGTCTGAAATGTACTAAACTTTAGAAGCAACACTTTAATATTCAATCATTATTTTTGCTATCCATGCATTGTTCTAATCTATTCCATTTTCTTATTCCATTTAAAAAGCTTAGTTTTTAGACATAAGAAACCTCACCTTGCTCTTAGTAAAGCTGTATTAGGCTATATGGCAATATCAACATCTCCAGCAAGGTAGTTCAACATATCTATTCCACTAGTAAAATGTTACATGTCAGGTATTTTGTTACAAATAGTTTACAGTTGAATATACAGTATGTATAAGGACAGTCTATATTGTATGTTGAACATTAACTATTTGTATTTTTTCTTTTTTGTGTGTTAACACATATTTTAGGAATTATTCAAATGTCTATTTTTAAGAATATCCAGTCTGTATTTTTTCACTTTTAACTTAACATAAAGATGTATCATGTGCATATTGCAGTAAGGTTAAATAAAGGTTTGAAATAGATGTGAATGGTTAATTCATGTTTTTATGTATTATCCACACATTGATACAAACCTGATTGAGATGTTGTGGCAGGACCTGAAACAAGCAGTTCATCCTTGAAAACCCACAAGTAAAGCTGATTTAAAGCAGTTATGCATGGAAGACTGGGGAAAGATTCCTCCACAGTGATGTGAGAGACTGAACAACAACTACAGGAAGTGTTTGGTTGTGGTCATTGCAGGAAATTTGGCACAAGCAGCTATTGAATGTAAGGGGGTAATTACTTTATCACACTGGGACATTGGGTGTTGTATAACTGTGTTTATATATATATTTTTAAATGAAATAAGTATCACATTTTTTTATTATTTGTTCAGTCAGGCTCCTTTTATCTCATTTTAGGTTTTGGTTGAAGATCTAGTAACATTCAGTGTAAAAGATTTGCAAAAATAGAGAAAATCAGAAAGGGGAAAAACTTTTTCAGGGCACTGTATATAATGTGTGGATGCCCCTAGAGTCTGAATGTTAGGAGATGATCACACATGAATAGTGTATCTGTTGGTTATAAGTCTGTGTCAGGATGGGGATCCATTGGGGATGTCAACAACACTTGACTGTATCCTGCTCCCAGGGGGCTAGCATGTGGCACGTCTTTAGACTGTGTTACATAGCAGTGACACAACATCTACACACAGTGATATGGCTGTATAATGCCAACAGGAAACTGTGATATGATAATGACATGTCTATTTATAGCTTCCTGAGGCCCAGCAATTATATTTTGTCCACTCTAATGGACATGTGTTTTTGGTCTGTATCTCTGAGGACATGCATGCCACTGTGTTAGGTCCTGTTTACCCTTTGAGAGACATTCTGGGCTTTTCAATTATATCACATGTGTAGGGGTGTGACCTGGATAACTTTATCTTCCTGGTTTTAAAAATGGCTGCCAACTTAATTAGAACAGTAAGAAGAAAGGTAAGGCCAGGATTCAATCTGATCGTGCTTTGTCAGCAATGCAGGTTTTAAAGGCAATGTGCCCGCGTTTGTGGAGACCACATTCACAGTAAACACTACATATGTCATCTATTGGGGCATTGTCCAAATCTACAATCAGATTAAATCCTGGCCTAAGTGTGTGTTATTGTGTCATTATATTTTTTGTTAGTTTGATATTCTATTCTGCTTCTATTAAGTAAAATATCTCAGAAATAGTTTGGTAAGTTTTCAGAGCAGTGTAATATTTGATTCAATACAATTAGAGCTAAGTAAGAGCTTGTTTATACTGTAATGTCCTCTTTAGTAGACATCAGGATGTGTCAACTATGTTTTCTATACTAGACCCTTTTACTGCAATGTAAAATGGTTCATATGTTCTATTAACCTATTCCTTATGTTCACTACAGTGCACATACAATAAAACATAAAAAATATATGCTATTTCCTTACAAACTAGTGTAATAAATATAGATCTGTACACACTAGAGTGGATTTTACAGTGGCTTTACATTTCCATAGTACGCTGATTTTCTAGTTTACCCTACTTTGGAACAGGAAAGTCCTGCCAGCATACATTTCTGATTCAGTTAAGCAAACAAGGAATTGTATTACAGTTGGTATGTCTTTTTGTCAAATCAGATTGGGTATAATCTATTTGCTGTATCTCCCTTTTAATTTGGAATGCTTACAATGTCATCACGTATTTAATTTTCTCTTCTCTTTCCGCATTTCTTGTCATGCCCTGATCTGTTTCACCTGTCCGTGTGCTTGTCTCCACCCCCTCCAGGTGTCGCCCATCTTCCCCATTATCCCCTGTGTATTTATACCTGTATTTTCTGTCTGTCTGTTGCCAGTTCGTCCTGTTTGTTCAAGTCAACCAGCACTTGTCTTGGTTTCTTGTCCGCCTGGTTTCGCCCCTTGCCTGTCCTGACCCTGGGCCTGCCTGCCGTCCTGTGGCTTTGACCCTACTCTGGATTACCGACCTCTGCTTGACCTGACCCTGGGCCTGCCTGTCGTCCCGGACCTTGGCCCCACTACTCTGGATTATCGACCCCGACCTGCCTTTTGCCTGCCCCGGTTGATACAATAGACATTGTTACTTCAACACAGTCTGCACCTGGGTCTTACCTGAAACCTGATATTTATCTTATACCAACCACATTCTATGTGTTCTAATCTTTCTAAATCACCTGCTTGATCATCCCATCACATCCCTGGACTCTCCTCCCTCCCTTTCAGCTTCTCCATAGCACTGTTACTGTCACGTCCTGACCAGCAGAGGGAGTAGTGGTGTAGTATTTTGGTCAGGACGTGGCAGAAGAAGTCTGTATGTGTTGTCTAGTATGTCTGTTTCTGTGTTAGTCTTGTGACTCCTGATCAGGAACAGCTGGGGATCATTGTTCCTGATTGGGAGTCATATATTTAGGAGTATGTTTGGCACTTGGGTTTGTGGGTGGTTGTGCTAACACTGCTAGTCCTTGTAGTAAGCATGTTTAGCATGTTGTGAGTGTGGTGTTTGTTTGTTTGTTTGTTTCCTGTGTATACTTTGCTTTAATTTATTATTCTTTACACTAAAAGATGAGTATCCACATTCCGCCTGCAGTTTGGTCCATTCAACACGGCTTCAACAATTATGACAGAACCACCCACCACAACAAGACCAAGCAGTGGAAAAGGGAGCAGGATGCTGAATATATGGACTATTCTGAGGAAATAGACTTAGACATGGACACTTGTGAGAAATGGACTTGGGACCAGATTCTGGCCGGAGAGGGCCCGTGGAGAAAGGCTGGTGAGGACCGGGAACGCTACCGGGGTACACGACTGGTGAGGAAGCTGGAGAGGCACCCCCCAATATTTTTTTTGGGGGGGGCACATGGGTAGTTTGGCTAGGCCTAGGAAGAGCCATAAGCCAGCTACCTGTGAGTACATGGAGGAGTGTATGGAGTGGAGGGTGCCGTGTTTTGCTGAGGTGTGCACTCTCGCCCATACGCACGCACAGCCTGGTGCGCGCCATTCCAACCCCTCGCAGATGCTGTGCTAGAGTGGGCATCCAGCCTGGTAGGAGGATGCCTGCGCATTTGGTCGCCGGTACGCCATCTAGGACCAGGCTACCCTACTCCCGCTCTATGCACGGCAACCATCAGGCCCCTGCACAGCCCAGTTCGCCCTGTACCAGCACCCCGCTCGTGCAGAGCTGCTAGTTCCATCCAGCCAGGACAGGTTGTGCAGGCGGTGCGGTAAAGGCCACCTGTGTGCCTCCATGGCCCAGTCTTTCCAGTTCCAGCCTCTCGTGCTATCGCGGAAGTGAGTACCTCCAGTATGGCACGACCAGTACCAGCAACCCGGACCAAGCTTCCCATGAGTCGGCCTAGTCCTATTCAGCCTGTTCCCGCTCCTCGCACTAGCCCTAGGCTGCGTGTCTTCAGCCTGGTACCGCCTCTACCAGCCCCACGCATCAGGCTTCCAGTGCGTCGGCCCAGCCTCAAGAGCCTGGCACCAGTGTGCAGTCCAGAGTATCCGGCACCAGTGTGCCTATGACCCGGAACCAGGTGAGTCTGTCTGCGACCCGGAACTGAATGTGACTAACTGTGTTGTAAATGAGTCTGCCTACAGCGTGGAAATAAGGGAACCTGCCCACGAGCCACAACAAATTGAGTCTGTCTACGACCCGGACCCCAATGAGTCTGCCTACAACCTGGAGGGCAGGAGGCCGGAACCAGAGCCACCTCCAGGATAGGTGGGTTGGGGAGGGAGGGTGTAGCACAGTGCCGTTGTTGACGGCAGCCACCCTCCCTTCCCTCCTTTTTTGTTTAGGGGGTATTATTTTTTGTTGTGGTATTTGGGATTTTTGTGTTTTCTTTTAAGGTGCATTCCGGGTCTGCACCTTTAGGGAGGGGTACTGTCACATCCTGACCAGCAGAGGGTGTAGTATTTTGGTCAGGACGTGGCAGAAGCAGTCTGTATGTGTTGTCTAGTATGTCTGTTTCTGTGTTGGTCTTGTGACTCCTGATCAGGAACAGCTGGGGATCGTTGTTCCTGATTGGGAGTCATATATTTAGGAGTATGTTTGTCACTTGGGTTTGTGGGTGGTTGTGCGAACACTGCTAGTCCTTTTGTTTGTAGTAAGCCTGTTTAGCCTGTCGTGAGTTTTGTGTTTGTTTTCCTGTGTATACTTTGCTTTAATTTATTATTCTTTACATTAAAAGATGAGTATCCACATTCCTCCTGCAGTTTGGTCCATTCCACACGGCTTCAACAATTATGACAGTTACAGGCACGTCACCATCTTTTAGCCAGCATGGTGTCTAACCTCTGCTTGTTGCTGAACCTTATTTATCACTGAAAAGGATGCAGGGAATTCAGAATTCATGAAACAGAGCTGAAATACCTTACTTTACAAGTTGTAGTAAACTTAATAGGCTAATTAAAACTTTTGACAAGTCCTCTCAATTTACAGATGTATACATTTTAAGTTGGATGAGCTATAATTGTCACACCCAGATCAGTTTTACCTGTCCTTGTGATTGTCTCCACCATCTCCAGGTGTTGCTTATTTTCCCTGGTGTATATATCCCTGTTTCCTGTCTTTGTGCCAGTTTATCTTGTATGTTCAAGTCAACCAGCGTGTTTTTCCCATGTGCCTTTTCTATTCTCTTTTACTAGTCCTCCCGGTTTTGACCTTTGCCTGTTTTTCTGGACTCCATTCCCGCCTGCCTGACCATTCTGCCTGCCCTGACCTCGAGCCTGCCTGCCATTCTGTACCTCTGGATCTCTGAACTGGTTTTGACCTTTTGCCTGTCCATGATCATTCTCTTGCCTACCCCTTTTGGATTGTTAATAAACATGTTGGACTCTAACCATCTGCCTCCTGTGTCTGCATCTGGGTCTCGCCTTGTGCCCTTATAATAATAGTCATTTTCTCAACTACAGAAATGATTTCGTTATTGACAGATGGCTGCTATATATTTTTTACTTTGGTTGAGAGAAGTATGATAATTATTGAACTTGAACTTTTGACTCCTTTCCTGTTTCAGTCAAAATCCAATCAATGGACTAGACATCCAGAATCAGTTTTGAGGACAAATTCCACTCCATGTACTCACGTGTCATTGCCAAACAATGGAGCAACATGATTGTTATGACAGAGGGGCAAGGATTGGAATGTTAGCACATACGGTACAACTTGATTTCTCCAGACTAGACAATGGGTTCTATCAATTTTTTTTAAAGATTTTAGTCATTTAGCAGACGCTCTTAACCAGAGCGACTTACAGTGAATGCATACATTTCATACATTGGTTTCCCGTACTGGTCCCCCGTGGGAATCGAACCCACAACCCTGGCATTGCAAACACCATGCTCTACCAACTGAGCCACATGGGACCACAAAACAAATCCATTTACTTTTTTGTTGCTATATCTGGTTTAATGCATCATATTTCAGCCTCTGAAATACAGTATATCTTTTAATTGTAAACTGGTTCCTGAGAAGTAAATTAACTCAAAGTAAAATACATGCTGAAAGCCAGATGTATTGTAAACCAACACATTCTAAATTGTAGGTCTCAGCAAACTAAACTCTCTTGTTTGAACAACTCAGCTATTTCTGTTGCAAAGGCAAACTTCAATATTTACGTTCACACACTGATTTTCAAACTCAATTCTCATTGAGCAAAAATCATTGTGTTTGAGTATTTAATGTCAGTGCAACTAGCTCCCAATTTTAGGTCCAGCCAATTTGAAAATTTAAGCTCACTAGACCTTTTCTAAGGGTGTTGATCCCTTACAGACAATTTTTGTAAACTCAGTGCAGTTTGCTTAATTGAGACCGCTCAAAAGAGCCTCAGAAATGAACCCAACTGAGACCATCTCAAGAGGTGGTCTGTGTTCGATTTGCTTGAATTCTTCAGTCCGGTACCTTTTTTTAGGGCAATGTGAACACAAAGCTCTCCAGGTTCGTCATTATTTCTGTGTGATGAGATTACTCGATCCTGTGGAATACGATGAATGCGAGCGCGTATTTCAGAGAGCGCTCCGTAAGCCACACCCCAGTGGGCAGAGCTAGGCATGTTAGACTGGGACACGTTTTAATACGATAAAAAGCCTCTCATTTTGCAATGGTTCTGTATAGCATTGTTATGGTAGTATATTTGAGACCAGTGTATTGCAATGATTTTTGTGATTTAATAAAGTAAATATCTTTGTATTTGTATTTATTATGGATCCCCATTAGTTCCTGCCAAGGCAGCATCTACTCTTCCTGGGGTCCAGCAAAATTAAGGCAGTTATACAATTTAAAAAACATTACCATACATTCACAACAGATTTCACAACACATTAAGTGTGTGCCCTCAGGCCTCTATTCTACTACCACAAATCTACAACACAAAATCCATTTGTACGTGTGTGTATAGAGCATTTGTTATCGCGTGTGTGTGTGTCTTTTCACAGTCCCCGCTGTTCCATAAGGTGTATTTGTACCTGTTTTTTAAATCTAATTCTACTGCTTGCATCAGTTACTTGATGTGGAATAGAGTTCCATGTAGTCATGACTCTATGTAGTACTGTGTGCCTCCCATAGTCTGTTCTGGACCTGGGGACTGTGAAGATCTTGTGGCATGTCTTGTGGGGTATGCATGGGTGTCCGAGCTGTGTGCCAGTAGTTCAAACAGACAGCTCAACATGTCAACCGTAGTCCACACGACTGAACCGTAGTTCATGTGTGCAACAAAACTAGGGCCTTTAGGACCTGCCTTTTTGATAGTGCTGTTAAGAGTGGCAGAGCAGTGCTTTATTATGGACAGACTTCTCCCAATCTTAGATGCTGTTGTATCAATATGTTTTGACCATGACCGTTTTTAATCTAGGGTTACTCCAAGCAGTTTAGTCACCTCAACTTGCTCAATTTCCACATTATTCACTGCAAGATTTAGTTGAGGTTTAGGGTTTAGAGAATGATTTCACCCAAATACAAGGCGTTAGTTAAATATTTTTAATTTATGACTAATTCCTTGCTACCCATTCTGAAACTAACTGCAGCTCTTTGTTAAGTGTTGCTGTAATTTCAGTCGCTGTAGTAGCTGACGTGTATAGTGTTGAGTCATCCGCATACATCCGCATACATAGACACACTGACTTTACTCAAGGCCAGTGGCATGTTATTAGTAAAGCTGCCCTGGGGAATTCTACCTGGATTATGTTGGGGAGGCTTACATTAAAGAACACCCTCTGTGTTCTGTTAGACAGGTAACTCTTTATCCACAATATAGCAGGGGGTGTAAAGCCATAACACATACGTTTTTCCAGCAGCAGATTATGATCGAAAATGTCAGAAGACGCACTGTGTAACAAGACAGCGCCCACAATCTTTTTATAGTCATTTTTCTCAGCCAATCATCAGTCATTTGTGTGTCTGCTGTGCTTGTTGAATGTCCTTCCCTATAAATGTGCTGAAAGTCTGTTGTCAATTTGTTCATTATAAAATAGCATTGTACCTGGTCAAATTTTTTTCTCCAAAAGTTTAATAAGGGTTGGTGACAGGCTGATTGGTCGGCTATTTGAGCCAGTGAAGGGGGCTTTACTATTCTTAGGTAGCGGAATGACTTTTGCTTCCCTCCAGACCTGAGCGCCCACTTTCTCGTAGGCTTAAATTGAAGATATGAAGACATTTTTGAAGACATTTTTAAATTCCTCATCAATCCACTGGGATTTAACAGTTTTTACAGTCATATTAATGGGTGCATGCTTATTAGTAACTGGAATAAGGAATTTCATACGTGTCAAGAGCAGCATCTGTTTGCGCCTCATTACACACCACAGACCAACAAATATTCTTTACATCAACAACATACAGTAGGAATCACTACAAAACCTATTGTATGACCTCTTATACACTATATTAGGCTCAGCCTTTGGAACTTTGGTTTTCCTAGAAATGACTACTGTATTGTAATCACTAAATCTGATGGATTTGGATACTGCTTTAAAGCAGCAGGTAGGGGTGGCAGGTAGCCTAGTGGTTAGAGCGTTGGACTAGTAACCGAAAGGTTGGAAGATCAAATCCCCGAGCTGACAAGCTAAAAGGTCTGTTGTTCTGCTCCTGAACAAGGCAGTTAACCCACTGTTCCTAGGCTGTCATTGAAAATAAGAATTTGTTCTTAACTGACTTGCTGAGTTAAATATATATATACTGCTCAAAAAAATAAAGGGAACACTTAAACAACACATCCTAGATCTGAATGAAAGAAATAATCTTATTAAATACTTTTTTCTTTACATAGTTGAATGTGCTGACAACAAAATCACACAAAAATAATCAATGGAAATCCAATTTATCAACCCATGGAGGTCTGGATTTGGAGTCACACTCAAAATTAAAGTGGAAAACCACACTACAGGCTGATCCAACTTTGATGTAATGTCCTTAAAACAAGTCAAAATTAGGCTCAGTAGTGTGTGTGGCCTCCACGTGCCTGTATGACCTCCCTACAACGCCTGGGCATGCTCCTGATGAGGTGGCGGATGGTCTCCTGAGGGATCTCCTCCCAGACCTGGACTAAAGCATCCGCCAACTCCTGGACAGTCTGTGGTGCAACGTGGCGTTGGTGGATGGAGCGAGACATGATGTCCCAGATGTGCTCAATTGGATTCAGGTCTGGGGAACGGGCAGGCCAGTCCATAGCATCAATGCCTTCCTCTTGCAGGAACTGCTGACACACTCCAGCCACATGAGGTCTAGCATTGTCTTGCATTAGGAGGAACCCAGGGCCAACCGCACCAGCATATGGTCTCACAAGGGGTCTGAGGATCTCATCTCGGTACCTAATGGCAGTCAGGCTACCTCTGGCGAGCACATGGAGGGCTGTGCGGCCCCCCAAAGAAATGCCACCCCACACCATGACTGACCCACCGCCAAACCGGTCATGCTGGAGGATGTTGCAGGCAGCAGAACATTCTCCACGGCGTCTCCAGACTCTGTCACGTCTGTCACGTGCTCAGTGTGAACCTGCTTTCATCTGTGAAGAGCACAGGGCGCCAGTGGCGAATTTGCCAATCTTGGTGTTCTCTGGCAAATGCCAAACGTCCTGCACGGTGTTGGGCTGTAAGCACAACCCCCACCTGTGGACGTCGGGCCCTCATACCACCCTCATGGAGTCTGTTTCTGACCGTTTGAGCAGACACATGCACATTTGTGGCCTTCTGGAGGTCATTTTGCAGGGCTCTGGCAGTGCTTCTCCTGCTCCTCCTTGCACAAAGGCGGAGGTAGCGGTCCTGCTGCTGGGTTGTTGCCCTCCTACGGCCTCCTCCACGTCTCCTGATGTACTGGCCTGTCTCCTGGTAGCGCCTCCATGCTCTGGACACTACGCTGACAGACACAGCAAACCTTCTTGCCACAGATCGCATTGATGTGCCATCCTGGATGAGCTGCACTACCTCAGCCACTTGTGTGGGTTGTAGACTCCGTCTCATGCTACCACTAGAGTGAAAGCACCGCCAGCATTCAAAAGTGTCCAAAACATCAGCCAGGAAGCATAGGAACTGAGAAGTGGTCTGTGGTCCCCACCTGCAGAACCACTCCTTTATTGGGGGTGTGTTGCTAATTACCTATAATTTCCACCTGTTGTCTATTCCATTTGCACAACAGCATGTGAAATTTATTGTCAATCAGTGTTGCTTCCTAAGTGGACAGTTTGATTTCACAGAAGTGTGATTGACTTGGAGTTACATTGTGTTGTTTAAGTGTTCCCTTTATTTTTTTGAGCAGTGTATATATATTTCTGAAGCATCATTAAAGATGTGATCAATACATGTTGATGATTTCATTCCTTTGCTGTTTTTAACTACCCTGGTAGGTTAACTGATAACCTGAACCAGGTTGCAGGCACTGGTTACAGTTTCAAGCTTTTTCTTGAGTGGGCAGCTTGATGAAAGCCAGTCAATATTTAAATCACCCAGAAAATATACCTCTCTGTTGATATCACATACATTATCAAGCATTTCACTGATGTTATCCAGATACTGACTTTTAGCACTTGGTGGTCTAAGGCAGCTTCCCACAAGAATGGGCTTTAGGTGAAGCAGATGAACCTGTAGCCATATTACTTCAGCAGTATTCAACATGAGATCCTCTCTAAGCTTTCCAGAAATGTGGTTCTAATTGGCAACACCTCCACCTTTGGCATTTCTGTCTTTTCTATGGACGCTATAACCATGTATTGCTACCACTGAATCATCAAAGGTATTATCTAAGTGAGTTTCAGAGATTGTCAGAATATGAATGTCATCTGTTACTAGAAATGTATTGATTTCATGAACCTTGTTTCTTAAGCTACATATGTTAACGTGGGATATCTGTATCACTTTTCTGGGATGCTTGCTTGTTTTCATTGCTTTACTGGGATACCTTACGGAATCTGCCCTGGACTACCAACCTCTGCCTGCCCTTGACCTGTCGTTTGCCATAAATCTGCCCCCTGTTTTATTAATAAGTATCCATTATTCGAACTGTCTGCATTCGGGGCCTATCCTGAGTCTTGATAAAAACCTATCTCCAATACAATCGCATAATTTACACAGAACGATTGCAGACCTTTGTGTGAAAATACGTTCCATGGTCTGTTTTGTCAATGAGCTCAATGTATTCCAAACACTTGTGGTATCCAGATGATCATGTACAGCACATTCGGAGGGTATTCAGACCCTTTTACTTTTTCCACATTTTGTTACGTTACAGCCTTATTCTAAAATGTATTTAAAAAAAAAATCCCTCATCAATCGACACACAATACCCCATAATGACTATGCAAAAGAGGTGACGAAGAACCCGATGGTCACTCTGACAGAGCTCCAGAGTTCCTCTGAGGAGATGGGAGAACCTTCCAGAAGGACGACCATCTCTGCAGCACTCTAACAATCAGGCTTTTATTGTAGAGCGGCCAGATAGAAGCCACTCCTCAGCAAAAGTCACATGACAGCCCGCTTGGTTTGCCAAAAGGCACCTAAAGGACTATCAGAACATCTCTCCACTGGGATTCTCTGCCTCACACCCTATTACAGGGGCTGAGTCACTGGCTTACTGGTGCTCTTCCATGCCATCCCGAGGAGGGGCGTACTTGAGTGGGTTGAGTCACTGACATGGTCTTCCGGTTCAGGTTGGCAACCCCTTGGGTTGTGCCGTGGGGGAGATCTTTGTGGGCTATACTCGGCCTTGTCTCAGGATGCTACGTTGGTGGTTGAAGATATCCCTCTAGTGGTGTGGGGGCTGTGCTGTGGCAAAGTGGGTGGGATTATATCCTGCCTGTTTGGCCATGTCCGGAGGTATCGTCGGACGGGGCCACAGTGTCTCCCGACCCCTCCTATACTTATGCTGCAGTTGTTTATGTGTTGGGGGGCTAGGGTCAGTCTGTTATATCTGGAGTATTTCTCCTGTCTTATCCGGTGTCCTGTGTGAATTTAAGTATGCTCTCTCTAATTCTTTCTCTCTTTTTCTCTCTTTCGTTCTCTCTCTCGGAGGACCTGAGCCCTAGGACCATGCCTCAGGACTACCTACTACAGTGTCTCTCGACACCTCCTGTCTCAGACTCCAGTATTTATGCTGCAATAGTTTATGTGTCGGGGGCTAGGGTCAGTCTGCTTTATCTGGAGTATTTCTCCTGTCTATCCGGTGTCCTGTGTGAATTTAAGTATATGCTCTCTAATTCTCTCTCTTTTTCTTTCTTTCTTTCTTTCTTTCTTTCTTTCTTTCTTTCTTTCTTTCTTTCTTTCTTTCTTTCTTTCTTTCTCTCTCTCTCTCGGAGGACCTGAGCCCTAGGACCATGCCTGAGGACTACCTGGCCTGATGACTCCATGCTGTCCCCAGTCCACCTGGTCGTGCTGCTGCTCCAGTTTCAACTGTTCTGCCTGCGGCTATGGAACACTGACCTGTTCACTGGACGTGCTACCGGTCCCAGACCTGCTGTTTTCAACTCTCTAGAGACAGCAGGAGCGTAAGAGATACACTGAATGATCGGCTATGAAAAGCCAACTGACATTTACTCCTTAGGTGCTGACCTGTTGCACCCTCTACAACCACTGTGATCATTATTATTTGACCCTGCTGGTCATCTATAAACATTTGAACAGCTTGGCCATGTTCTTTTATAATCTCCACCCGGCACAGCCAGAAGAGGACTGGCCACCCCTTATAGCCTGGTTCCTCTCTAGGTTTCTTCCTAGGTTCTGGTCTTTTTTAGGGAGTTTTTCCTAGAAACCTGCATTGCTTGCCTGCATTGCTTGCTGTTTGGGGTTTTAGGCTGGGTTTCTGTACAGCACTTTGTGACATCATCTGATGTAAGAAGGGCTTTATAAATACATTTGATTGATGAGAAACAAGATTCTCTGGTCTAATGAAACCAAGATTGAACTCTTTGGCCTGAATGTCAAGCGTCACGTCTGGAGGAAACCTGGCAACATCCCTACAGTGGATGCACCTGACCTCAATTTTGAGTCTCATAGCAAAGGGTCTGAATACTTACGGAAATAAAGTTTCTGTTTTTGTTTGTAATACATTTGCACAAAATTCAAAAAACTATTTTCGCTTTGTCATAATGGGGTATTGTGTGAAGATTGATGAGAAAAAAAATATTTCATCAATTTTAGAATAGGGCTGTAACGTAACAAAATGTTGAAAAAGTAAAGGAATACTTTCCGAATGCACTGTAGTTAGGCTAGTAAACACTGCCCACTCTTATATGTTCTATTGCGAAATGTCTGGGACTCATTGTTTACTACATAAAGATATTTTACTTATTAAATCAAAGACGAAATTTACTTCAGTACACTGGTCTGAAATACACTGCTGAAAAAAATAAAGGGAACACTTAAACAACACATCCTAGATCTGAATGAAAGAAATAATCTTATTAAATACTTTTTTCTTTACATAGTTGAATGTGCTGACAACAAAATCACACAAAAATAATCAATGGAAATCCAATTTATCAACCCATGGAGGTCTGGATTTGGAGTCACACTCAAAATTAAAGTGGAAAACCACACTACAGGCTGATCCAACTTTGATGTAATGTCCTTAAAACAAGTCAAAATTAGGCTCAGTAGTGTGTGTGGCCTCCACGTGCCTGTATGACCTCCCTACAATGCCTGGGCATGCTCCTGATGAGGTGGTGGATGGTCTCCTGAGGGATCTCCTCCCAGACCTGGACTAAAGCATCCGCCAACTCCTGGACAGTCTGTGGTGCAACGTGGCGTTGGTGGATGGAGCGAGACATGATGTCCCAGATGTGCTCAATTGGATTCAGGTCTGGGGAACGGGCAGGCCAGTCCATAGCATCAATGCCTTCCTCTTGCAGGAGCTGCTGACACACTCCAGCCACATGAGGTCTAGCATTGTCTTGCATTAGGAGGAACCCAGGACCAACCGCACCAGCATATGGTCTCACAAGGGGTCTGAGGATCTCATCTCGGTACCTAATGGCAGTCAGGCTACCTCTGGCGAGCACATGGAGGGCTGTGCGGCCCCCCAAAGAAATGCCACCCCACACCATGACTGACCCACCGCCAAACTGGTCATGCTGGAGGATGTTGCAGGCAGCAGAACGTTCTCCACGGCGTCTCCAGACTCTGTCACATCTGTCACGTGCTCAGTGTGAACCTGCTTTCATCTGTGAAGAGCACAGGGCGCCAGTGGCGAATTTGCCAATTTTGGTGTTCTCTGGCAAATGCCAAACGTCCTGCACGGTGTTGGGCTGTAAGCACAACCCCCACCTGTGGACGTCGGGCCCTCATACCACCCTCATGGAGTCTGTTTCTGGCCGTTTGAGCAGACACATGCACATTTGTGGCCTGCTGGAGGTCATTTTGCAGGGCTCTGGCAGTATTCCTCCTGCTCCTCCTTGCACAAAGGCGGAGGTAGCGGTCCTGCTGCTGGGTTGTTGCCCTCCTACGGCCTCCTCCACGTCTCCTGATGTACTGGCCTGTCCCCTGGTAGCGCCTCCATGCTCTGGACACTACACTGACAGACACAGCAAACCTTCTTGCCACAGATCGCATTGATGTGCCATCCTGGATGAGCTGCACTACCTCAGCCACTTGTGTGGGTTGTAGACTCCGTCTCATGCTACCACTAGAGTGAAAGCACTGCCAGCATTCAAAAGTGACCAAAACATCAGCTAGGAAGCATAGGAACTGAGAAGTGGTCTATGGTCACCACCTGCAGAACCACTCCTTTATTGGGGGTGTCTTGCTTATTGCCTATAATTTCCACCTGTTGTCTATTCCATTTGCACAACAGCATGTGAAATGTATTGTCAATCAGTGTTGCTTCCTAAGTGGACAGTTTGATTTCACAGAAGTGTGATTGACTTGGAGTTACATTGTGTTGTTTAAGTGTTCCCTTTATTTTTTTGAGCAGTATATATTAGCATAACTAGGCTACACAGAACTGTAAAATGAGAGCCTTTCACCATATTAAAACGTGTCCCAGTCCAACATGCCTAGCTCTGCCCACTGGGGTGTGGTTTACAGAGTGCTCGCTGAAATAACGCCTCGATCACACCCACAGTGTTTAGGAATTTTGGTATACCAGAAGTACATTCATTTCCAATGACACGCTGCATTTGCCTTTTTTTATAAAAACAATTATTACAATTTATTTAACTAAGCAAACAAATTCTTATTTACAATGATGGCCTACCCCAGCCAAACCCGGATGACACTGAGCCAATTGTGCGCCACGCTATGGGACTCCCAATCACATCCGGTTGTGAAACAGCCTGGAATCGAACCAGGATCTGTAGTGATGCATCTAGCACTGAGATGCTGTGCCTTAGACCTCTGCTGCAGGTTGAAGGGCTATCAAGCCTTGCAGCATTGCGTTGAAGAGGCACTTGCAGTGCGTTCTGTCTGGTGCATACGTTGGATTTATCGAACGTATGCATTTATCGAACGTATGCGTCAAACTGTATGAGTTGACTGCTTGACAGAAATGGAAGCAGAATGTGAATGTTGAACTTTTGTTGCACACATATCTAGATGATGCTGTGTTCTATTTACCACTTTCTCACTATCGGTGTGATCAAGGCATCAGCGCTCGTATCGTCGTATTCCACCGGATCGAGTTCTCTCATCACACCCCCACCACACACTAGAATACTGCAGCAGCGTTTCCACTGCCATAAACTCTCACATTGGTGCCACAAAAAAAGAGAAGATGATGATGTATAGGTTCGCAGAAAAAATCGTGTGCTGGTTTTGGATATTGACTAGCGATTTTCAAGGATGCAAATAAATTCCAAAATATGTGTGGAGTTTTTAGTTCAGATTATTTGTTTGCAATATGTGATCTATAAAGAGAGCTTCATAATCGCTATATTCACATGTTGGGATTGAATAGTGTGAGAAAACAACAGCATATTTGGTGAGAATCACAAAATAGGGTACAAAATTATTTCTAGCTCTTAAAGTAGCCTACATTGGGTATACAGATTTCAATTATAACATTATTAAATCTGCAGTTATTCTTCTGTTATTTATTCTGTTACTAATAATATTTACATGTTAATTGTATATTCTGATTTCAATTATTATGTCTTCATCTTTTAATTAAATAAAAATATTTTGCTTCCAAAATGTAAGCAGGTATATATAGCTGTCCGATAACACGTTCTGAGCTCTGTCAGAACGTGTTAGACAGACCACAAAATAGGTGAAGTGAACTGGCAAACGAGTTGCATTTTTTAACAGTGATAGTCAACGCGACATTTGGCCTATCCCATGAGTGTTTGCGAGTTATATGACATGTCAGATCTGATGTAAGAGAATGCAGAACAACAGAGTTAGACTCGCTCATCCAAACATTTCCATAAACTTGTCATCGCTTGGTCTGTCCATCTACATTTGGAATCAGTGTTACGGAACTACCAGATCTAGAACTTTTCCATCCCAGGCCAAATATGAGTGAAATCAAACCTACCGATCCAGCAGCCACTAACGCTGGAGAGGAAAAGGACTGGGCAGCATCAAAAGCCTGTTCTGACAGTTCAAAAACAAAGAAACCTAAACCCGTAAGTGATACATTTTTACATTTGCAGCTGTTGTTTGCCTTTTGCCTATAAATTCCTCATCTTTAAATGTACAATATTGGTAAATTTCTTTCATCAAAACCTTTGCTTTATAATCTTGCTTTCCAAATAGCTCAAACCCCAAAATGCCGTTACTATCGCCGTCTCCTCTCGCACCCTGTTCAACATGGTTACGGAGTGGAAGATCTACGAGGAAGAGGGAGTCGAGAAGTACATGGCCTACATGAATCAACAGGAGCACGAGAATGAGCCACTCATGCCAGGTGTTGCGTTTCGCCTTGTGAAGGTATAATAGAGGGATTGAATTAACTAAAGATATGGACTACCTCCATGTCTGTACATGGGAGTATCACAGGGTGGGGTTGTGCTACGACTTCATATAGATTCTGTATTGTAGGTGAAGGGAAACGTCATTCACTCTGTGTTGCCAATGTCTTTAGGCCTAAATACAATTTGTGTAATGCGTCTAGAATAGTGTTTTACTCAGAATTACAATAGCCAATATTGTTTCCCACTGTTATGAACACCATCTATACATGAATGCATGAATGACACGTTGGCAGATTATTCTTGTTCTTCCCCTATTTAAGCTGCACTACACTCTTAGAAGTAAAGGTGCCTGGAAGAACATTTTGGGTTGCCACACCTGCAGAACCTTTCCAGTTGAAAAAGGTTTCCTTGAGGAACCCCTCTGAAAAGATTCTTCAAGAAACCCTTGTGTAAAGGTTTGAAAAGAAACCTTTTTGTGATGGGAGGTGTTTTTGATAATATATTGTAGTGGCTGCCTATCAGATTGGAGGTGTGGTTTATTGGAAGCGTGGCTTTCAGTCTAATACACACCAGCCAGGTTGTAGTTGGTCTAGTCTAGTACAAACCAGTCAGGTTGTAGTTGGTCTAATCTAGTTCAAACCAGCCAGGTTGTAGTTGGTCTAGTCTAGTACAAACCAGCCAGGTTGTAGTTGGTCTAGTCTAGTACTAACCAGCCAGGTTGTAGTTGGTCTAATCTAGTTCAAACCAGCCAGGTTGTAGTTGGTCTAGTCTAGTACACACCAGCCAGGTTGTAGTTGGTCTAGTCTAGTACAAACCAGCCAGGTTGTAGTTGGTCTAGTCTAGTACAAACCAGCCAGGTTGTAGTTGGTCTAGTCCAGTACAAACCAGCCAGGTTGTAGTTGGTCTAGTCTAGTACAAACCAGCCAGGTTGTAGTTGGTCTAGTCTAGTACAAACCAGCCAGGTTGTAGTTGGTCTAGTCTAGTACAAACCAGCCAGCTTGTGTCATCATTTCTTAATCCCTGAAAACACACTCTCACACACTGCAAGCTCTGATGACGGTGAAGTCCAGACTGAGGCAGCTCTACCCTGACAGTGAAGAGCTGATTGATATCATCCTGATGACTAATAACCATGCCCAGGTCGGTGTTCGCCTCATCAACAGCATCAACCACTACGGTGCGTAAAACACGCCTACAACACGCATACATCTCAAATAATGCTCTGTAACGCGTACTGCAATGTTTCCGCCACACCTACAATGTGTTAAGACATACCTGTTTTGCAATGTATGTTCATGTTTCATTGAATGATTGGACATCCAACTTTATGTTACATTTACATTTACATTTTAGTCATTTAGCAGACGCTCTTATCCAGAGCGACTTACAAATTGGTGCATTCACCTATAATATCCAGTGGAACAACCACTTTACAATAGTGCATCTAAATCTTTTAAGGGGGGGGTTAGAAGGATTACTTTATCCTATCCCAGGTATTCCTTGAAGAGGTGGGGTTTCAGGTGTCTCCGGAAGGTGGTGATTGACTCCGCTGTCCTGGCGTCGTGAGGGAGCTTGTTCCACCATTGGGGTGCCAGAGCAGCGAACAGTTTTGACTGGGCTGAGCGGGAACTGTGCTTCCTCAGAGGTAGGGAGGCGAGCAGGCCAGAGGTGGATGAACGGAGTGCCCTTGTTTGGGTGTAGGGCCTGATCAGAGCCTGAAGGTACGGAGGTGCCGTTCCCCTCACAGCTCCGTAGGCAAGCACCATGGTCTTGTAGCGGATGCGAGCTTCGACTGGAAGCCAGTGGAGAGAGCGGAGGAGCGGGGTGACGTGAGAGAACTTGGGAAGGTTGAACACCAGACGGGCTGCGGCGTTCTGGATGAGTTGTAGGGGTTTAATGGCACAGGCAGGGAGCCCAGCCAACAGCGAGTTGCAGTAATCCAGACGGGAGATGACAAGTGCCTGGATTAGGACCTGCGCCGCTTCCTGTGTGAGGCAGGGTCGTGTTGTTCTTTTGACCAAATATGTTGTTTTTAATGTTTATATGCTGTTGTTCATGATATGTAGTAGCAATCTTCGGCTACCAGCCTGATGACCATACCATCACATTTCTATGAGTTTCTGATAAAAAAGCAATGGTTCCCTCTACCTGACAGATTTAACCATTGAGAGATTCTGTATGACGGGAGGTCAAAGCCCCATTGGCTATCTAAAGGCCTGCATGACCAACCTGTACCTCTCCATGGATGGAGAGAAAGTCACTGAGGCCATTGAGGAGGGTAGGTGGTGATGCTTCTGGTTTAGGATGGACTGGTTTAGATTAGCATGGATGCTAAGTCAAAAACTGTAGATCTACGTCATGATTACAGAGAGCAATAACGTTAGCTAATTGGCATGTCATGGTGACATCCATATGAACACTAGCTGTCATCACAGATGAATGGGGAAACCAGTTAGTTAAAAGTACATATACTCTCATCGCCTAGGGAATCAAAGCTAGCTAACTAACCTAACGATCTAGCTAGCTGTTGCCATAGCAATGAAAATCCGTCTGTAGCTATATCCTATCTAGCCATAACTGTTGTAATGGTTTGTATGACTTGTTATGAGCATGTATAACCCCTTTATGTCTTATAAACAGACATTGCTGCAGCGACCATGTTTACATCTGGAGATGTGGAGAACCAGCTTTCTGACACCCAGCTGAAAGTAGCTTTTGACGGGGACGGTGTCCTCTTCTCTGACGAGTCAAAGATCATCTACAAACAACAGGGCCTGGACGCGTTCATTGAGCACGAGAAGAAATTTAAGAACACACCTCTTACAAAGGTGATCATGAGAGGACTGTATTTTATGTTAGATTTAACATGGCCGTTTATGTCAGATTCCTTGATTTAGTTATTGCCCTAAAGAGGGCTTATAGACGTTCAACTAACTAGCAGCAAACGTTTTATTAAGTAACTATCGCACTATCCCTAATCTTAGCTAACCCTTTCCTTATACCTACCATGTTGTTGCATATCTTAAGACCATCTATAATAGGGGGCTATCCTAATAAAGTGGATCCCGTGGATGTATTATATGCTTTGATTTTGGACAAAAGTAAAAATAATACTTTTCCAACTCTATGTCTCATTGTTTCACTCAGGGTCCCTTGAAGTGTTTCCTGGAGGCACTGGTGAAGCTCCAGAGAAAGTTCTACGCTAAGAACGAGCGTCTGACCTGCCCCATTCATACCTACCTGCTAACAGCCCGCGGAGAAGACTGCTCGGGGGCCCGTGTCCTTAATACCCTCAGGAGCTGGGGCCTGGAGATCGATGACATCCGATTCCTAAAAGGGGCCCCCAAAGGTCCCATCCTGCAGGAGATCAGGCCCCACATATTCTTCGACAACCAGATGTTTCACATCGAGGCGGCCATAAAGATGGGGACCATCGCTGCACATGTACCTTATGGGATCGGACAGAAGTATCACAGTGGGAAACTTATTGAGCAGCCCGCTAAAGATGCCAAAGACAAGAAGTAGTGACTCTCCTAGTAGTGGGAAGGTATCATATGTTATGCAAAAGTTTAGTTGCACACAACCCTGTCATCAGCTGTAGTATCTTTATTGTTTATCATCTTTTTTAGTTCAGGATTTTGTGTTATTTGTCTCTATTTCCACTTTATTACAAATACCTTTGTCATAATATAGTTTATTAACAAGAGAGAAAAACCCATATTTTAGGACTGTTGATGTTGTACTCACTTCAGGGACCAATGCCACCTAATGTTCTCTGTCATAAGTAGAGAAAGGATCACTTTCCTACAATCCTCATCAATCAATCAATCACGTTTATTTATAAAGCCCTTTTTACATCAGCCGATGTCACAAAGTGCTATACAGAAACCCAGCCTAAAACCCCAAACAGCAAGCAATGCAGATGTAGAAGCATGGTGGCTAGGAGATATTCCATAGAAAGGCAGGAACGTAGGAAGAAACCTAGAGAGGAACAAAGTTATGAATGGTGGCCAGTCCTCTACTGGCTGAGCCGGGTTGAGATTATAACAGTACATGGCTAAGATGTTCAAACGTTCATAGATGACCAGCAGGGTCAAATAATAATAATAGGGTGCAACAGGTCAGCACCTAAGGAGTAAATGTCAGTTGGCTTTTCATAGCTGAGCATTTAGAGTTAGAGACAGCAGGTGCAGTAGAGAGAGAGAGTCGAAAACAACAGGTCCGAGACAAGGTAGCACGTCCGGTGAACAGGTCAGGGTTCCATAGCCACAGGCAGAACAGTTGAAACTGGAGCAGCAGCACAACCAGGTGGACTGGGGACAGCAAGGAGTCATCAGGCCAGGTAGTCCTCATCATCATCACATACACTACTGTTCAAAAGTTTGGGGTCACTTAGAATTGTCCTTGTTTTTGAAAGAAAAACACATTTTTTGTCTATTAAAATAACATCAAATTGATCAGAAATACAGTGTACACATTGTTAATGTTGTAAATGACTATTGTAGCTGGAAAAGGCCGATTTTTATGGAATATCTACATAGGCGTATAGAGGCCTATTCTCAGCAACCATCACTCCTGTGTTCCAATGGCTTGTTGTGTTAGCTAATCCAAGTTTATCATTTTAAAAGGCTAATTGATCATTTGAAAACCCTTTTGCAATTATGTTAGCACATCTGAAAACTATTGTTCTGATTAAAGAAGCAATAAAACTGGCCTTTAGACTAGTTTAGTATCTGGAGCATTAGCATTTGTGGGTTTGATTACAGGCTCAAAATGGCCAAAAACAAAGACCTTTCTTCTGAAACTTGTCAGTCTATTCTTGTTCTGAGAAATTAAGGCTATTCCATGCGAGAAATTGCCAAGAAACTGAAGATCTTGTACAAAGCTGTGTACTACTCCCTTCACCGAACAGCGCAAACTGGCTCTAACCAGAATAGAAAGAGTGTGAGGCCCCGGTGCACAACTGAGCAAGAGGACAAGTACATTAGAGTGTCTAGTTTGAGAAACAGACGGCTCACAAGTTCTCAACTGGGAGCTTCATTAACCTGTTAGGGCTAGGGGGCAGTATTTACACCGCCGGATAAAAAACGTACCCGATTTAATCTGGTTACCACTCCTACCCAGTAACTAGAATATGCATATACTTATTACATATGGATAGCAAACACCCTAAAGTTTCTAAAACTGTTTGAATGGTGTCTGTGAGTATAACAGAACTCATTTGGCAGGCAAAAACCCGACAAGGTTTCATGCAGGAAGTGGCCTGTCTGACAAGGTGTTGTTGTTCTTGCTTCTGTTTATTGAAGAGTCAGGATCTTAGCTGTAACGTGACATTTCCTAGGGCTCCAATAGGCTCTCAGAGCCCGGGAAAAACCTGAACGATGACGAGGCAGCCTCAGGCTGAAACACATAATCGCCTTTGCCAATTGGCCCATCAGAGGACAATGGAATTAGGCGCGTGCCCGATTCGACCCAGTGATATATTTTCCTTCGGCTGTTTATCTAATTGCAGATTCCCGGTCGGAATATTATCGCTTTTTTACGAGAAAAATGGCATAAAAATTTATTTTAAACAGCGGTTGACATGCTTCGAAGTACGGTAATGAAATATTTAGAAATCTTTTGTCACGAAATGCGCCGTGCGCACGACCGTTATTTGCCATTGGGATAGTGTCTGGGACGCACGAACAAAACATCGCTGTTGGAACATAACTATGGATTATTTTGGACCAAACCTACATTTGTTATTGAAGTAGAAGTCCTGGGAGTGCATTCTGACGAAGAACAGGAAAGGTAAGACCATTTTTCTTATAGTAAATCTGATATTGGTGATTGCTAAACCTGCTGGGTGTCTAAATAGCTAGCCCTGTGATGCCGGGCTATGTACTTAGAATATTGCAAAATGTGCTTTCACCGAAAAGCTATTTTAAAATCGGACATATCGAGTGCATAGAGGAGTAATGTATCTATAATTCTTAAAATAATTGTTATGCTTTTTGTGAACGTTTATCGTGAGTAATTTAGTAAATTGTTAGTAAATTCGCTGGAAGTTTGCGGGGGGTATGCTAGTTCTGAATGTCACATGCTAATGTAAAAAGCTGTTTTTTGATATAAATATGAACTTGATTGAACAAAACATGCATGTATTGTATAACATAATGTCCTAGGTGTGTCATCTGATGAAGATCATCAAAGGTTAGTGCTGCATTTAGCTGTCTTCTGGGTTTTTGTGACATTATATGCTAGCTTGAAAAATGGGTGTCTGATTATTTCTGGCTTGGTACTCTGCTGACATAATCTAATGTTTTGCTTTCGTTGTAAAGCCTTTTTGAAATCAGACAGTGTGGTTAGATTAACGAGAGTATTGTCTTTAAATAGCTGTAAAATAGTCATATGTTTGATAAATTGAAGTAATAGGATTTTTAAGGTATTTGAAAATCGCGCCACAGGATTCAACTGGCTGTTACGTAGGTGGGACGAATTCGTCCCGCCTAGCCCATAGAGGTTAAATACCACCCGCAAAACACTAGTCTCAACGTCAACAGTGAAGAGGCGACTCTGGGATGCTGGCCTTCTAGGCAGAGTTCCTCTGTCCAGTGTCTGTGTTCATTAGCCCATCTTAATCTTTTCTTTTTATTGGCCAGTCTGAGATATGGCTTTTTTTTCAACACTCCCGTATCCAGACTTCTCTATTCTGCCCATGCGTGTCATGGTTTTGTCACAAAAAATGTCGTACTCGTCACAGAAAATGTCGTACTGGAGAGAAGAGGACCAAGACGCAGCGGGAATATGGATACTCATATTTTAATTACAAAAAAAGGAGTAAAGCATCCACTTGACAAAACAATAAGAGATACTCACGACAGTGCAACAGTTCTGCAGGCTATTAAACGCAGTGCAAAAACAACTACCCACAACCCCAAAGAAAAACACACACTCCTATATAGGACTCCCAATCAAAGGCAACTCAACACACCTGCCTTCAATTGGGAGTCCCAATCACCAACACAAACATTCACACACACAAAACTGCCACGTCCTGAACCCAAAACGAATCCATTAGCTCCATCTGCTGGTCAGGACGTGACAGTACCCCCCCCCCCCCCCTCAAGGTGCAGACCCCGGAATGCACCTACCAACAGAAAACACACAAAAAAAAAATCCCCAACAAAACCCATTAACCTGTTGGGGCTAGGGGGCAGTATTTGCACGGCTGGATAAAAAAATGTACTCGATTTAATCTGGTTACTAATCCTACCCAGTAACTAGAATATGCATATACTTATTATATATGGATAGAAAACACCCTAAAGTTTCTAAAACTTTTTGAATGGTGTCTGTGAGTATAACAGAACTCATTTGGCAGGCAAAACCCTGAGACATTTTCAGACAGGAAGTGGATACCTGATGTGTTGTATTACCTTTAAACCTATGCCATTGAAAAACACAGGGGCTGAGGAATATTTTGGCACTTCCTATTGCTTCCACTAGATGTCACCAGCCTTTACAAAGTGTTTTGAGTCTTCTGGAGGGAGATCTGACCGAACAAGAGCCATGGAACGATGATGGCCCATTAGACACCTGGCGCGCGAGTTCATGTTGGGTACCCTCGTTCCAATACGTTATAAAAGAGAATGCATTCGTCCACCTTGAATATTATTCATGTTCTGGTTAAAAAAGGCCCTAATGATTTATGCTATACAACGTTTGACATGTTTGAACGAACGTAAATATATTTTTTCCCCTCGTTCATGAAGTGAAGTCCGGCGGGCTTAGATCATGTGCTAACAAGACGGAGATTTTTGGACATAAATGATGAGCTTTTTTGAACAAAACTACATTCGTTATGGACCTGTGATACCTGGAAGTGACATCTGATGAAGAGAATCAAAGGTAATGGATTATTTACATAGTATTTTCGATTTTAGATCTCCCCAACATGGCGGCTAGTCTGTATCGCAACGCGTATTTTTCTGGGTGCAGTGCTCAGATTATTGCAAAGTGTGATTTCCCAGTAAGGTTATTTTTAAATCTGGCAAGTTGATTGCGTTCAAGAGATGTAAATCTATAATTCTTTAAATGACAATATAATATTTTACCAATGTTTTCTAATTTTAATTATTTAATTTGTGGTGCTGACTTGACTGCCGGTTATTGAAGGGAAACGATTTCCTGAACATCAACGCCACAGTAAAACGCTGTTTTTGGATATAAATATGAACTTGATAGAACTAAAAATGCATGCATTGTCTAACACAATGTCCTAGGAGTGTCATCTGTTGGAGATTGTAAAAGGTTAGTGCATCATTTTAGCTGATTTATGGTTTTGGTGACCCGGTCTTTGAATTGGCACAACATTACACACAACTCTTGTAAATGTACTGTCCTAACATACTCTAAATGTATGCTTTTGCCGTAAAACCTTTTTGAAATCGTAAAACGTGGTTAGATTAAGGAGATGTTTATCTTTCAAAGGGTGTAAAATAGTTGTATGTTTGAAAAATTTGAATTTTGACATTTATTTGGATTCAAATTTGCCGCTCTTGAAATGCACATGCTGTTGATGGAGTGCACCACGGGTGGGACGTCCCACCTAGCCCATAGAGGTTAAACAATAACCCCTAAACAATAAGGGAGGGAAGGGAGGGTGGCTGCCGTCAACGACGGCACTGTGCTACACCCTCCCTCCCCAACCCACCTATCCTGGAGGTGGCTCAGGTGCAGGACGTGGACCTCGCTCCACCCTCGGCGTCGCCCACTTCGGTGGCGCCGATAGCTGCGCCGGGCAGACGGGCCACTCGGGCTGACCCTGGCAGACGGACCACTCGGGCTGGGCCGGAGGACAGGAGGGCCACTCGGGCTGGGCCGGAGGACAGGAGGGCCACTCGGGCTGGGCCGGAGGACAGGAGGGCCACTCGGGCTGGGCCGGAGGACAGGAGGGCCACTCGGGCTGGGCCGGAGGACAGGAGGGCCACTCGGGCTGGGCCGGAGGACAGGAGGGCCACTCGGGCTGGGCCGGAAGACAGGAGGGCCACTCGGGCTGGGCCGGAGGACAGGAGGGCCCCTCGGGCTGGGCCGGAGGACAGGAGGGCCCCTCGGGCTGGGCCGGAGGACAGTCGGGCCCCTCGGGCTGGGCCGGAGGACAGTCGGGCCACTCTGGCGGCTCCGGGCAGTCGGGCCACTCTGGCGGCTCCGGTCAGTCGGGCCACTCTGGCGGCTCCGGCAGTCGGGCCACTCTGGCGGCTCCGGGCAGTCGGGCCACTCTGGCGGCTCCGGGCAGTCGGGCCACTCTGGCGGCTCCGGGCAGTCGGGCCATCCTGGCGGCTCCGGGCAGTCGGGCCACCCTGGCGGCTCCGGGCAGTCGGGCCACCCTGGCGGCTCCGGGCAGTCGGGCCACCCTGGCGGCTCCGGGCAGTCGGGCCACTCTGGCGGCTCCGGGCAGTCGGGCCACTCTGGCATCTCCGGGCAGACGGGCCACCCTGGCATCTCCTGACTAGCGGGCGGCTCTGGCGGCTCCTGACTAGCGGGCGGCTCTGGCGGCTCCTGACTGGCAGGCAGCTCTGGTGACTTACGACTGGCGGGCAGCTCTGGCGACTTACGACTGGCGGGCAGCTCTGGCGACTCTTGACTGGCGGGCAGCTCTGGTGACTCTTGACTGGCGGGCAGCTCTGGTGACTCTTGACTGGCGGGCAGCTCTGGTGACTGTTGACTGGCGAGGCTGGGCTGACGCACTAGACGCCTGATGTGTGGGGCTGGTACTGGATGTGCCAGCCTGGAGACACGCACCTCAGGGCTAGTGCGGGGAGCTGGCCTGGGGCTCCATCCTTGCCCCGTCAAACAGCCCTTGTGCCCTCCCCCAAAAAATTATTGGGGCTGCCTCTCGGGTTCCCTTAGCTCCCTTAACTTGTCCTCCCAGGTCCATCCTTCCTCCTCGTTCGTCCGCTGCTTGGTCCTTTGGTGGTGGGTAGTTCTGTCACAAAAAATGTCGTACTCGTCACAGAAAATGTCGTACTGGAGAGAAGAGGACCAAGACGCAGCGGGAATATGGATACTCATATTTTAATTACAAAAAAAGGAGTAAAGCATCCACTTGACAAAACAATAAGAGATACTCACGACAGTGCAACAGTTCTGCAGGCTATTAAACGCAGTGCAAAAACAACTACCCACAACCCCAAAGAAAAACACACACTCCTATATAGGACTCCCAATCAAAGGCAACTCAACACACCTGCCTTCAATTGGGAGTCCCAATCACCAACACAAACATTCACACACACAAAACTGCCACGTCCTGACCCCAAAACTAATCCAATAGCTCCATCTGCTGGTCAGGACGTGACAGGTTTTGTGTATTGCGGTTTAACATAGTTTTGAGGTACTTTGCATAGTGGATTGGTAAAGATATGTGTACTCTAGTAAATGTTTGAAAGGGAGCACTTACAAGGCAGAATGCTTATTGACATGAAGTGCTGCAAAAAAATATGAATTTTGGTTTTAATGCATGCTGTGATGGCAGAATTAGTGGTGAGCTCAAGGGATATGTTCTGTGTTGGACTGTGATTGTCACGACTGTCATAAGGAGGAGCGGACCAAAGTGCAGCGTGTGTGTCGTTCCACATTTTATTTACATTGTTAAACTATGCAATACATATAAATCAACTTGAAAATCAAAAAACCGTGACACAGAGGTGAAACATACACTGACTGAAAGATAATCTCACACAAACCCAGGTGGAAAAACTTAAGTGTGATCTCCAATTAGAGACAACGAGGACCAGCTGCCTCTAATTAGAGATCATTCCAAACAAAACCCCAACATAGAAATACAAAACTAGAACCTGACAACATAGAAATAGAAAACATAGAAAAAACCCTGTCACGCCCTGACCTACTCTACCATAGAAAATAACATCTTTCTATGGTCAGGACGTGACAGTGATGTTATTCCTTTCATAGACTCCTGGTATGTCTGCACCCTAACACAAGGCCATTGTGTTCCGGAATTGTTGATTGCAATAAAATAACTGTTGTGTAAACAATATGATTAGTATTATCACATCCCACTATATAAGGGACATGTGACCATTTCTTCCTTGAGTTCTTCCCTGTGAAATCAGAGATCGATCTCCCTTTTAGCTGCTTGTATTAAAGATTTTCATAATTTATCATTAATTAGTCTCTGCCTTAATCTTTGGATCTAATTTTCCACAACATTTGGTGCCGTGACCTGGATGAGAGCAACCTGACTTTTTGAACCGTCTCGCTCAGCTTGGACTCAGAAATCCCTCTGGCCACAACTTAAAACGGTAAGAGACCTTATTCAAAAATCTCTGTGAGGGACTGTCTGTTTTCCAGCCAAGCCTTAATGGTGAAAGATCTCGTCATCCTCAACCAAAGAATGTTAGGATTCAATTTGGCAGAACAATTTTTCCTATAATAATGAATCTGGCCGGTTAATATTGCTCAGTAGTGGGCATTCAGAGTTTGACCGCACTTTAAAGCACACATAATCACAAGATAGACTACAGAAAAGGTTTCTGAGTTTGACCGTACTTCAAAGTAGGTAGAAAAGTATTCAGAGTTTGATACAGCTGGAAAAATACAGCTCGCTCACCCACACGTAGACATACGTAAGTGGTGTAAAAAGTATTCTGAGAAATGTTCAGAGTGGTCCCTTTATGGATCATTTGATAAAGATAAGGTTAAAGCATTGTTTAACTGTCTAAAAAGTCTGGGAAATAAAGTCTCAGACAAAGACTGACGCATCTTCTATGCTTTTTAAACCGCTTCCGATGACAAATATCATTGCCATGTTAATCAGAGCCTTCGTGAAGAGTTAAACCAGACTAGGAAAAGGTCAAATGGATATTAGAAGCCGTAGCAAAATAAACTGATAGAAGGTTGAAAAGGGAGGTGGATAATCAGCGTAGAATAATCGGTGTGTAAAACATTTAAACGTGTTAACCCTCGCAAGGCTGCCGGCCCAGATGGCATCCCTAGCCGCGTCCTCACAGCATGCGCAGAGCAGCTGGCTGGTGTGTTTAAATACATATTCAATCTCTCCCTATCCCAGTCTACTGTCCCCACATGCTTCAAAATGGCCACCATTGTTTCTGTTCACAAGAAAGCAAAGGTAACTGAACTAAATGACTATCGCCCCATAGCACTCACTTCTGTCATTATGAAGTGCTTTGAGGAAGTAGTCAAGGATCATATCAACTCCACTCCAACTGTCACCCTAGACCCACTTCAATTTGCTTACCGCCCCAATTGGTCCACAGACGATGCAATAGCCATCACATTGCACACTGCCCTATCCTATCTGGACAAGAGGAATACCTATGTAAGAATACTGTTCATTGACTACAGCTCAGCATTCAACACCATAGTACCCTCCATACTCATCATTAAGCTTGAGACCCTGGGTCTCGAACCCACCCTGTGCAATTTGGTCCTGGACTTCCTGACGGGCAGCCCCCAGGTGGTGAATGTTTGAAACAACATCTCCAATCCGCTGATTGTCAACACTGGGGCCCACAAGGGTGCGTTCTCATCCTGTACTCCCTGTTCACCCACGACTGCGTGGCCATGCACTTCTCCAACTCAATCATCAAGTTTACAGATGACACAACAGTGATGACAGTGATGACACAACAGCTTGATTACCAACAATGACGAGACAGCCTATAGAAAGGAGGTCAGGGCACTCGGAGTGTGGTGTCAGGAAAATAACCTCTCACTCAATGTCAGCAAAACAAAGGAGATGATCGTGGACTTCAGGAAACAGCAAAGGGAGCACCCCCCCTATCCACATCGACGGGACAGCAGTGGAGAATGTGGGAAGTTTTAAGTTCCTCGGTGTACATATCACCGACAAACTGAAATGGTCCACCCACACAAACAGTGTGGTGAAGAAGGCGCAACAGCACCTCTTCAACCTCAGGAGGCTGAAAAAGTTGGCTTTCATCAAAAACCCTCACTAACTTTTACAGGTGCACAATTGAGAGCAACCTGTCGGGCTGTATCACCGCCTGGTACGGCAAATGCACCGCCCACAACCACAGGGCTCTCCAGAGGGTGGTGGGGTCTGCACAACGCATCAAAGGGGGCAAACTACCTGCCCTCCAGGACACCTACAACACGCGATGTCACAGGAAGGCTTAAAAGATCATCAAGGACAATAATATTCTGCTTAATGGGACACTGTATCAGCTGATGTGTCTCCAGTATGATTATATATATTTGAATGGTTTTGTCAAGGCTTCCTGCCCAAAACGCAGTAAGCTCGATTGAAAAAGGGAGGGTGGTACATATTGGCATAGTATTACCCAATATTGCATTCTTAGGACTGATTAAGATTTAGCATAGTGAAAACTAAGTACACATTTATTTTCTCTTCCAGGACTGATGGAATGTTCACTACCAAGTTTTCTGATGAGTTTAACAATGATTCTGTATCTCTTCCTTTGAAAGGTTTCCTGAGGCAGGTGCCTTGGGAGAGCAGTTAGTGAAATTCTGCAGTACTATAAAATGTAAAGATACAGGGTTTTGGCGGTTGAGGGAGCTCCGAAATGTAGGCATCGCCATTAGTTTGCTTTGGCCTACGTTTTAGCACAGACACACCTGTATATACACACACCCCACCCATCTATATTTATGAATATGTGTTAGTGGTGTTAATACCATGTCTGATTTATTGTATGGGATTTGTCTATTTTGTTCTAGTAGGTTCTTCATGGGTTAAAAATGATGCACCTTAAAGGGCACACAAATGAAGTTTACTGAAGTATCTGTTGTTTTAATTTTGGCTTAACACATGTAATTTCTCCCGATGAGAAATGTACTGACAAACCCAATGTAAACCAGCTGTAGAGAATGTTTGAAATGTTTTAAAACGATGAGTCTGAAGTAAAGGGAAAGAACTGACTCACTTAATGGTTTTGAATTACTCCTGTTCTGAATTTCTGGTGAGGACTGATCACCTCCCTGACCAAGGCCCTTCTCCCCCGAATGCTCAGTTTGGCCAGGCGGCCAGCTCTAGGAAGAGTCTTGGACAATCCTGTCTCGGAGCTCTATAGACAATTCCTTCGACCTCATGGCTTTGTTTTTGCTCTGACATGCACTGTCAACTGTGGGACCTTATATAGAGAGGTTTGTGCCTTTCCAAATCATGTCCAATCAATTGAATTTACCACAGGTGGACTCCAATCAAGTTGTAGAAACATCTCAAGGATGATTAATGGAAACAGGATGAACCTGAGCTCAATTTTGAATCTTATGGCAAAGGGTCTGAATACTTACAATACCAGACAAAAGTTTGGACACACCTACTAATTCAAGGATTTTTCTTTATTTTTGCCTTTTTATACATTGCAGAATAATAGTGAAGACATCAAAACTATGAAATAACACATATGGAATCATGTATATTTGAGATAAGATTCTTCAAAGTAGCCACCCTTTGCCTTGATGACCGCTTTGCATGCTCTTGGCATTCTATCAACCAGCTTCATGAGGAATGCTTTTCCAACAGTCTTAAGTCTTAAGGTGTTCCCACACATGCTAAGCACTTGCTGGCTGCTTTTCCTTCACTCTGCGGTCCAACTCATCCCAAACCATCTCAATTGGGTTGAGGTCGGATGATTGTGGAGGCCAGGTCATCTGATGCAGCACTCCATCCCTCTCCGTCTTGGTCAAATAGCCCTTACATAGCCTGGAGGTGTGTTTTGGGTCATTGTCCTGTTGAAAAACAAATGATAGTCCCACTAAGCCCAAACCAGATGGGAGGGTGTATCACTGCAGAATGCTGTGGTAGCCATGCTGGTTAAGTGTGCCTTGAATTCTAAATAAATCACTGCCAGTGTCACCAGCAAAGCACCACCACACCTCCTCCTCCATGCTTCTGGGTGGAAACTACACATGCAGAGATCGTCTGTTCACCTACTCTGCGTCTCACAAGGACACAGAGGTTGGATCCAAAAATCTCAAATTTGGATTCATCAGACAAAAGGACAAATTTTGACCAGTCTAATGTCCATTGCTCGTGTTTCTTGGCCCAAGGAAGTCTCTTCTTATTATTGGTGTCCTTTATTAGTGGTTTCTTTGCAGCAATTCGACCACGAAGGTCTGATTCACGCAGTCTCCTCTGAACAGTTGATGTTGAGATGTTTCTGTTACTTGAACTCTGTGAAGCATTTATTTGGGCTAAAATCTGAGGTGCAGTTAACTCTAATAAACTTTTCCTCTGCAGCAGAAGTAACTCTGGGTCTTCCTTTCCTTTGGCGGTCCTCATGAGTCCCAGTTTCATCATAGCGCTTGATAGTTTTTGCGACTGCATTTGAAAAAACTTTCAAAGTCCTTGAAATGTTGCGGATTGACTAACCTTTATGTCTTAAAGTAATGATGGACTGCCGTTTCTCCTTACTTATTTGAGCTGCTCTTGCCATAATATGGACTTGGTCTTTTACCAAATAGGGCTATTTTCTGTATACCAACCCTACCTTGTCATAACACAACTGATTGTCTCAAATGCATTAAAAAGGAAATACATTCCACAAATTAGCTTTTAGCAAGGAACACCTTTTAATTGAAATGCATTCCAGGTGACTATCTCATGAAGCTGGTTGAGCGAATGCCAAGAGTGTGCAAAGCTGTCATCAAGGTCAAATTGGGGCTACTTTGAAGAATTTGAAAATACAAAATATGTTTTGATTTGTTAGACTTTTTTTTGGTTACACCATGATTCCGTATGTGTTATTTCGTAGGTCTGATGTCTTCAATATTATTCTACAATGTAGAAAATAGTCAAAACAAAGAAAAACACTTGACTGAGTAGGTGTGTCCAAACTTTTGACTGGTGCTGTATGTAAATAAGGTACTTCTGTTTGTTTTTGTTTTTTTAATTTGCCAAAAAATCTAAAAATCTGTTTTCACTTTGTCATTATGGGGTATTGTGTGTAGATTTATGAGGCTTTTTAAAAATGTAATCCATTTTAGAATAAGGGTGTAATATAACAAAATATGGAAAAAGTCAAGGGGTCTGAATACTTTCTGAATGCACTGTATCTCAAGCAAGTGTCATAATTGTTGAAGTCGTGTTGAATGGACCAAACTGCAGGCGGAATGTGGATACTCATCTTTTAATGTAAAGAATAATAAATTAAAGCAAAGTATACACAGGAAAACAATAAACACGAAACTCACTACAGGCGAAAAGGCTTACTACAAACAAAAAGACTAGCAGTGTTAGCACAACCACCCACAAACCCAAGTGACAAACATACTCCTAAATATATGACTCCCAATCAGGAACAACGATCACCAGCTGTCCCTGTTCGGGAGCCACACAGACCCACATAGAAATACAACACCCAGAACACACATACACAGACATACTGTGCCGCGTCCTGACCAAAACTACACAACAACACCCTCTGCTGGTCAGGACGTGACAGCAAGCTAGTTCAACATATCTGTTCCACTAGTAAAATGTTACATGTCAGGCATTTTGTAACAAATAGTTTACAGTTGAATATAGATTATATATGGAGGACAGTCTATATTGTATGTTGACATTAATTTGTAAACATTTTTCATGTGGTGACACATATTTTAGGAATTGTCCAGAAACTCTAATTTCAATTTGTAAGAATATCCAGTCTGTATTTTTTCACTTTTAACTGAACAGAAAGGGTTTATCATATGTATATTGCAGTAAGATGTGAATGGTTGATTCATGTTTTTATGTATTATCAACACATTGATACAAACCAATTGAGATGCTGTGGCAGGACCTGAAATGAGCAGTTCATGCTCGAAAACCCACAAACTCCCACAAACGTCGCTGAGTTAAAGCAGTTCTGCATGGAAGACTGGGCCAAAATTCCTCCACAGTGATGAAAGAGACTGAACAACAACTACAGGAAATGTTTGGTTGCAGTCATTGCAGCAAAATGGGGCACAACCAGTTTTTTTTTAAGAAGTATTACATATTATGTTATTTGTTCAGTCAGGTTCCTTTCATCTAATATTAATTTTTGGTTGAAGATCTGATAACATTCAGTGTAAAATATATAAAAACATACAGAAAATCAGAAAGGGGAAAATACTAGTCTAGTGCACACCAGCCAGGTTGTAGTTGGTCTAGACTAGTACAAACCAGCCAGGTTGTAGTTGGTCTAGTCTAGTACAAACCAGCCAGGTTGTAGTCAGTCTAGTACAAACCAGCCAGGTTGTAGTTGGTCTAGTCTAGTACTAACCAGCCAGGTTGTAGTCGGACTAGTCTAGTACTAACCAGCCAGGTTGTAGTTGGTCTAGTCTAGTACAAACCAGCCAGGTTGTAGTCGGTCTAGTCTAGTACAAACCAGCCAGGTTGTAGTCGGTCAAGTCTAGTACACACCAGCCAGGTTGTAGTTGGTCTAGTCTAGTACACACCAGCCAGGTTGTAGTTGGTCTAGTCTAGTACAATCCAGCCAGGTTGTAGTCGGTCTAGTCTAGTACACACCAGCCAGGATGTAGTTGGTCTAATACAAACCAGCCAGGTTGTAGTTGGTCTAGTCTAGTACAAACCAGCCAGGTTGTAGTTGGTCTAGACTAGTACAAACCAGCCAGGTTGTAGTTGGTCTAGTCTAATACAAACCAGCCAGGTTGTAGTTGGTCTAGTCTAGTACACACCAGACAGGTTGTGTCATCGTTTCATAATCCCTGAATTACACACTCACACACACTGCAGGCTCTGATGACGGTGAACTCCAGACTGAGGCAGCTCTACCCCGACAGTGAGGAGCTGTTTGATATCGTCCTGATGACTAATAACCACGCCCAGGTCGGGGTGCGCACACACACACACACACACACACACACACACACACACACACACACACACACACACACTGCAGGCTCTGATGACGGTGAACTCCAGACTGAAACAGCTCTACCCGACAGTGAGGAGCTGTTTGATATCGTCCTTATGAGTAATAACCACGCCCAGGTCGAGCTGCGCATCATCAACAGCATCAACCATCTGTACAACATGCCTACAACCATACAACACTCATAATGCTCTGCCACACGTACTGCATGTCACCGCCACGCCTACAATGTTATAAGACATATCTCAAATCAAATCAAATGTTATTTGAGAACCCATGCCAAATCTTTTCAGTCTCCTGAGGGGGAATTGGGTTTGTCATGCCCTCTTTAAGACTGTCTTGGTTTGTTTGGACCATGATAGTTTGTTGGTGATGTGGACAGCAAGGAACTTGAAGCTCTTAACCTGCTCCACTACAGCCCCATCGATGAGAATTGGGGCATGCTCGGTCCTCCTTTTCCTGTAGTCCACAATCATCTCCTTTGTCTTGATCACGTTGAGGGAGAGGTTGTTGTCCTGGCACCACACGGTCAGGTCTCTGACCTGCTCCCTATAGGCTGTCTCATCATTGTCGGTGATCAGGCCTACCACTGTTGTGTCGTCGGCACACTTAATGATGGTGTTGGAGTTGTTCATGGCCATGCAGTCATGGGTGAACAGTGATTACAGGAGGGGACTGAGCACGCACCCCTGAGGGGCCCCCGTGTTGAGGATCAGCGTGGCAGATGTGTGGTTACCTATCCTTACTACCAGGTGGGAAAGAGCAGTGTGGAGTGCAACAGAGATTGCATCATCTGTGGATCTGTTGGGGTGGTATGCAAATTGGAGTGGGTCTAGGGTTTCTGGGATAATGGTGTTGATGTGAGCCATGACCAGCCTTTTAAAGCACTTCATGGCTACCTGTTTTGCAATGTATATTCATGTTTCATTGCATGATTGGACATCCAACTCTATGATGTTCTTTTGACCAAATATGTTGTTTTTAATGTTTATATGCTGTTGTTCATGATATGTAGTAGCAATCTTTGGCTACCAGCCTGATGACCATACCATCACATTTCTATGAGTTTCTGATAAAAAAAAAAAAACAATGGTTCCCTCTACCTGACAGATTTAACCATTGAGAGATTTTGTACGACCGGAGGGAAAAGCCCCATTGGCTATTTGAAGGCCTACATAACCAACCTGTACCTCTCCAAGGATGGAGAGAAAGTCACTGAGGCCATTGAGGAGGGTAGATGGTGATGCTACTGGTTTAAGATGGACTGGTTTTGGTTAGCATGGATGCTAAGTCAAAAACTGTAGATGTACATTGTGATAACACTTTATAGAATATCCTACAGCTGTAATGCATGGTTGATGCTGTTGTAATAGGTTGTGACTAGATGGTATACAGCCAAGGACGAGTTTACAATTGAACTACCATGAGAGTTTGGACTTCATTTTGGAGAGGATGAGTTGGATTCAGATTACACTGTTAGTTTTACAGACAACATAATTGTGCAGTTTCAGTTAATAAAACTGTAGCTCAGTTGGTAGAGCATGGTGTTTGCAACACCAGGGTCGTGGGTTCAATTCCCACGGGGGGCCAGCACAGAAAAAAAAAACGTATGAAATGTATGCATTCACTACTGTAAGTCGCTCTGGATAAGAGCGTCTGCTAAATGACTAAAATGTAAATGTAAAATGATGAAATTACTGATGATGAGGGTAATGTTGCTTGTATGCGTGTGCTTGCTGTAACTGTCACCTCCTAATGTCATCCCCCTGTCATACTAGGTAGCTAGTTCCACAGTAGTTGCAGAATGAAGGACTTTGTGTCCCGGTGTTGTTGCCGTTCATGTTCACCCCATTGGGTAGACTGTATCACGGTGATGTCTAGATGCTTACCAATATGAGTTATTTCTTACAAGACTTAAATCCTAGACAAAAATAAACACAAATTGGTCACGTTATACTAGCTACCGGCGACTCAGTGAAAGTACAGCTGTCCAGTGGGAAGCACAACGCCGGTGCACTGGTCATTCACACTGGCTTGCCCTGTCGTCGTTATTACAGAGGGCAATAACATTAGCTAATTGTCATCACCTAGTGACTCACAGCTAGCTAACTAACCTAACTCTCTAGTTAGCTGTTACCTGTAACGGCTGTCTGAGGAAGAAGTGGACCAAAATGCGGCAGAGTTAGGATTCGTCATATTTAATTACACGAACACTATGCAATTTACAAAAACAACAAAACTGATAGCCAACACAGTCCTGTCAGGTGCAACCACAATGACAAGCACAATTACCCACGAAACACAAAGGAAACGTAGGCAACTTATGTGTGACTCCCAATCAACCACAACCCTCTACAGCTGTGCCTGATTGGAAGTCACATTGCCAAAATCAATGAAACAATAAAACACACACACTCCCTTCTGCTACGTCCTGACCCAACTACACCCTCTACTGGTCAGGACGTGACAGTACCCCCCCCCCCCTCAAGTTGCAGACCCCGGGATGCTCCTAAAAAAGGAAAACACAAGAAAATCCCCAATACCCCAACAAAAAAGAACACCTAAACAATAAGGGAGGGAAGGGAGGGTGGCTGCCGTCACCGACGGCACTGTGCTACACCCTCCCTCCCCAACCCACCTATCCTGGAGGTGGCTCAGGTGCAGGACGTGGACCTCGCTCCACCTTCGGCGTTGCCTACTTTGATGGCGCCGATAGCTGCGCCGGGCAGACGGGCCACTCGGGCTGACCCTGGCAGACGGACCACTCGGGCTGGGCCGGGGGGCAGGAGGGCCCCTCGGGCTGGGCCGGAGGACGTTCCGGGCAGTCTGGCCACTCTGGCAGTTCCGGGCAGTCTGGCCACTCTGGCAGTTCCGGGCAGTCTGGCCACTCTGGCAGTTCTGGGCAGTCTGGCCACTCTGGCAGTTCCGGCTCACCAGGCTGGGGAGACATAACGGAGACCTGGCTCTGGGCGCAGGCCCTGGACTCACCAGTCTGGGAAGACCTGCTGGAGGCCTGGTTTGAGGAGGTGGCACAGGAGAGACCAGGGTGGAGAGACCCACTGGAGGACTGGTCCGTGGAGGAGACACGGGCTTGACCAGGATAGGGAGACCCACTGGAGTACTGGTCTGTGGAGGAGGCACGGGCTTGACCAGGATAGGGAGACCCACTGGAGTACTGGTCCGTGGAGGAGGCACGGGCTTGACCAGGATGGGAAGACATGCAGGAGGCTTGGTTCTGGGCGTAGGCACAGGACGTGCAGGGCTGGGAAGACATGCAGGAGGCCTGTTTCTGGGCGCAGGCACAGTCTTTACCAGACAACCAGCACGCACCTCAGGACGAGTATGGAGAGCTGCCTCAGGTGACATCATTCCCACGACACGCTCATTAGGGCGAATGCCGTATTTTATGCACCATACTAGCAGCTCTCTCATCTCTCTCTCTCCTAATTTCCCCATTAACCCCGTCACAGTCTCTGCCTCATATCCCTCGCTCACCTCCAATGTCATCCCGACTGGCTCTGGTTCCGACCTCAGCTCCACGGACCTTCCAGTGTGCCCCCCCAAATTTTTTTATTGGGGCTGCCTCTCACGCTCGTTGCGCTCTCTCTCCTCGTAATAGCGCCTCTCCGCTCTTGCCGCTTCAATCTCCCACTGCGGGAGGCGATAATCCCCAGCCTGAGTCCATGGTCCCTCTCCGTCCAGGATTTGTTCCCAAGTCCATTCCTCCATAACTCTGTACTCCTGCTGCTCCTTCCTCTTCCGCCGCTTGGTCCTGGTTTGGTGGGTAATTCTGTAACGGCTGTCTGAGGAAGAAGTGGACCAAAATGCGGCGGAGTTAGGGTTCGTCATATTTAATTACACGAACACTATGCAATTTACAAAAACAACAAAACTGACAGCCAACACAGTTCTGTCAGGTGCAACCACAATGACAAGCACAATTACCCACGAAACACAAAGGAAACGTAGGCAACTTATGTGTGACTCCCAATCAACCACAACCCTCTACAGCTGTGCCTGATTGGAAGTCACACGGCCAAAATCAATGAAACAATAAAACACACACACTCCCTTCTGCCACGTCCTGACCCAACTACATCCTCTACTGGTCAGGACGTGACATTACCATAGTAACAGAAACTGGCAAATCGTACAGCGAGAGAATGGCAATTTTTGAGTCACTTCCGAAGCTTTATACCATCTAGCCATAACTGTTGTAGTGCGTTGTAAGACTTGTTATGCGCATGTATAAGCCCCTTATGTCTTATAAACAGGCATTGTTGCAGCGACCTTGTTTGCATCTGGAGATGTGGAGAACCAGCTTTCTGACACACAGCTGAAAGTAGCTTTTGCCAGGGACGCAGTCCTCTTCTCTGACGAGTCGGAGATCATCGTGAAACAACACGGCCTGGCCATGTTCTTTGAGCACGAGAAGGAATTTGAGAACAAACCTCTTGCACAGGTGATCATGAGAGGACTCTGAAGCAGAATACATGTCTCCATTTCATGTTAGCTTTTGACATGGTCGTTTGTGTCAGATTTCCATGATTTCCTTATCTCCCTATAGAGGGCTTATAGATGTTCAACTAACTAGCAACAAACGTTTTAACTAACTATCCCACTATCCCTAATACTAGACCTAACCCTTTCCATATTACTACCAAGTTGTTGCATATCTAAAGAACATCCATAATAGGGGACTATCCTAATAACGTGGAACTCATTGATATATTATTTACTTTGATTTTGGACAAAAGTAAAAAAAATAATACTAACCTCTCTAGGCTAGGCGGGACGAATTCGTCCCACCTACGTAACAGCCACTGCTATCCTGTGGCGCGATTTTCAAAACCTTAAAAATCCTATTACTTCAATTTCTCAAACATATGACTATTTTACAGCCATTTAAAGACAAGACTCTCGTTAATCTAACCACACTGTCCGATTTCAAAAAGGCTTTACAACGAAAGCAAAACATTAGATTATGTCAGCAGAGTACCAAGCCAGAAATAATCAGACACCCATTTTTCAAGCCAGCATATAATGTCACCAAAACCCAGAAGACAGCTAAATGCAGCACTCACCTTTGATGATCTTCATCAGATGACAACCCTAGGACATTATGTTATACAATACATGCATGTTTTGTTCAATCAAGTTCATATTTATATCAAAAACCAGCTTTTTACATTAGCATGTGACGTTCAGAACTAGCATACCCCCCGCAAACTTCCGGGGAATTCGCTAACATTTTACTAAATTACTCACGATAAACGTTCACAAAAAGCATAACAATTATTTTAAGAATTATAGATACAGACCTCCTCTATGCACTCGATATGTCCGATTTTAAAATAGCTTTTTGGTGAAAGCACATTTTGCAATATTCTAAGTACATAGCCCAGGCATCACGGGCTCGCTATTTAGACACCCGGCAAGTTAAGCACTCACCATAATCATATTTACTATTATAAAATGTCATTACCTTTTGTTGTCTTCGTCAGAATACACACCCAGGACTGCTACTTCAATAACAAATGTTGGTTTGGTCCAAAATAATCCATCGTTATATCCGAATAGCGGCGTTTTGTTCGTGCGTTCCAGACACTATCCGAAATAGTAAAGAAGTGTCACGCGCATGGCGCAATTCGTGACAATAAAATTCTAAGTATTCCATTACCGTACTTCGAAGCATGTCAACCGCTGTTTAAAATCAATTTTTACGACATTTTTCTCGTAGAAAAGCGATAATATTCCCACAGGGAATCTCCTTTTCGGCAAACAGAGGAAAAAATCCCAAAGGCGGGGGCGGTCGGGGTCACGCGCATAAGCCAGTGTCTCTTGATCGGCCACTTGAGAAAGGCGATAATGTGTTTCAGCCTGGGGCTGGAATGACGACATTCTGTTTTTTCCCGGGCTCTGAGCGCCTATGGACGACGTGGGAAGTGTCACGTTAGAGCAGAGATCCTTAGTAAATGATAGAGATGGAAAAGAAGTTCAACAAATGGTCAGACAGGCCACTTCCTGTAAAGGAATCTCTCAGGTTTTGACCTGCCATTTGAGTTCTGTTATACTCACAGACACCATTCAAACAGTTTTAGAAAATTTAGGGTGTTTTCTATCCATATGTAATAAGTATATGCATATTCTAGTTACTGGGTAGGAGTGGTAACCAGATTAAATCGGGTATGTTTTTTATCCAGCCGTGTCAATGCTGCCCCCTAGCCCTAACAGGCTAAGCCAACCCTATGTCTCAATCATTCACTCAGGGTCCCTTGAAGTGTTTCCTGGAGGCGCCGGGGAAGCTCCAGAGAAGGTTCTATGTCAAGAATGAGCGTATGACCTGCCCCATTCGTACCTACCTGGTAACAGCCCGCAGCGCAGCCAGCTCAGGGGCCTGTGTCCTCAAGACCCTCAGGAGCTGGGGCCTGGAGATCGACAAGGCCCTGTTCCTTGCCAGGGCCCCCAAAGGGCCACTCTTGCAGAAGATCCGGCCCCACATATTCTTTGACAACCAAATGTTCCACATTGAGGGAGCCAAGGAGCTGGTTACCATCACAAGGGGGAACTTATTGAGCAGCCAAAGATGTCAAAGACATGAGGTAGAGAGCCTCCTAGTTGTCACAAAAAATGTCGTACTCGTCACGGAAAATGTCGTACTGGAGAGAAGAGGACCAAGGCGCAGCGAGAATGTGAATACTCATGGTTTTAATTTCAAAAGAGTAAAGTATTCACTGACAAAACAATAAAGATGACAACAGCAACAGTTTTACAGGCTCTACAAACGCAGTGCAAAAACAACTTCCCACAACCCCAAAGAAAAACACACACACCTATATAGGACTTCCAATCAAAGGCAACTCAACACACCTGCCTTCAATTGGAAGTCCCAATCACCAACACAAACATTCACACACACAAAACTGTCACGTCCTGACCCCAAAACTAATCCAATAGCTCCATCTGCTGGTCAGGACGTGACACTAGTAGAGCTAAGTAAAAGGTTGTTTATACTGTAATGTCGTCTTTAGAGGACATCAGGATGTGTCAACTATGTTTTCTATACTGTACCCTTTTACTGTAATGTAAAATGGTTCATATGTTCTATTAACCTCTATGGGCTAGGTGGGACGCTGGCCTTATGCGCGTGACCCCGACCGCCCCCGCCTTTGGGATTTTTTCCTCTGTTTGCCGAAAAGGAGATTCCCTGTCGGAATATTATCGCTTTTCTACGAGAAAAGTGTCGTAAAAATTGATTTTAAACAGCGGTTGACATGCTTCGAAGTACGGTAATGGAATATTTAGAATTTTATTGTCACGAATTGCGCCATGCGCGCGACACTTCTTTACTATTTCGGATAGTGTCTGGAACGCACGAACAAAACGCCACTATTTGGCTATAACGATGGATTATTTTGGACCAAACCAACATTTGTTATTGAAGTAGCAGTCCTGGGAGTGCATTCTGACGAAGACAACAAAGGTAATCAAACTTTTTTAATAGTAAATCTGATTTTGGTGAAGGCTAAACTTGCTGGGTGTCTAAATAGCTAGCCCGTGATGGCTGGGCTATGTACTTAGAATATTGCAAAATGTGCTTTCACCAAAAAGCTATTTTAAAATCGGACATATCGAGTGCATAGAGGAGTTCTGTATCTATAATTCTTAAAATAATTGTTATGCTTTTTGTGAACGTTTATCGTGAGTAATTTAGTAAATTGTTAGTAAATTCCCCGGAAGTTTGCGGGGGGTATGCTAGTTCTGAACAAAACATGCTAATGTAAAAAGCTGGTTTTTGATATAAATATGAACTTGATTGAACAAAACATGCATGTATTGTATAACATAATGTCCTAGGGTTGTCATCTGATGAAGATCATCAAAGGTGAGTGCTGCATTTAGCTGTGGTTTGGGTTTTTGTGACATTATATGCTAGCTTGAAAAATGGGTGTCTGATTATTTCTGGCTGGGTACTCTGCTGACATAATCTAATTGCTTTCGTTGTAAAGCCTTTTTGAAATCGGACAGTGTGGTTAGATTAACGAGAGTCTTGTCTTTAAAATGCTGTAAAGTAGTCATATGTTTGAGAAATTGAAGTAATAGTATTTCTAAGGTATTTGAAAATCGCGCCACGGGATTCAACTGGCTGTTGCGTAGGTCGGACGAATTCGTCCCGCCTAGCCCAGAGAGGTTAAAAAAGTGCTTTCTCGACCGTTTTTCAAAATTCTTTAGATTTTTTTGTCAAATACACATGTATAAGAACTGTATGAACATACTTTTGTCATATTTTATTGTCATTATTTTTTATTTTATTTTACTTGTCCATAAGGCATATGTTTTGTCCATTTGTAATATGATTTCAAAGGAAGTCAAAAGTCGAGTCAAAAGTCAGTGAACCATTGCCAAATGCAATAGGAAATGTCCAAATGCAATACGAAAGTATTGAAAGTGCCAAATCAGGATGTTTTGTCCATTTGCAATATGATTTAATAGGAAGTCAAAAGTTTAAAGTCAGTGAACCATTGCCAAATGCAATAAGAAATGTCCAAATCCAATATGAAAGTACTGAAAGTGCCAAATCAGGATGTTTTGTCCATTTGCAATATGATTTCATAGGAAGTCAAAAGTCAAAGTCAAAATTTAGTGAACCATTGCCAAATGCCATAAGAAATGTCCAAATGCGATATGGAAAGTATTGAATGTGCCAAATCAGGATGTTTTGTCCATTTGCAATATGATATCATAAGAAGTCAAAAGTCGAAGTCAAAAGTCACTTTTTTTGCCAAATGCCATAAGAAATGTCCAAATGCAATATGAAAGTATTGAAAGTGCCAAATCAGGGTGTTATGTCCATTTGCTATGTACGATCATAGGAAGTTGGTTTCCAAACCCAAAAGTCAGTGAACCATGTCCAAATGGCATTTATATTGCCCAAATGATATATAGCCCTGTGTTAAGCCATGAATCAACATAGATGGTCTATTTGTCATGTATGATGAGGGAGAAGTGGGACTCTTGTTTTTTAACAATTTTTTGAAAAATGTCCAAAATGACCAGGGACGCCTCCTATTGGATGGGCACGGGTGGGGGGTGCTTCCTACCCAACCGGTAGACCCCTTGCACCCCCTAAAGGCATTTAAAAACATTTTTAAAATGTGCTCCTGGTAACACATTCCAATCACCAGGTGCACGGCTGTCCATTTGCAATATGTTTCAATGGGCATTTAGCATCACGAATTTGACATGCTCAAAAATACTGCAGAAATGCAAAATTGACTGGCCCAATGAACTCGGTATGGCCGGGCAGTGATTCTGTTTCCTCTCCATCGCTCGTTGGTGTTGATTTCAGAATGTCAATATGTTTAACCTGTCTGGGCTAGGGGGCAGTATTTTCACGGCCGGATTAAAAACGTACACAATTAAAACAGGTTACTACTCTGGCCCAGAAACTAGAATATGCATATTATTAGTAGATTTGGATAGAAAACACTCTGAAGTTTCTAAAACTATTTGAATGGTGTCTGTGAGTATAACAGAACTCATATGGCAGGCCAAAACCTGAGAAGATTCTATATGGGAAGTGCCCTGTCTGACCATTTCTTGGCCTTCTGTAGCCTCTTTATCGAAAATAGAGGATCTCTGCTGTAACTTGACATTTTCTAAGGCTCCCATAGGCTCTCAGAAGGCGCCAGAATGTGGAATGATAACTCTGCAGTCCCGGGGCGAAAAACAGTAGGGGTTTTGGAAAGTGGTCATTCTGAGAACAATGACACTAGCGCCCGCGTGCATGTGATGACTCCATTTTCTATTTTCAGTGTTTGAACGGATACAACGTCTCCCGGTTGGAATATTATTGCTATTTTACGAGAAAAATCGCATAAAAATTGATTTTAAACAGCGTTTGACATGCTTCGAAGTACGGTAATGGAATATTTAGAATTTTTTTGTCACGATATGCACCGGCGCGTCACCCTTCGGATAGTGTCTTGAATGCAAGAACAAAACGCAGCTATTTGGATATAACTATGGATTATTTGGAACCAAAACAACATTGGGTGTTGAAGTAGAAGTCCTGGGAGTGCATTCTGACGAAGAACAGCAAAGGTAATCCAATTTTTCTTATAGTAAATCTGAGTTTGGTGAGTACCAAACTTGGTGGGTGTCAAAATAGCTAGCCATGATGGCCGGGCTATCTACTCAGAATATTGCAAAATGTGCTTTCACCGAAAAGCTATTTTAAAATCGGACACCGCGATTGCATAAAGGAGTTCTGTATCTATAATTCTTAAAATAATTGTTATGTTTTTTTGTGAACGTTTATCGTGAGTAATTTAGTAAATTCACCGGAAGTTTTCGGTGGGTATGCTAGTTCTGAACAAAACATGCTAATGTAAAAAGCTGGTTTTTGATATAAATATGAACTTGATTGAACAAAACATGCATGTATTGTATAACATAATGTCCTAGGAGTGTCATCTGATGAAGATAATCAAAGGATAGTGCTGCATTTAGCTGTGGTTTTGTTTTTTGTGACATTATTTGCTAGCTTGAAAAATGGGTGTGTGATTATTTCTGGCTGGGTACTCTCCTGACATAATCTAATGTTTTGCTTTCGTTGTAAAGCCTTTTTGAAATCGGACAATGTGGTTAGATAAAGGAGAGTCTTGTCTTTAAAATGGTGTAAAATAGTCATATGTTTGAGAAATTGAAATGATGGTTTTTCGTATTTTGCGCCATGCGCTACCATTGGATATTGGTGAGGCGTTCCGCTAGCGGAACCTCTAGATGTAAGAGGTTATTAACCTGTTGTGGTATAGGGGGCAGTATTTTCACTGCCGGATAAAAGACGTACCCGATTTAATCTGGTTACTACTCCTGCCCAGAAACTAGAATATGCATATAATTAGTAGATTTGGATAAAAAAACTCTAAAGTTTCTAAAATTCCATACAGGAATTGCCCTGTCTGACAATTTGTTGTCCTTCTGTTGCATCTCTATCGAAAATACAGCATCTGTGCTGTAACGTGACACTTTCTAAGGCTTCCATTGGCTCTCTAAAGCCACCAGAAAGTGGAATGGGGTGTCTGCTGTCTCTGGGCAAAGTACAGCAACTCTGTTTGTAAGTGGTCAGCCTGGGGACAGTGAGACTGTGATGCGCGTTCACGAGGCAAATGTACAAAATCAGCAGGCGATCAAATACTTTTTTCCCTCACTGTTCATAGAGCCATAAGTACATGGAACTCTTTTCCACATCAAGTAACTGATGCAAGCAGTAGAATTATATTTAAAAAAGAGACCTTATGGAACAGCGGGGATTGTGAAGGGACACAAACACAGGCACAGACACATGCATAAACACACATGATAACAAATGCACTATACACACACATACAAATGGATTTTGTGTTGTAGATATGTGGTAGTAGGGTAGAGGCCTGAGGGTAAACACTTAAGGGGGTGATAAGTTTTAGATTTTTTTTCTTCTAATTTTCAAAATGTTGCTCTTGGGTCTTGACTTGTGTTACATTTGCAATAAGAACATTTACGGTGGAGCGCGCTCGCCATCTATTGGATTTTTGCTGTGTGACACTTGGCATTTGCCATATGGCATTTGCAATCAGTTTTGAAGTAAACAACGTCCATTTGTGTGGTATTGTACATCGTGTATATGTTTCGTACGGTGCCAATAAGATCCCATTCATTTTTGTCCATTTCAGGGGGTGTTCCCTTACATTATCAAGCATTTCACAGATGTTATCCAGATACTGACTGTTAGCACTTGTTGGTCTATGGCAGCTTCCCACAAGAATGGGCTTTAGGTGAGGCAGATGAACCTGTAGCCATATTTCTTCAACAGTATTCAACATGAGATCCTCTCTAAGCTTTCCAGGAATGTGGTTCTAATTGGCAAAACATCCACCGTTGGCATTTCTGTCTTTTCTGTGGATGTTATAACCATGTATTGCTACCGCTGTATCAAAGGTATTATATAAGTGAGTTTCAGAGATTCTCAGAATATGAATGCCATCTGTTACTTGCAAATTATTGATTTCAATAACCTTGTTTCTAAAGCTAAATATGTTAACGTGATATATTTGTATCACTTTTCTGGGATGCTTGCTTGTTTTCATTGCTTTACTGGGAAGCTAAGCAGAAGTAGACATGCTCATGTTATTAATGTTAGTGAGCTGCACACAGTGGACTTCCTACTAGGGCACACCACCTCAGTGCTAACAGTATAACTCTTGTTCATAGGCACATGATTACGGTATACAATAGCTGTAGGATCAGCAGAGGCATTCAGCACAGTTAGAGGGACATAAATTAGGTTACTTACATTGTGATTTCCAACTCCCCTGGGATACCTGATAATGGCGTCGGAGGGGATGGCTGCTGTTTTTTGTGCTCCTAACCAACTGTGCTATTTTTTTTCACATTGTTTGTAACTTTTTTTGTACATAATGTTGTTTCTTCCGTCTCTTATGAACGAAAAGAGCTTCTGGTCATCAGAACAGCAACTGGAACTGGACAAAGAACTTTACTCAACTCGAACTGGACAACGTTTTTTTCTTTAATGAGTCCGACGTGAAGGATATACTGCTTTACTGAGACCAGGCCCAAATCCCTGTCATTCGCCTGAAGAAAATACAGAAATAGAAGTGGAGGAGGTCGGGGTGCTTTGTGAGAATTCATTGGCGAGTGGGTAAACCGCCTCTACCATCCGTTCTATTGGCCAACGTGCAATCACTGGAAAATAAACTGGATGATCTACAATCGAGACTACCCGACCAACGGGACATAAAAAAGTGTAATATCTTATGTTTCACCAAGTCGTGGCTGAACGACAATACAGACAATATAGAGCTGGCTGTATTTTCCGTGCATCGGCAGGACAGAGCAGTTACGTCTGGTAGGACGAGAGGTGGGGGTGTGTCTGTTTGTCAATAACAGCTGGTGCGCAATGTCTAATATTAAATACATTTTGAGGTATTGCTCACCTGAGGTAGAGTACCTCATGATAAGCTGTAGACAACACTATCTACCAAGAGAGTTTTCATCTATATTATTCATAGCAATATATTTACCACTACAAACTGATGCTGGCACTAAGACCACACTCAACGAGCTGTATAACGTCATAAGCAAACAAGAAAATGCTAATCTGGTGTCTCCCGAGAGGTGTAATGGTCTAAAGTACTGCATGCAGTGCTAGAGGCATCACTGCAGACCCGGGTTCGATCCCAGGCTGTATCACAACCGGCCGTAATCGGGAGTCCCATAGGGAGGCGCACAATTGGCCCAATGTTGTCTGGGTTATGGGAGGGTATGGCCAGGGGGCTTTACTTGGCTCATCGCGCTGTAGCGACTTCTTGTGGCGGGCCGGGCGCCTGCAGGCTGACCTCCGTTGTCAGGTGATTAGTGTTTCCTCCAGCACATTGGTGCGTCTTGCTTCCAGGTTAAGTGGCAGGTGTTAAAACCTCTTACATCTAGACGTTCCGCTAGCGGAACACCGCTCCAATATCCAATGATAGGGCGTGGCGCGAAATACAAACTCCTCGAAAATCCGAAAACTTCAATTTTTCAAACATATGACTATTTTACACCATTTTAAAGACAAGACTCTCCTTTATCTAACCACACTGTCCGATTTCAAAAAGGCTTTACAACGAAAGCAAAACATTAGATTATGTCAGGAGAGTACCCAGCCAGAAATAATCACACACCCATTTTTCAAGCTAGCATATAATGTCACAAAAAACAAAACCACAGCTAAATGCAGCACTAACCTTTGATGATCTTCATCAGATGACACCCATACGACATTATGTTATACAATACATGCATGTTTTGTTCAATTAAGTTCATATTTATATCAAAAACCAGCTTTTTACATTAGCATGTGACGTTCAGAACTAGCATTCCCACCGAAGACTTCCGGTGAATTTACTAAATTACTCACGATAAACGTTCACAAAAAACATAACAATTATTTTAAGAATTATAGATACAGAACTCCTTTATGCAATCGCGGTGTCCGATTTTAAAATAGCTTTCCGGTGAAAGCACATTTTGCAATATTCTGAGTAGATAGCCCGGCCATCATGGCTAGCTATTTTGACACCCACCAAGTTTGGTACTCACCAAACTCAGATTTACTATAAGAAAAATTGGATTACCTTTGCTGTTCTTCGTCAGAATGCACTCCCAGGACTTCTACTTCAACAACAAATGTTGGTTTGGTTCCAAATAATCCATAGTTATATCCAAATAGCGGCGTTTTGTTTGTGCGTTCAAGACACTATCCGAAGGGTAACGAAGGGTGACGCGCGGACGTGTATCGTGACAAAAAAATTCAAAATATTCCATTACCGTACTTCGAAGCATGTCAAACGCTGTTTAAAATCAATTTTTATGCGATTTTTCTCATAAAATAGCGATAATATTCCGACCGGGAGTCGTTGTTTTCGTTCAAAGACTGAAAATGCAAAATGGACTCTTCACGTGCACGTGCGCACCCGTCTCATTGTTCTCAGATCGACCACTATCCAAATGCGCTACTGTTTTTCAGCCATGGACTGCAAAGTCATCTTTCAACGTTCTGGCGCCTTCTGAGAGCCTATGGGAGCCTTAGAAAGTGTCACGTTACAGCATGTTCTGTCATAGAGTGAGAACGATTAGTGACAGAGTTTCAGAGTTCCTCTGTGGAGATGGGAGAACCTTCCAGGAGGACAACCATCTCTGCAGCACTCCACCAATCAGGCATTTATTGTAGAGTGGCCAGATGGAAGCCAGTCCTCAGTAAAAGTCACATGACAGCCTGCTTGGAGTTTGCCAGAAGGTACCTAAAGGACTCTCATACTATGAGAAATAAGGTTCTCTGGTATGATGAAATCAAGATTGAACATATTGGCCTGAATGCCAAGCATCACGTCAGGAGGAAACCTGGCAACATCCCTACAGTGGATGCACCTGACCTCAATTTTGAGTCTCATAGCAAAGGGTCTGAATACTTATGTAAATAACGTATCTGTAATTTGTTTGTAATACATTTGCAAAAAATTCTAAAAACATGTTTTCACTTTGTCATAATGGAGTATTGCGTGAAGATTGATGAGAAAATAAATATTTTATCAATTTTAGAATAGGGAAAAAATTGAATAAGTCAAGGAATACTGTCCGAATGCATTGTAGTTAGGCTAGTAAACAATGCCCACTCTGGTATGTTCTATTGCGAACTGTCTGGGACTTGTTGTTCACTACTTAAAGATATTTTAGTTATTAAATCAAAGACAAAATGAACTGCAGTACATTGGTCTGAAATATATTAGCATAAATAGGCTACACAGAACTGTTGCAAACCCACTGTAAAATGAGAGCCTTTTACCATATTAAAACGTGTCCCAGTCCAACATGCCTAGTTCTGCCCACTGGGGCGTGGTTTACAAGGCGCTCTCTGAAATAACGCCTCGATCACACCCACAGTGTTTAGGCATTTTGGTACACCAGAAGTAGATTCATTTCCAATGGAATGCTGCGTTTGCCTATTTTTATATTTTTTTAAATTTAACCTTAATTTAACTAGGCAAGTCAGTTAAGAACAAATTCCTATTTACAATGACGGCCTACACCAGCCAAACCAGGACAACACTGGGCCAATTGTGCGCCGCACTATGGGACTCCCAATTACGGCTGGTTGTGATACAGCCTGCAATCGAACCAGGATCTGTAGTGACGCCTCTTGCACTGAGATCCTGTGCCTTAGCCCACTGCTCCACTCGAGAGCAAACACATAATATAACCGTAAAAAACGGCTGCAGGTTGGAGGGCCATCAAGCCTTGCAGCATTGTGTTGAAGAGTCACTTGCATTGTGTTCTGTGTGGTGCATACGTTGGATTTATCGAACGTATGCGTCAAACTCTATGTGCTGACGGCTTGACAGAAATGGAAGCAGAAGGTGAATGTTGAACTTTTGTTGCACATATATCTAGATGATGCTGCGTACTATTTACCGCTTTCTCACTATCGGTGTGATCAAGGCATCAGCGCTCGTATCGTCGTATTCCACCGGATCGAGTTCTCTCATCACACCCCCACCACACACTAGAATACTGCAGCACCGTTTCCACTGCCATAAACTCTCACATTGGTGCCACAAAAGAGAGAAGATGACGATGTATAGGTTCGCAGAAGAAATTGTGTGCTGTTTTTGGATATTGATTAGCGATTGTCAAGGATGCAAATAAATTCCCAAAAATGTGTGGAGTTCTTAGCTCAGATTATTTGTTTGCAACATGTGATGTATGAAGAGAGCTTCCTAAGCACTATATTCACTTGTGGGGTTCGAATAGCATGAGAAGACAACATATTTTGTGAGAAACACAAAATAGGGTACAAAATTATTTCTAGCTCTTAACCTGTCTGGGCTAGGGGGCAGTATTTTCACGGCCAGATAAAAAACGTACCCAATTTAAACTGGTTACTACTCTTGCCCAGAAATGAGAATATGCATATAATTAGTAGATATGGATAGAAAACACTATACATTTCTAAAACTGTTTGAATGGTGTCTGTGAGTATAACAGAACTCATATGGCAGGCAAAAACCTGAGAAGATTCCATGCAGGAAGTGGCCTGTCTGTCAATTTGTAGTCCTTCTGTTGCATCTCTATCGAAATTACAACATCTGTGCTGTTACGTGACACTTTCTAAGGCTTCCATTGGCTCTCTAAAGCATTCAGAAAGCGGAATGACGTGTCTCCTGTCTCTGGGCAAAGTACAGCAGCAGAGTTTGTAAGTGGCCTGCCTGGGGACAGTGAGACTGTGATGCGCATTCACGAGACTTTTCCATTTTTTTCTTTCACTCTTTGAATTAATACAACGTTGTCCGGTTGGAATATTATCGCTATTTTATGAGAAAAATAGCATAAAAATGTATTTTAAACAGCGTTTGACATGCTTCAAAGTACGGTAATGGAATATTTAGACATTTTTTTGTCACGAAATGCGCTCGCGCGTTACCCTTCGGATAGTGACCTGAACACACGAACAAAACAGCGATTCCACTGGCTGTTGAATAGAGTGGGACGCTAACGTCCCACCTAGCCCAGAGAGGTTAAAAGGGCAGTAGCCTACATTGAGTGTACAGTTTTCAATTACAGCATTATTTAATCTGCAGTTATTCTTCTATTTATTCTGTTACTAATAATATTTACATGTTAATTGTATATTCGGATTAAAATGATTATTTCTCACCTTTTAACGAAATAAAAATTCTCGCTTCAAAAATGTAAGCAGGTACAGTTGAAGTCGGAAGTTTACATACACCTTAGCCAAATTCATTTAAACTCAGTTTTTCACAAATTAATCCTAGTAAAAATTCCCTGGTTTAGGTCAGTTAGGATCACCACTTTTCTTAAAGAATGTGAAATGTCAGTATAATAGTTGAAAGAATGATTTATTTCAGCTTTTAATTCTTTCATCACATTCCCAGTGGGTCAGAAGTTTACATACACACAATTAGTATTTGGTAGCATTGCCTTTAAATTGTTTAACTTGGGTCAAACGTTTCGGGTAGCCTTCCACAAGCTTCCCACAGTAAGCTGGTATAACTGAGTCAGGTTTTCTAGGCTTCCTTGCTCGCACACACTTTTTCAGTTCTTCCCACAAATTTTCTATAGCGATTGAGGTCAGGGCTTTGTGATGGCCACTCCAATACCTTGACTTTTTTTTCCTTAAGCCATTTTGCCACAACTTTGGAAGTATGATTGGGGTCATTGTCCATTTGGAAGACCCATTTCCAACCGAGCTTTAAATTCCTGACTGATGTCTTGAGATGTTGCTTCAATATATCCACATAATTTTCCTTCCTAATGGTGCCAACTATTTTGTGAAGTGCACCAGTCCCTCCTGCAACAAAGCACCCCCACAACATGTTGCTGCCACCCCCGTGCTTCACGGTTGGGATGGTGTTCTTCAGCTAGGAAGCCTCCCTTTTCCTCCAAACATAATGATGGTCATTATGGCCAAACAGTTCTATTTTTCTTTTATCAGACCAGAGGACATTTCTCCAAAAAGTACGATCTTTGTCCTCATGTGCAGTTGCAAACCGTAGTCTGGCTTTTTTTATGCCGGTTTTGGAGCAGTGGCTTCTTCCTTGCTGAGTGGCCTTTCAGGTTATGTCGATACAGGACTTGTTTCACTGTGGATATAGGTACTTTTGTACCCGTTTCCTCCAGCATCTTCACAAGGTCCTTTGTTGTTGTTTTGGGATTAATTAGCACTTTTCGCACCAAAGAACGTTCATCTCTAGGAGAAAGAACGCGTCTCCTTCCTGAGCGGTATGATGGCTGCGTGGTCCCATGGTGTTTATACTTGCGTACTATTGTTAGTACAGATGAACGTGGTACCTTCAGGTGTTTGGCAATTGCTCCCAAGGATGAACCAGACTTTTGGAGGTCTACAGTGTTTTTTCTGAGGTATTGGCAGATTTCTTTTGATTTTCTCATGATGTCAAGCAGAGGCACTGAGTTTGAAGGTAGGCCTTGAAATACATCCACAGGTACACCTCCAATTGACTCAAATTATGTCAATTAGCCTATAAGAAGCTTTTAAAGCCATGACATCCTTTTCTGGAATTTTCCAAGCTGTTTAAAGGCACAGTCAACTTAGTGTATGTAAACTTCTGACCCACTGGAATTGTGATACAGTGAATTATAAGTGAAATAATCTGTCTGTAAACAATTGTTGGAAAAATTACTTGTGTCATGCACAAAGTAGATGTCCTAACCGACTTGCCAAAACTATAGTTTCTTAAGAAGAAATTTGTGGATTGGTTGAAAAATGAGTTTTAATGACTCCAACCTAAGTGTATGTAAACTTACGACTTCAACTGTATATTGCTGTCCGATAATACGTTCTGAGCTCTGTCAGAACGTGTTAGACAGACCACAATATAGGTGACGTCAACTGGCAAACGAGTTGCATTTTTTAACAGTGATAGTCAACGAGACATTTGGCCTATCCCATGAGTGTTTGCGAGTTATATGACATGTCAGATCTGATGTAAGAGAATGCTGAACAACAGAGTTAGACTCGCTCATCCAAACATTTCCATAAACTTGTCATCGCTTGGTCTGTCCATCTACATTTGGAATCAGTGTTACGGAACTACCAGATCTAGAACTTTTCCATCCCAGGCCAAATATGAGTGAAATCAAACCTACCGATCCAGCAGCCACTAACACTGGAGAGGAAAAGGACTGGGCAGCATCAAAAGCCTGTTCTGACAGTTCAAAAACAAAGAAACCTAAACCCGTAAGTGATACATTTTTACATTTGCAGCTGTTGTTTGCCTTTTGCCTATAAAATCATTATCTTTACATGTACAATATTGCTAATTTATTTAATAAACACTTTTGCTTTATAATCTTGTTTTCCAAATAGCCCAAATCCCAAAATGCCATGACAATCGCCGTCTCCTCTCGAACACTTTTCAACATGGTTGAGGAGCGGAAGATCTATGAGGAAGAGGGAGTCGAGAAGTACAATGGCCTACATGAATCAACAAGAGCATGAGAATGAGCCGCTCATGCCAGGTGTTGCGTTTCCCCTTCTGAAGGTATATTAGAGGGATTGAATTAACTAAAGATATGGACTACCTCCATGTCTGTACATGGGAGTATCACAGGGTGGGGTTGTGCTACGACTTCATATAGATTCTGTATTGTAGGTGAAGGGAAACGTCATTCACTCTGTGTTGCCAATGTCTTTAGGCCTAGATACAATTTGTGTAATGCATCTAGAATAGTGTTTTGCTCAGAATTACAATAGCCAACATTGTTTCCCACTGTTAGGCACCATCTACACATCAATGCATGAATGACACTTTGGCAGATTATTCTTGTTTTTCCCTATTTAAGCTGCACTACACTCTTAGAAGTAAAGGTGCCTGGAAAAACTTTTAGGGTTGCCACACCTACAGAACCTTTCCAGTTGAAAAAGGTTTCCTTGAGGAACCCCTCTGAAAAGTTAATTTGAGGAACCCTTGTGTAAAGGTTTGAAAAATAATCATTTTGTGATGGGAGGTGTTTAATTTTGAGCCTTTTTTTATAATATATTGTAGAGGTGGCTTTCTATGAGATTGGAGGTGTGGCTTATTGGAGGGGTGGCTTTCAGTCTAATACACACCAGCCAGGTTGTAGTCGGTCTAGTCTAGTACAAACCAGCCAGGTTGTAGTTGGTCTAGTCTAGTACAAACCAGCCAGGTTGTAGTTGGTCTAGTCTAGTACAAACCAGCCAGGTTGTAGTCGGTCTAGTCTAGTACAAACCAGCCAGGTTGTAGTTGGTCTAGTCTAGTACAAACCAGCCAGGTTGTAGTCGGTCTAGTCTAGTACAAACCAGCCAGGTTGTAGTCGGTCTAGTCTAGTACAAACCAGCCAGGTTGTAGTTGGTCTAGTCTAGTACAAACCAGCCAGGTTGTAGTTGGTCTAGTCTAGTACAAACCAGCCAGGTTGTAGTTGGTCTAGTCTAGTACAAACCAGCCAGGTTGTAGTCGGTCTAGTCTAGTACAAACCAGCCAGGTTGTAGTCGGTCTAGTCTAGTACAAACCAGCCAGGTTGTAGTTGGTCTAGTCTAGTACAAACCAGCCAGGTTGTAGTCGGTCTAGTCTAGTACAAACCAGCCAGGTTGTAGTTGGTCTAGTCTAGTACACATCAGCCAGGTTGTGTCATCGTTTCATAATCCCTGAAAACACACTCACACACACTGCAGGCTCTGATGACGGTGAACTCCAGACTGAGGCAGCTCTACCCCGACAGTGAGGAGCTGTTTGATATCGTCCTGATGACTAATAACCACGCCCAGGTCGGGGTGCGCCTCATCAACAGCATCAACCACTACGGTGCGTAAAACACGCATACAACACGCCTACATGCTCTGTCACGCGTACTGCAATGTTACAGCCATGGCTACAATGTTATAAGACACACCTGTTTTGTAATGTAAAGTATGGGACCTGTTAAAATCTCAAACCCTCTCTGACCCTGGGACACAGAGACACAAACTTTATAGAGAAACTCCAGCCCTGCAGCGGTTACCACCCCCTGGCTTCACACCTCTGGCCCTGGCTACTCTGTTGCTAGGGGGTTGCAAAAGGCCCTTCCAGAACACTCTTCGGTTAGATTAATGTGACCTGGTCAGTCAATCACAGGCTGTACCTGGTGGGGATTTCAAACCCGCAACACAGTCTGTGCTTTGAACTTAGGGTTGCAGAGACAACATGTCATAAGAACCCTGCACCACCTCAACTAATTTCTGGACCATCTACATGAACAATTCTGACTTTGGACATTCCCTGACCAAGCATCTTTGACACTAAACACTATCAATACTACTAGTTCCCTCCTTTGTGAAGTCGTGTGTGTCTGTTTGGTGAATAGGCAATAAAGTGTGGATTGTATGTATCCCTATCTCCTGCTTGTTATCAGTTGTCTTACCGGGACTCTGGAACAGTTGTACCTATATATTTAAACCAGTACCAGTTGGTGGTGCTCTTTTTCAGGGTCCATTGAATGATTGGACATCCAATTTAAAACCTCTTGGGGCTAGGTGGGACGCTAGCGTGCCACCCGTGGTGCACTCCATCAACAGCAGGTGCATTTCAAGAGCGGCAAATTTGAATCCAAATAAATGTCAAAATTCAAATTTTTCAAAAATACAACTATTTTACACCATTTGAAAGATAAACATCTCCTTAATCTAACCACGTTTTACGATTTCAAAAAGGTTTTACGGCGAAAGCATAAATTTAGAGTATGTTAGGACAGTACATTTACAAGAGTTGTGTGTAATGTTTTGTCAAGTCAAAGACAGGGTCACCAAAACCATAAAACCAGCTAAAATGATGCACTAACCTTTTACAATCTCCATCAGATGACACTCCTAGGACATTATGTTAGACAATGCATGCATTTTTAGTTCTATCAAGTTCATATTTATATCCAAAAACAGCGTTTTACTATGGCATTGATGTTGAGGAAATCGTTTCCCTCCAATAACCGGCAGTCAAGTCAGCGTAACAAATTAAATAATTAAAATTAGAAAACATTGGTAAAATATTATATTGTCATTTAAAGAATTATAGATTTACATCTCTTGAACGCAATCAACTTGCCAGATTTAAAAATAACCTTACTGGGAAATCACACTTTGCAATAATCTGAGCACTGCGCCCAGAAAAATACGCGTTGCGATACAGACTAGACGTCATGTTGGGGAGATCTAAAATCGAAAATACTATGTAAATAATCCATTACCTTTGATTCTCTTCATCAGATGTCACTTCCAGGTATCACAGGTCCATAACGAATGTAGTTTTGTTCAAAAAAGCTCATCATTTATGTCCAAAAATCTCCGTCTCGTTAGCACATGATGTAAGCCAGCCGGACTTCTCGTCATGAACGAGGGGAAAAAATATATTTCCGTTCGTTCAAACATGTCAAACGTTGTATAGCATAAATCATTAGGGCCTTTTTTAACCAGAACATGAATAATATTCAAGGTGGACGAATGCATACTCTTTTATAACGTATTGGAACGAGGGTACCCAACATGAACTCGCGCGCCAGGTGTCTAATGGGACATCATCGTTCCATGGCTCTTGTTCGGTCAGATCTCCCTCCAGAAGACTCAAAACACTTTGTAAAGGCTGGTGACATCTAGTGGAAGCAATAGGAAGTGCCAAAATATTCCTAAACCCCTGTGTTTTTCAATGGGATAGGTTTAAAGTCAATACAACACATCAGGTATCCACTTCCTGTCAGAAAATGTCTCAGGGTTTTGCCTGCCAAATGAGTTCTGTTATACTCACAGACACCATTCAAACAGTTTTGGAAACTTTAGAGTGTTTTCTATCCATATATAATAAGTATATGCATATTCTAGTTACTGGGTAGGATTAGTAACCAGATTAAATCGGGTACATTTTTTTTATCCAGACGTGCAAATGCTGCCCCCTAGACCCAACAGGTTAAAAGGTACAATATGCAGAAATCGCTCCATCATTTCCTTGTTGCTAAAATTCTAAACAATTCTAAACAAACAGTACAATGACTGACTATCTAAACGGGTGTGAAATATATTTTCCATAGACAAAAATATTGTATTTTCACCTGGTATACAAACCGAAAGCAAAAGATGAAAAAAATGTACTTAACGGGAAGCATACAAATAGAAGATATCTACCGCTTGTTAGACTTGCTTCTAATGTGAATGAAAGATCTATAACTCATATTTCTATGTGCATTTAGTTGGGTCACCAAAAAGTTACATATTGCAGCTTTAATGCTGCTCTTTTGACCAAATATGTTTTTATTGTTTATGCCTGTTCATGATATGTAGTGGCCATCTTTGGCTACCACCCTGATAACTATACATCACATTTCTATACGGTGATAATGTTTGTTGTTTCGTCTATCTGACAGATTTAACCATTGAGAGATTCTGTATGACGGGAGGGCAAAGCCCCATTGGCTATCTGAAAGCCTACATGACCAACCTGTACCTCTCCAAGGATGGAAAGAAAGTCACTGAGGCCATTGAGGAGGGTAGGTGGTGATGACAGTGTTTTTTGTCCTCTAGGGATTTAACTGGTTTAGCTTAGCATGGGTGCTAAGTCAACAACTCTAGATGTACATTTTGGTAACACTTTATAGAATAGCCTACAGCTGTAATGCATGGTTGATGCTGTTGTAATAGGTTGTGACTCATTGTAATGGCTGTAATGGAATCAATGGAACGGAGTCAAACATGTGGTTTCCATACGTGTGATGTGTTTGCTACCCTTCCATTTATTCCATTCCAGCTATTACAATGAGCCTGTCCTCCTATAGCTCCTTCCACCAGCCTCCACTGGGATTTCCTAAACCCAGAAGTACAACATCGCGACACTTCCAGGAAAGCTTGTGAAACAGACCAAACAGTCCAGGCCGGGGCTTGAGAAGTCAATGAGAGAAGTGAAGAATTATTACTTAGTTGTTCATTAAAGCACATCCTAGATTGGAGCCAATGTCTTAAGTAGTTGAACATTTTATTACCCCAACTTTATGAAAATTACACATTTACATTTTTGTCAAAACCTACTTTAAATTGAAGGAGTGGCTTTGATTTAACGGCCTGCAGAAGTGCAGTTCGGCGTGAGACAACTTAGACCTGATTACATGTATTTACACATGAGCTTAGTTAGCCAACGTCGCCATGACATCACCTACAAGTGTGATCAGGGATTTTAATTGGAGAAGCAGTTTTATCTTCTTAGTGTGTGTGTGTGTGTGTGTGTGTGTGTGTGTGTGTGTGTGTGTGTGTGTGTGTGTGTGTGTGTGTGTGTGTGTGTGTGTGTGTGTGTGTAGTTTTAATGACTATGTAAACTTCCGAAGTCGGAAGTTTACATTGTCATTAAAACTACACACACACACACACTATATATACACAGTTGAAGTCGGAAGTTTACATACACTTAGGTTGGAGTCATTAAAACTTGTTTTTCAACCTCTCCACAAATTTCTTGTTTATCAAACTATAGTTTTGGGAAGTCGGTACGACATCTACTTTGTGCATGACACAAGTCATTTTTATAACAATTGTTTACAGACAGTGAATTTTAAGTTAAATAATCTATCACAATTCCAGTGGGTCAGAAGTTAACACACTAAGTTGACTGCCTTAAAACAGCTTGGAAAATTCCAGAAAATGATGTCATGGCTTTAGAAGTTTCTGATAGGCTAATTGTCAATTGGAGGTGTACCTGTGGATGTTTTTCAAGGCCTACCTTCAAACTCAGTGCCTCTGCTTGACATCATGGGAAAATCAGCCAAGACCTCAGAAAAAAACATTGTAGACCTCCACAAGTTTGCTTCATTCTTGGGAGCAATTTCCAAACGCTTGAAGGTACCACGTTCATCTGTTCAAACAATAGTATGCAAGTATAAACACCATGGGTCCACGCAGCCGTCATACCGCTCAGGAAGGAGACACGTTCTGTCTTTGGAGTCTCTGTCTTTCCCCACTCACAGTCTGTGCTTGTATTTAGTTTTCATGCTAGTGATGGCTGAGAATCCACTCTCACATAGGTATGTGGTTGCAAAGGGAATCGGTGTCTTAACTGCGCTATTTGCCAAGGCAGGATACTCTGAGCGCAGCTCAGTCCAGAAGTATGGCAGTGGCTTTTGATTTAAATTCCATTTTTACAGAACCGCTTGTTGCAATTTCGATGAGGCTCTCTTGTTCAGATATCGGTAAGTGGACTGGAGGCAGGGCATGAAAGGGATAACCAAGCCAGTTGTTTGTCATCCGTTTCAGGAAAGTAATTGCGCACCCAACTCACTCAGGTGGTTTGCTATATCACATTTGACATTGTCCGTAAGCTTGAGTTCATTTGCACACAAAAAAATCATACAATGATGGAAAGACCTGTGTGTTGTCCTTGTTAATGCAGACAGAGCAGAGCTCCAACTTCTTAATCATAGCCTCAATTTTGTCCCGCACATTGAATATAGTTACGAAGAGTCCCTGTAATCCCAGATTCAGATCATTCAGGTGAGAAAAAACATCACCCAGATAGGCCAGTCGTGTGAAAAACTCGTCATCATGCAATCGGTCAGACAAGTGAACATTATGGTCAGTAATGAAAACTTTAAGCTCTTCTCTCAATTTTAAAAAATGTGTCAACACCTTTCCCCTTGATAAAAGCGCACTTAAGTATGTTGCAAAAGCGTTACATGGTCGCTGCCCATATCATTGCATAATGCAGAAAAAACACAAGAGTTCAGGGGCCTTGCTTTAACAAAGTTAACCATTTTCACTGTAGTGTCCAAAACATCTTTCAAGCTGTCAGGCATTCCCTTGGCAGCAAGAGCCTCTCAGTGGATGCTGCAGTGTACCCAAGTGGCGTCGGGAGCAATCCACTATGTCTCCCTGTCATGGCTTTTGCGCCATCAGTACAGATACCAACACATCTTGACCACCAAAGTCCATTTGATGTCACAAAGCTGTCCATTACTTTAAAAATATCCTCTCCTGTTGTCCTGGTTTCCAATGGTTTGCAGAATCAAATCATATCAAAGTTTATTTGTCACGTGCGCCGAATACAACAGGTGTAGACCTTACAGTGAAATGCTTACTTACAGGCTCTAACCAATAGTGCAAAAAAGGTATTAGGTGAACAATAGGCAAGTAAAGAAATAAAACAACAGTGAAAAGACAGGCTATATACAGTAGCGAGGCTATAAAAATTGCGAGGCTACATACAGACACCGGTTAGTCAGGCTGATTGAGGTAGTATGTACATGTAGATATGGTTAAAGCGACTATGCATATATGATGAATAGAGAGTAGCAGTAGAATAAAAGAATGCAGATAGCCCGGTTAGCCAATGTGCGGGAGCACTGGTTGGTCGGCCCAATTGAGGTAGTATGTACATGAATGTATAGTTAAAGTGACTATGCATATATGATAAACAGAGAGTAGCAGCAGCGTAAAAAGAGGGGTTGGGGGGGCACACAATGCAAATAGTCCGGGTAGCCATTTGATTACCTGTTCAGGAGTCTTATGGTGTTGAACGCTGAGCTGTGGTCAATGAATAGAATTCTCACAAGTGTTCCTTTTGTCCAGGTGGGAAAGGGCAGTGTGGAGTGCAATAGAGATTGCATCATCTGTGGATCTGTTTGGGCTGTATGCAAATTGGAGTGGGTCTAGGGTTTCTGGGATAATGGTGTTGATGTGAGCCATTACCAGCCTTTCAAAGCACTTCATGGCTACGGACATGAGTGCTACGGGTCTGTAGTCATTTAGGCAGGTTGCCTTTGAAGAGGGTGTCTTCCTTAATTGACCCCCATAAACGTAACATATACCAGGAGCTGTGCCAGGCCTGCCACGTCTGTTGACTCATCCAGCTGTAACGTGTAGAATTCACTGGCTTGTATGTTGTATGTTAATTGTTTCAAAGCATCTCTTGCCATGTCACTGACGTTTTGTGAAACAGTGTTGTTTGATGAAGTCTTTGTCTGTATAGTTTTTTGGGGTCATTTCCCCCAGCATTGTCCCAGCCATATCCACAGCAGCAAGATGGATTAAGTCCTCCACAATAGTATGGTGCTCACCTGTCCTAGCCACTCGGTAGCTCACCATATAAGACGCTTCTAGCCACTTCTTATTAATGGTATCTTTTACTTTTATACATCTTACTGCTCGAAAGTCATCTTAATTCTTGCTCAAAAAACTCCCGCTGCTTATTTTTAAAATTGGCATGTTTGTTTCTAAATGTCTGTGCAAGAGTGAAGGATTCATCGAGTTGTGACATAGTACTTTTGCACACATAACACACTGTGGCTGAGGAAAGGCACTACTTCCAATATAAGTGAACCCCAAATCAATGTAGTTCTCATCATATTAGCGTCTCCTCAATGGTCCAACGTCCTGTTGTTCAGTGCTTTCCCGGGTAAGGGGGCAGTAGCTCTTCGGCTGCATCGGATTCACAACTGTCAGTGTCCATGCTAGCTGGGCTAACAACAAATGTAGAAATACTGATGCTAGCATTGGATGTGCTCATGGAAGCAGAACAACTTGTGTCGTCGACAGGTGCAGATGTAGTACTGCTGGTAGTAGCAGTACTACCAGTAGAGCTGGTATGTGTCTCTATGGACGTGGGCCTTACTTTTTTAAACCATTTATACATTTTCAAGTCAACGGAATGAGCAGCAGCTGCGTTTGGCTACATACGGACCGTTAGTGGAATTCCCGTGAGAGAGTAACGGTTAATGTGATTGGATGTTAATTATTTGACTAGGCTACCTGTATTTGACATTGTGTTGTTACTTCGCTGATCACTAAATTGTTTAATTTTATTTTTGCCAGTGAAACGAGGCAACTAATTGTTTTTTTAAATTTTAATTTAAAAAAATGTGAATCACATTTTTACTTGGCGTACCCCCGACGGCATTGCGTGTACCCCAGTTTGGGAATACCTGTACTAGACACTATTTATGGGGGTTATTAGTAAGAATTAAATCAATCAATAAGAATCTAACAAGGTTTTTCACATTTTGAGATCAGTTGAGTCATATTAAAATCAATAATTATACTCTTAAATTGATCTGAGGCCTGAAATAGCCAATCCAGACTCAAATCCCTAAAATGACCAATTCCTAGGACAAGTAGTTGGCTGCTTCGAGCAACAAATAAATTCCAGCAACAAAAAAATGTGAATTCTGGTTTATGGAACAGAAATATTTAAAGATCATTAACTATTATTAATATTTAAAAATGATGAGATTATTTGTTATCAGAATGTATAAAACCCTAATAATATTTTATAAACAGGCATTGCTGCAGCGACCATGTTTACATGTGGAGATGTGGAAAACCAGCTGTCCGACACACAGCTGAAAGTAGCCTTTGACGGAGACGCTGTCCTCTTCTCTGATGAGTCGGAGATCATCGCGAAACAACGTGGCCTGGGTAAGTTCTTTGAGCACGAGCAGGAGTTTGAGAACATACCTCTTAAAAAGGTGATCACGAGAGGATCTGAAGTACTACATGCCTACATTTTATGTAAATGTTTGACATTGCTTTTTTTCTTCAGATTTCCTGATTTGGAGTCTCCTACACTGTTAGAAAAAATGGGCTATCTACAATGTAAAGGGGTTCTTTGGCTGTCCCCATAGGAAACCCTTTGATGAACACTTTTTGGTTCCAGGTAGAACCCTTTCCACAGAGGGTTTTACATGGAACTCAAAAGGGTACTACCCGGGACCAAAAAGGGTTCTATCGGGAACCAAACAGGGTTATCCTGTGGGGACAGCCGAAAAACCCTTTTGTAACCCTTTTTTATAAGAGTGTATACGGGGGTTATAGATTTTCAACTAACTAGCAACCAACTTTTAAACTAACTATCCCACTATCCCTAATCCCTGACGTAACCCTTACTTAATCGTACCAAGTTGTTGCATATCTACATTGGCAGTTAATATCTTGGTGATAGTTTGAGCATCTAAAGACCATCTATAATAGGGGACTATCCCAATAAAGAAGAACCCATTGATGTATTATTTACTTTGATTTTGGACAAAAGTAAAAACAATACTATGCTAACCCTATGTCTCACTGTTTCACTCAGGGTCCCTTGAAGTGTTTCCTGGAGGCACTGGGGAAGCTCCAGCGAAAGTTCTATGCCAAGAATGAGCGTATGAACTGCCCCATTCGTACCTACCTGGTAACAGCCCGCAGTGCAGCCAGCTCAGGGGCCCGTGTCCTCAAGACCCTCAGGAGCTGGGGCCTGGAGATCGACGAAGCCCTGTTCCTAGCCGGGGCCCCCAAAGGGCCCCTCCTGCAGATGATCCGGCCCCACATATTTTTCGACGACCAGATGTCCCACATCGAGGGAGCCAAGGAGCTGGGGACCATCGCTGCACACGTGCCTTATGGGATCGGACAGAAGTATCACAAGGGGGAACTTATTGAGCAGCCTGCCAAACATGTCAAAGACAAGAAGTAAAGAGCCTCCTAGTGGTGGGGAGATATCATACATTATTCAAAGGCTTAGTTGCACACTACCCTGTCATCAACTGTAGGACCTTTATTGTTTATCAGGATTTTGTATTATTTCTCTTTTTTACACTTTATTACAAACATCTTTATCAGAAAATATTGTATTAACAGGAGAGAAACACATTGCATTTATTTTTTTGCAGGACATGACATATCATCCAAAATGGATGATGTAGTACACAATTGTGCATATTTTTCGAGGACCCATTTTGGCTCGTGAGCATGACTTAAAAAAATATTGGCTGAAATGTACTGAACTTTAGGAGCAACTCTTTAATCATCATTATTTTTACTATCCATGCATTGTTCTAATCTATTCCATTTTCTTATTCCATTTAATAATACTAGTTTTTAGACATAACCTCACCTTGCTCTTAGTAAAGCTGTATTAGGCTATATGTTATATCAAAACCTCAAGCAAGCTAGTTCAACATATCTGTTTCACTAGTAAAATGTTACGTGTCAGGCGTTGTGTTCCAAATAGTTTACAGCTGAATATACACAATTGTTTGTTTATTTTTTTCAGTTTTAACTGAACATAAAGGGTTCTAAAGGGTTCTATATATAAATGCAACACATAAAGTGTTTTTCCCATGTTTCATGAGCTGAAATAAAAGATCCCAGAAATGTTCCATATGAACAAAAAACTTATTTCTCTCAAATGTTGTGCACAAATTTACATCCCTGTTAGTGAGCATTTCTCCTTTGCCAAGATAGTCCATCCATCTGACAGGTGTGGCATATCAAGAAGCTGATTAAACAGCATGATCATTACACAGGTGCACCTTGTGCTGGGGGAAAAAAATATGCAGTTTTGTCACACACACAATGCCACAGACGTATGAAGTTTTGAAGGAGCACTCAATTGGCATGCTGAATGCAGGAATGTCTACCAGAGCTGTTGCCAGAGAATTGAATGTTCATTTCTCTACCATATGCTGCCTCCAACGTTGTTCTAGAGAATTTGGCAGTACGTACAACCGGCCTCACAACCGCAGACCACGTCAGCCCAGGACCTCGACATCCGGTTTCTTCACCTGTGGGATCGTCTGAGACCAGTCACACGGACAGCTGATGAAACTGAGGAGTATTTCTGTCACTAATAAAGCCCTTTTGTGGTGAAAAACTCTGATTAACTGGGCCTTGCTCCCAAGTGGGTGGGCCTACGCCCTTGCCCAGTCATGTGAAATCCATAGATTAGGGCCTAATGAATCTATTTCAATTGGCTGATTTCCTGATATGAACTGTAATAGATGTGAATGACTGATTCATGTTTTTATGTATTATCAAATCTCACCGGTAGATGGTGTTGCTGGATACAAAATGGCAGATTCTTTTTTTTCACTGGTTTGTGTTGTTTACATTGGCCTTTGCTCTAGCATTGTTTTTGCTCTCACATGCACATTCACTTGTGTTTTAAAACTAGACTAAACCAATCAAATACCTAACAAACTAATTCTGATTCTAGAGCACAATCCTCCATACGTCATCTTTCCCCTGTTTGAGTTGATCGAGACCCTTGTTTTATATTCTCTTCAATGCACTTGCAAGAACACACCACCCGAGGGCACTCTCATTCACACTATTTACATGAGGCATTTTCTGCCTGTCGGGCAACAGACTGCATCTCTCCATGAGCTGGGCCCAGCCTGCAGTTTCCATGGATACTCTGGGTGCTGCTGACACCAGGAGGACTGAGTAGGCGCCGCTTGTTTAAGACACAATTAATAACAAAGGATTAGAGGCACATAGTACCCTGCTGCTTTCTATGAGAGACATCGCATCGTCGTCACACAGCCACTATACTGTGTGTGTGTGTGTGTGTGTGTGTGTGTGTGTGTGTGTGTGTGTGTGTGTGTGTGTGTGTGTGTGTGTGTGTGTGTGTGTATATGTGTGAGTGTGCAAATTGTATCTGTTGGTGATAAGTGTGTGTCATGATGGGGGATTCATGGGGGTCCATTGGGGATGTTTTGGTGTCTACAAGAGCAACAACACTTGACTGTATCCTGCTCCCAGGGGGCTAGCATGTGGCACGTCTTTAGACTGTGTTACATAGCAGTGACACAACATCTACACACAGTGATATGGCTGTATAATGCCAACAGGAAACTGTGATATGATAATGACATGTATTGAGGTCAGCTGGGTCCTGTTCCATAGGAGGAGGAGCAGGAGGATTCCAACAGCAGCCACATTATCCAGGTCACCAACTGGAATCTGTGATGGCCTAAAATACTGTAATTCAACCCAATGTCTGTCCACTAACTGCAATGTGTTGCAGGTCTATTTATAGAGGAACATATTCAGTTGTTTAGTGATGACATTTCTTTAAGACATTGATGGGCCTAAAACAGAGTTGGAGGCAGATGTGCAGTAAGGACTATACTATAGATTGCTAGTGTAACAAAGATGGTTCTGTACACAAGTGCACATTTTAAGGCTATATGTATTTAGTTTCAGGGGATTTTAGAACGTGCACATTTTAAGGCTCTATGAATTGAGTTTGTGGATTTTAGAATGTATCTTAAAGTTCCGCTGTGTAAATGCCTGATACTCAGTGTTCCATTAGACCTTGTGCTGTCCTGTGTCATGATTCTGGCATTGGGCATTTAATCCTCATAGGATTGCAGGCAATAGTTTAAGTATCCTACATGTTACTTATTCAATCTGAATTCAACATGATATGGAATTGTATGGAACTATTAATTGATTATGTCTCAATCAATAGAAGAGTCTCTGGTTGCTATGACATTGATGATCTAGATTTAACGATTGGTGATGCAGTTATGATTATGATGCCATAATACGGAGGGATACTTCTGATGTTCCATCCATACAAATATAATCTTATTCTAGTTCTGTGGTTCCATTATCCAGGCACAAGATAGAAAGTTGCCTGAAGGCTTGTGTATCATTAAATTGCCTTTATCTGAGAAAGCAAACCATGGATAACGCTCCTCGAGGTAACTATTTATACACTGCACTTCTGATTGGTCTGATGTAAGGTTGCACATTTCTGGTAACTTTCCCAAAAGTCCTCTATGAACAACCACCAATGGAGTAAGGTTTGACTTCATTTGTACAGTTGAATAGTTGTGGTGTGATGAATATATCATTGGTAAACCAAGGCTTTGTCCTGAAATCTTGCTCATGTTCCTCCATCAGTAAGCCATGAACGGGTAGACATCCCCATGATTGTATAGTATCATTCCGTGGTGGACCCATATTAGGGTAAGGTTTTTCTACATAACACATGTAACATCTGCACTGAGGTGCATTTCCAATGAAATGAAAATTGGGTGTGACAGAATCCTAAAGATGGTCCAAGTCTCTTAATCTCAGTCTGATAAACCCTCTTGATGTCTGCTAGGTGATGAGATTATGCAGCCCATAGACAGGTAAACAACTAGCAGTAGGCGATGAACCTAATGCAGGGGCAGCTGAATACCATGCAGGGCCAGTTTATTGAGTTGCAGAGTGGTGTCTCTCAGGTAGTAGTAGTCTCTCAGGTAGTAGTCTCTCAGGTAGTAGTCTCTCAGGTAGTAGTAGTCTCTCAGGTAGTAGTCTCTCAGGTAGTAGTCTCTCAGGTAGTAGTAGTCTCTCAGGTAGTAGTCTCTCAGGTAGTAGTAGTCTCTCAGGTAGTAGTCTCTCAGGTAGTAGTCTCTCAGGTAGTAGTAGTCTCTCAGGTAATAGTCTCTCAGGTAGTAGTCTCTCAGGTAGTAGTCTCTCAGGTAATAGTCTCTCAGGTAGTAGTCTCTCAGGTAGTAGTCTCTCAGGTAGTAGTCTCTCAGGTAATAGTCTCTCAGGTAGTAGTCTCTCAGGTAATAGTCTCTCAGGTAATAGTCTCTCAGGTAGTAGTAGTCTCTCAGGTAATAGTCTCTCAGGTAGTAGTCTCTCAGGTAGTAGTAGTCTCTCAGGTAATAGTCTCTCAGGTAGTAGTCTCTCAGGTAGTAGTAGTCTCTCAGGTAATAGTCTCTCAGGTAGTAGTCTCTCAGGTAGTAGTCTCTCAGGTAATAGTCTCTCAGGTAGTAGTCTCTCAGGTAGTAGTCTCTCAGGTAGTAGTAGTCTTTCAGGTAATAGTCTCTCAGGTAGTAGTCTCTCAGGTAGTAGTCTCTCAGGTAGTAGTCTCTCAGGTAGTAGTAGTCTCTCAGGTAGTAGTCTCTCAGGTAGTAGTCTCTCAGGTAGTAGTAGTCTCTCAGGTAATAGTCTCTCAGGTAGTAGTAGTCTTTCAGGTAATAGTCTCTCAGGTAGTAGTGCTCTCAGGTAGTAGTCTCTCAGGTAGTAGTCTCTCAGGTAGTAGTAGTCTCTCAGGTAATAGTCTCTCAGGTAGTAGTAGTCTTTCAGGTAATAGTCTCTCAGGTAATAGTCGCTCAGTAGTAGTCTCTATGGTAATAGTCTCTCCTGTAGTAGTCTGTCAGGTAGTAGTCTCTCAGGTAATAGTAGTCTTTCAGGTAAGTAGTCTCTCAGGTAGTAGTCTCTCAGGTAGTAGTCTCTCAGGTAGTAGTAGTCTTTCAGGTAATAGTCTCTCAGGTAATAGTCTCTCAGGTAGTAGTCTCTCAGGTAATAGTCTCTCCTGTAGTAGTCTGTCAGGTAGTAGTCTCTCAGGTAATAGTAGTCTTTCAGGTAATAGTCTCTCAGGTAGTAGTCTCTCAGGTAGTAGTCTCTCAGGTAGTAGTAGTCTTTCAGGTAATAGTCTCTCAGGTAGTAGTCTCTCAGGTAGTAGTCTCTCAGGTAGTAGTAGTCTTTCAGGTAATAGTCTCTCAGGTAATAGTCTCTCAGGTAGTAGTAGTCTTTCAGGTAATAGTCTCTAAGGTAGTAGTAGTCTCTATGGTAATAGTAGTCTTTCAGGTAATAGTCTCTCAGGTAGTAGTCTCTCCTGTAGTAGTCTGTCAGGTAGTAGTCTCTCAGGTAATAGTAGTCTTTCAGGTAATAGTCTCTCAGGTAGTAGTCTCTCAGGTAGTAGTCTCTCAGGTAGTAGTAGTCTTTCAGGCAGTAGTAGTCTCTCAGGTAGTAGTAGTCTTTCAGGTAGTACATTTACATTTACATTTAAGTCATTTAGCAGACGCTCTTATCCAGAGCGACTTACAAATTAGTAGTAGTATCTCAGGTAGTAGTAGCTCAGGTAGTAGTCTCTCAGGTGATTATAATTGTGATTGTAATGTCTTTGTGTGTCTCCTACACTCCACCTGTGCTGGATAGCTCCTTGAGGACATCCCTGTGGCACCTGAAATTTAGGGGATCCTCCAGACAGACAGCATCCCTGCACAGAAACAGGGCCTTTCCAGAGGGAGGGGATCCCCACCACAGGGATCTTCCAGAGGGAGGAGCTCCCCACCACAGGGACCTTCCAGAGGGAGGAGATCCCCACCACAGGGACCTTCCAGAGGGAGGGGATCCCCACCACAGGGACCTTCCAGAGGGAGGGGATCCCCACCACAGGGACCTTCCAGAGGGAGGGGATCCCCACCACAGGGACCTTCCAGAGGGAGGAGATCCCCACCACAGGGACCTTCCAGAGGGAGGAGCTCCCCACCACAGGGACCTTCCAGAGGGAGGAGATCCCCACCACAGGGACCTTCCAGAGGGAGGGGATCCCCACCACAGGGACCTTCCAGAGGGAGGAGATCCCACCACAGGGACCTTCCAGAGGGAGGAGATCCCCACCACAGGGACCTTCCAGAGGGAGGAGATCCCCACCACAGGGACCTTCCAGAGGGAGGGGATCCCCACCACAGGGACCTTCAAGAGGGAGGGGTTTCTCCCCACAAAAACCAATGAAATGGAACAGAAGGAATGGCATGGACCACCTCCCATCGTCCCCATGGTGGGGTCCTGGGATGCTGGAACAAATACTCCACATAGTTGACATTTATATGCCAGGAGAACAGGTGATTTAAGACGTATTGTATCATATGAGTAAAGAATTTGCTATTGTGAGAGTGTGATGAGTTGTAATAGCTTAAATGTCTGTACTCATGTGAGTGAGTGACTTGGTTTAGCTATCACATTGTTCGAGGAAGTAGTCTGGTTGAGTTTGGGTTGTAACAGAGTATCATAGCAGGACACTCTTGCCTGTCAGCAAGTGGTTGTTCTACAGTGCATTCGGAAAGTATTAAAACCCCTTATCTTTTTCCACATTTTGTTGCGATACAGCCTTATTCTAAAATTGACAAAAAAAAATTCCCTCATCAATCTACACACAATACCCCATAATGACAATCTACACACAATACCCCATAATGACAATCTACACACAATACCCCATAATGACAACGCGAAAACAGGTTTTTTGGCAAATATTTAAAAAATAACAAACAGAAGTACCTTATTTACATACAGTACCAGTCAAAAGTTTGGACACACCTACTCATTCAAGGGTTTTTCTTAATTTTGACTATTTTCAACATTGTAGAATAATAGTGAAGACATCAAAACTATGAAATAACACATATGGAATCATGTAGAAACCAAAAAAGAGTTAAACAAATCAAAAAATATTTTCTATTTTAAAATTATTCAAAGTAGCCACCCTTTGCCTTGACGACAGCTTTGCACACTCTTGGCATTCTCTCAAACAGCTTCATGAGGTAGTCACCTGGAATGCATTTCAATTAACAGGTGTTCCTTGCTAAAAGCTAATTTGTGGAATGTATTTCCCTTTTAATTCATTTGAGACAATCAGTTGTGGTATGACAAGGTAGGGGTGGGATACAGAAAATAGCCCTATTTGGTAACATACCAAGTCCATATTATGGCAAGAACAGCTCAAATAAGCACACAGTACTCCATAATGACAATGCAAAAATAGGTTTTTAGAAATGTTAACAAATGTATAAAAAAAATGGAAATATCACATTTACATAAATATTCAGACCCTTTAATCAGTACTTTGTTGAGGAACCTTTGGCAGCGATTACAGCCTTGAGTCTTCTTGGGTATTACGCTACAAGCTTGGCACACCTGTATTTGGGGAGTTTCTCCCATTCTTTGCAGATCCTCTCAAGCTCTGTCAGGTTGGATGGGGAGCGTCACTGCACAACTATTTTCAGGTCTCTCCAGAGATATTCGATCGGGTTCAAGTCCGGGCTCTGGCTGGGCCCCTCAAGGACATTCAGAGACTTGTCCCGAAGCCACTCCTGTGTTGTCTTGGCTGTGTGCTTAGGGTCATTTTCCTGTTGGAAGGTAAACCTTTGCCCCAGTCTGAGGTCCTGAGTGCTTTGGAGCAGGTTTTCATCAAGGATCTCTCTGTACTTTGCTCCGTTCATCTTTCCCTCCATCCTGACAAGTCTCCAAGTCCCTGCTGCTGAAAAACATCCCTTGCTTCACCGCAGGGATGGTGCCAGGTTTTCTCCATACGTGATGCTTGGCATTCAGGCCAAAGCGTTCAATCTTGGTTTCATCAGACCAGAGAATCTTGTTTCTCATGTTCTGAGAGTCCTTTAGGTGCCTTTTGGCAAACTCCAAGCGGGCTGTCATGTGCCTTTTACTGAGGAGTGGCTCACGTCTGGCCATTGGTGAGTGGTTCTCTCATCTCCACAGAGGAACTCTGGAGCTAAGTCAGAGTGACCATTGGGTTCTTGGTCACCTCCCTGACCAAGGCCCTTCTTGCCCGATTGCTCAGTTTGGCTGGGCGGCCAGCTCTGGGAAGAGTCTTGGTGGTTCTAATCTTCTTCCATTTAAGAATGATGGAGGCCACTGTTTTCTTGGGGGCCTTCAATGCACCAGACATTTTTTGGTACCCTTCCCCAGATCTGTGCCTTGACACAATCCTATCTCGGAGCTCTATAGACAATTCCTTCAACCTCACGGCTTGTGTTTTGCTGTGACATGCACTGTCAACTGTGGGATCTTATATAAACAGGTGTGTGCCTTTCCATTTCATGTCCAATTAATTAAATTTACCCCAGGTGTACTCCAATCAAGTTGTAGAAACATCTCAAGGATGATCAATGGAAACAGGATGAACCTGAGCTCAATTTTGAGTCTCATAGCAAAGGGTCTAAATACCTATGTAAATAAGGTAATTCTAAAAACCAGTTTTTGCATCATTATTATGGGGTATTGTGTGTAGATTGATGAGGATTTTGATTTATTTAATCCATTTTAGAATAAGGCTGTAAGGTAACAAAATGTGGAAAAAGTCAAGGGGTCTGAACACTTTCCGAATGCACTTTATATAGTGGCCTGCATCCTTTCACTTATCACAGATATCCGGAGTAGATATGTGGTGGATCCTTCTATGATGACTGTCACCAAGCCGGGAACACTCGGAGGCCAACCCTCCGTGCCAACCCTGGCACCCTATCAGCCGCCCAGCACACCCAGTACAGAACACCCCAAACAGTGGAGGCTGGCTCAGCTGCTTCTTCAGAGGTTCATCAGAATAAGCTTAATCAACCAAATGAAAGCAGGATTCTGGAAGAAAGCTGTTATCTATATTCTATAGAGATACATTAGTGGTTGAATGTTTTTCTGTGTCTTGATTCACATTGTGTTTAATATCTTCTTCTTCAGATCGTCTGGGTTCCAAACCTACACAGATGGGTTGACACCAGTCCCATGCCCAAGGCTGAGCTATTCACTTGAACACACGTCAATTTAAATCAGTGTTTACGACTGTTGTTTTTCAACTGTGAAAACGTTACTAATAATTTTGTGAATTTGTTGATGTGTTTTACAGAACAAACCTGTTTCACCTCCTCCCCAATGGATATGTATCTGGGAAACTCTAGTCTTCCCAAAGGAGTGAATCCTCACTCCATGAAAGCAGGTGAATATTACTTTAGACTATAGGAGGTTTAACTCCAATAATGTGCCAGCCAATCATAGCTTTCTCTGGTGTTCTCCTGCTAAGACCTTTCCCACTAACAGAAAGTCTAGCAGGTCTAGGCGGCAGGTATCCCAAGCTATTTTACCCTGCTGGGATCACCACAACGCCTCCATACGAGAGGCCAGGATCGCTCCCTCCCTCACACTTCACCCACAAGGCACCGATGGCTGCGTCATTCGATGTTGACAGGCAGCAATTTACCCCTACCCTATTGACGTATGACTCTGGACAAACCTTCCACAATGTATTCATTTCATTAGCTTTACAGCAACACCTGGCTGAAGTAGCAGTGATGTTTAATTAAGCTACAGTATTTCTTTTTTGTCTCACAGACTCAGACTTATTTTTTTGTCTCACAGATTGTTTTAAAAGACAAACAAAAAAGAAGATTTCAGCGTAGAAAAATAATGGAAAAGTCTTTTAATTCTTTCTTTATCCTTCATTTCATCCTGTTCTTGTAACGATGTGTGCTGAGAGTCAGGAAGCAAGTACAGGGAGTGAGTGTTTTAATCAATAAACGAAACAATAACCACGAACCACAAACAATGCACCGACATGAAACACAGTCAATAACACCTGAGGAAAGAACCAAGGGGAGTGACAGATATAGGGAAGATAATCAAAGAGGTGATGGAGTCCAGGTGAGTGTCATGAGGCGCTGGTGCGCTTGACGATGGTGACAGGTGTGTGGGATAATCAGCAGCCTGGTGACCTAGAGGCCTGTCGTAGGAAGGAGCGGACCAAAGTGCAGCGTGTGTGTCGTTCCACATTTTATTTTTACTGTGAAACTATGCAATACATATAAATAAACTGAATAACAAAACAACAAACCATGACGCAGAGGTGAACCATACACTAACTCAAAGACAATCTCCCACAAACCCATGTGGAAAAAAACCCTACTTAAGTATGCTCTCCAATTAGAGACAACGACGACCAGCTGCCTCAAATTGGAGATCATCCCAAACAAAACCCAACATAGAAATACAAAAACTAGAACATGTCAACATAGAAAAACTAAACTAGAACACCCCCTGTCACGCCCTGACCTACTCTACCATAGAATATAACAGCTTTCTATGGTCAGGACGTGACAAGGCCGGAGAGGGAGTATACGTGACAGTTCTCCTCACTTGGATATGTTTTATTATATCATTGAAAGGCCATTGCTTGTGCATTGCTCTAGGTTACATACTGTACAGATGAGTGTATTTCATACAGTTCACAAATCAAAATTAATACATCTAATTCATGAATGAATTACAAAAAAATGTAAAATCTATTTTAAATTGAACACCATATATTTTAATATTTACTTTTCTGTATGGGTGTGATGAGTATACTTGCTTGAGACCATAAGACTTCTTTTCGCTCCCTGATATACTGTCCAGGCTTTAGCTCAACAGACTACCCCAGTTCTGTGCCATGCTGGAGACCTAGGTTCAAATCCTGGTGGGTTACACATGCTCATTGAAGAAACAGATGCCAATGGTCCATGTTCTCCATTCTGAGGGACTGTAATTGGTCGGTAACTGAGGTTATTCCTGACCTAACAGCGTTGATCAGTAACTGATGTTATTGCAGACTTAACGATGTTGGTAGGTAACTGATGTTATTCCAGACCAAACGGCGTTTGTAGGTAACTGATGTTATTCCAGACCTAATGCCGTTGATCAGTAACTGATGTCATTCCAGACCTAATGGTGTTTGTAGGTAACTGATGTTATTCCCGACCTAACAGTGTTGGTAGGTAACTAATGTTATTCCAGACCTAACGCCGTTGGTTGGTAACTGATGTTATTCCAGACCTAACGGTGTTGGTCAGTAACTGATGTTATTCCAGGTCTAACGGCATTTGTAGGTAACTGATGTTATTCCAGACCTAACGGTGTTGGTCAGTAACTGATGTTATTCCAGATCTAACGGCGTTTGTAGGTAACTGATGTTATTCCAGACCTAACGGTGTTGATAGGCAACCGATGTTATTCCAGACCTAACGGCGTTAGTCAGTTACTGATGTTATTCCAGACCTAACGGTGTTTGTAGGTAACTGATGTTATTCCAGACCTAACGGTGTTGGTCGGTAACTGATGTTATTCCAGACCTAATGGTGTTGTCGGTAACTGATGTTATTGCAGACTTAAAGGCGTTGATCCATAACTGATGTTATTCCAGACCTAATGGTGTTGTCGGTAACTGATGTTATTCCAGACCTAATGGTATTGTCGGTAACTGATGTTATTCCAGACCTAACGGTGTTGGTCAATAACTGATGTTATTCCAGATCTAACGGCGTTTGTAGGTAACTGATGTTATTCCAGACCTAACGGTGTTGATAGGCAACCAATGTTATTCCAGACCTAACGGCGTTAGTCAGTTACTGATGTTATTCCAGACCTAACGGTGTTTGTAGGTAACTGATGTTATTCCAGACCTAACGGTGTTGGTAGGTAACTGATGTTATTCCAGACCAAATGGTGTTGTCGGTAACTGATGCTATTCCAGACCTAACGGTGTTGGTAGGTAACTGATGTTATTCCAGACCTAACGGTGTTGGTCAGTAACTGATGTTATTGCAGACCTAACGGCGTTGGTAGGTAACTGATGTTATTCCAGACCTAACGGCGTTGGTAGGTAACTGATGTTATTCCAGACCTAACGGTGTTGGTCAGTAACTGATGTTATTGCAGACCTAACGGCGTTGGTAGGTAACTGATGTTATTCCAGACCTAACGGTGTTGGTCAGTAACTGATGTTATTGCAGACCTAACGGCGTTAGTCAGTTACTGATGTTATTCCAGACCTAACGGTGTTTGTAGGTAACTGATGTTATTCCAGACCTAACGGTGTTGGTCGGTAACTGATGTTATTCCAGACCTAATGGTGTTGTCAGTAACTGATGTTATTGCAGACTTAAAGGCGTTGATCCATAACTGATTTATTCCAGACCTAACGGTGTTGATCGGTAACTGATGTTATTCCAGACCTAACAGTGTTGATTGGTAACTGATGTTATTCCAGACCTAACGGTGTTGTCGGTAACTGATGTTATTCCAGACCTAACGGTGTTGATAGGCAACCGATGTTATTCCAGACTTAAAGGCGTTGATCCATAACTGATGTTATTCCAGACCTAATGGTGTTGTCGGTAACTGATGTTATTCCAGACCTAACGGTGTTGGTAGGTAACTGATGTTATTCCAGACCAAATGGTGTTGTCGGTAACTGATGCTATTCCAGACCTAACGGTGTGGGCTGGTAACTGATGTTATTCCAGACCTAACAGTGTTGGTCAGTAACTGATGTTATTGCAGACCTAACGGCGTTGGTAGGTAACTGATGTTATTCCAGACCTAACAGTGTTGGTCAGTAACTGATGTTATTGCAGACCTAACGGCGTTGGTAGGTAACTGATGTTATTCCAGACCTAACAGCGTTTGTAGGTAACTGATGTTATTGCAGACCTAACGGTGTTGTCGGTAACTGATGTTATTGCAGACTTAAAGGCGTTGATCCATAACTGATTTATTCCAGACCTAACGGTGTTGTAGGTAATTTATGTTATTCCAGACCTAACGGTGTTGATCGGTAACTGATGTTATTCCAGACCTAACAGTGTTGATTGGTAACTGATGTTATTCCAGACCTAACGGTGTTGTCGGTAACTGATGTTATTCCAGACCTAACGGTGTTGATAGGCAACCGATGTTATTCCAGACTTAAAGGCGTTGATCCATAACTGATGTTATTCCAGACCTAATGGTGTTGTCGGTAACTGATGTTATTCCAGACCTAATGGTGTTGTCGGTAACTGATGTTATTCCAGACCTAATGGTGTTGTCGGTAACTGATGTTATTCCAGACCTAACGGTGTTGGTAGGTAACTGATGTTATTCCAGACCTAATGGTGTTGTCGGTAACTGATGCTATTCCAGACCTAATGGTGTTGGTAGGTAACTGATGTTATTCCAGACCTAACGGTGTTGGTCAGTAACTGATGTTATTGCAGACCTAACGGCGTTGGTAGGTAACTGATGTTATTCCAGACCTAACGGCGTTGGTAGGTAACTGATGTTATTCCAGACCTAACGGTGTTGGTCAGTAACTGATGTTATTGCAGACCTAACGGCGTTGGTAGGTAACTGATGTTATTCCAGACCTAACGGTGTTGGTCAGTAACTGATGTTATTGCAGACCTAACGGCGTTGGTAGGTAACTGATGTTATTCCAGACCTTACGGCGTTGGTCGGTAACTGATGTTATTCCAGACCTAACGGTGTTGGTCAGTAACTGATGTTATTGCAGACCTAACGGTGTTGGTCAGTAACTGATGTTATTCCAGACCTAACGGTGTTTGTAGGTAACTGATGTTATTCCAGACCTAACGGTGTTGGTAGGTAACTGATGTTATTCCAGACCTTACGGTGTTGGTCGGTAACTGATGTTATTCCAGACCTAATGGTGTTGTCGGTAACTGATGCTATTCCAGACCTAACGGTGTTGGTCGTTAACTGATGCTATTCCAGACCTAACGGTGTTGGTAGGTAACTGATGTTATTCCAGACCTAACGGTGTTGGTCAGGTAACTGATGTTATTGCAGACCTAACGGTGTTGGTCAGTAACTGATGTTATTCCAGACCTAACGGCGTTTGTAGGTAACTGATGTTATTCCAGACCTAACGGTGTTGGTCAGTAACTGATGTTATTCCAGACCTAACGGCGTTTGTAGGTAACTGATGTTATTCCAGACCTAACAGCGTTTGTAGGTAACTGATGTTATTCCAGACCTAACGGTGTTGTCGGTAACTGATGTTATTCCAGACCTAACAGCGTTTGTAGGTAACTGATGTTATTCCAGACCTAACAGCGTTTGTAGGTAACTGATGTTATTCCAGACCTAACGGCGTTTGTAGGTAACTGATGTTATTCCAGACCTAACGGCGTTTGTAGGTAACTGATGTTATTCCAGACCTAACGGCGTTTGTAGGTAACTGATGTTATTCCAGACCTAACGGCGTTTGTAGGTAACTGATGTTATTCCAGACCTAACGGCGTTTGTAGGTAACTGATGTTATTCCAGACCTAATGGCGTTTGTAGGTAACTGATGTTATTCCAGACCTAACGGCGTTTGTAGGTAACTGATGTTATTCCAGACCTAATGGTGTTTGTAGGTAACTGATGTTATTCCAGACCTAACGGCGTTTGTAGGTAACTGATGTTATTCCAGACCTAACGGTGTTTGTAGGTAACTGATGTTATTCCAGACCTAACGGTGTTTGTAGGTAACTGATGTTATTCCAGACCTAACAGCGTTTGTAGGTAACTGATGTTATTTCAGACCTAATGGTGTTTGTAGGTAACTGATGTTATTCCAGACCTAACGGCGTTTGTAGGTAACTGATGTTATTCCAGACCTAATGGTGTTGTCGGTAACTGATGTTATTGCAGACTTAAAGGCGTTGATCCATAACTGATGTTATTCCAGACCTAACGGTGTTGATCGGTAACTGATGTTATTGCAGACCTAACGGTGTTGGTCAGTAACTGATGTTATTTCAGACCTAATGGCGGTTTTCCACCGAGATCCCAGGAAACCAATCTTACATCCTTCAGAATGGTTCTTCCCTTACTCAATATCTGTTTGCTGGCATCTAGAGGTTACTCTGCAGCATGAGATGGGTTACTGATGTCATATCGACTACCAGGTCTTTACCGTTATGACTTTCACAAGTTCACCTGTTAGCAGTTATTGACACACATTCGTAAGATCATGTCCAATCGAATTTTAAGCTTCAGGAAAAGAAACGATTGAACGATTCTCTAAAATTCTTTCAAACAAGCTGAAATCAATGGTTACTCTGCCTGTGTTTTTTAAAGAGCAGAGAAGTCAGGAGTGTCGTTAAGAAGACGCATAGCCTTAGAGATGAGTGAGAAATTATTCTAGTGGTGTTCCCATACCTCTTATTAATTAGTTCACTGACAAAATGCTATCTATCTCAGGAGGAATGACATTAACTGATTCTGAGTGTGGGGATACAGTGGTGAAGATGATTGCTTTTGTGTCTCAGGGTTGGAGATTTATTTTTCTAAGTGTGATGGGAAATTGCCCAGCTCTTTGTTATCTATCACACAATGTTTGTTGCTCGAAATAAAAAACAACGGGCGGGCGGGCGGACGGACAGACGGACAGACAGACAGACAGACAGACAGAGATGAATGACAGACTGACAGAACAGGCGAGTGTCACGTCCTGGCCAGTATAAGGTTAATTGTTTTTGTAGTTTGGTCAGGACGTGGCAGAGGGTATTTGTTTTATGTGGTTCGGGGTGGTGTGTTTGTGTAAAGGGGTGTTTGATTTAGTATTTCCGGGTTTTTGGTTGATGGTCTATGTGTTTGTAGTCTATGGTTAGTCTGGTGTGTGTGTTTCTATGTTTGGTTAATTGGGGTTGGGACTCTCAGTTGAAGGCAGGTGTTGTCTATCTGCCTTTGATTGAGAGTCCCATATATTAGGGTGTGTTTGTGTGTGTGTTTTGTGGGTGATTGTTCTGGGTTGAGCCTATGCTTTGCCAGACTGTTTGTTGGTTGTTCGTTCATTCATTCTCATGGTTTGTTATTTTGGCATTCATTTTGATAGTGAATAAAAGTCAAGATGAGCCTGCACATACCTGCTGCGTTTTGGTCCTCTTCTCTCCAGTACGACATTTTCAAGGATGAGTACAACTATTTTTATGACAGCGAGGGACCTAATGGGTCTCCTGACATGTCTCCCAGACACAAGCTAATACCATGGTAACTACTTGGAGACACATAGCCTTTTCCATGCCTTTACTGGCCAGCCATTGACCATGGCAATAAGCTATGGCTTAGTCCGAGTGGACCTGCTGCTCCAGCCTGCTCCCTCCAGAGACCACCTGACCAGCCAGTCAAGTTGAGGCATGGCCTGTGCCCTAGAACCAGTCGACCATGAGGATCAAAATACAGTGCAACCATTGAACAAGCATCCCCCCAATTATCTCCACCTCTGCCGCCTGTGTAGCAGGAATTTATTAATTTCAGGACTATTACCCCACGACAGCCTCTCTCTATCTCTTTGTCAGGGCAATACTTATAAATTGGCTACCTCCCCTCTCCTCCTCCTGAGATTGAAGAGAGATTATTGAAGACATTTATAACAGGAGACGCTAAGCCTGTTGAGAAAAATGTCTGGAGATAAGAAGACAGAGAGAGACTCTATATATACATAATATGACATTTGTAATGTCTTTATTCTTTTGGAACTTCTGTGAGTGTTATGTTTACTGTTCATTTTTATTGTTTATTTGACTTTTGTATATTATCTACTTCACTTGCTTTGGCAATGTTAACATAAGTTTCCCATGGAAATAATGCCCGTTGAATTGAATTGAGAGAGAAACAGAGAGAGAGAGAAACATAGAGAGAGACAGACAGACAGACAGACAGACAGACAGACAGACAGACAGACAGACAGAGACACTGAGATAGACTGGCAGACAGAGAGAGACACAGAAAGACACAGGGAGAGAGAGGCAGACAGATAGAGAGACACAGAGAGAGTCAGAGAAAGACAGAGAGAGACACAGAGATAGAGGCAGAGGGAGGGGGAGAGAGCAATATGGAAAGAGAGAGAGCAATAGAGGCTGAGAGAGGCAGAGAGAGACAGAGAGAGAATTGAATTGAATTGAATTGAATTGAATTGACAGAGAGAGAGCGCAATAGAGACAGAGAGAGAGGCACAGGGAGACAGACAGAGAGAGAGCAATAGAGACAGAGAGTGAGGCAGAGAGACACAGAGAGAGGCAGAGAGACAGAAAGAGTCAGAGAGCGAGAGAGAGAGTTAGAGAGAGACAAAGAGAGAAGCAGAGAGTGAGAGACACAGAAAGATTCAGAGAGACAGAGAGAGGCCAACCAACAACATAGAGACCCGGAAAACCTGACTCTACGCCTTCACTATGGTGAATCACTAAAACAATACAGAAATACACTACGGAAAAAGAAGGAACAGCATGTAAGAAATCAGCTCAATTTAATTGAAGAATCCATAGACTCTAACCACTTCTGGGAAAACACTAAACAAACAACAACACAAAGAATTATCTTCTCAAAATGTAGATGTATGGGTAAACCACTTCTCCAATCTTTTTGGCTCTATAACAAAGAACAAACAGCAAAAACATATACATGATCAAATACAAATCTTAGAATAATCTATTAACCTCTCTAGGGTCGGCGGGACGAAATCGTCCCACCTACTCAACAGCCAGTGGAATCCTGTGGCGCGTTATTCAAATACCTTAGAAATGCTATTACTTCAATTTCTCAAACATATGACTATTTTACACCATTTTAAAGACAAGACTCTCGTTAATCTAACCACACTGTCCGATTTCAAAAAGGCTTTACAACGAAAGCAAAACATTAGATTATGTCAGCAGAGTACCCAGACAGAAATAATCAGACACCCATTTTTCAAGTTAGCATATAATTTCACATAAACCCAAACCACAGCTAAATGCAGCACTAACCTTTGATGATCTTCATCAGATGACAACCCTAGGACATTATGTTATACAATACATGCATGTTTTGTTCAATCAAGTTCATATTTATATCAAAAACCAGCTTTTTACATTAGCATGTGACGTTCAGAACTAGCATACCCCCCGCAAACTTCCGGTGAATTTAAATAGCTAGCCCGGCATCGCAGGGCTAGCTATTTATACACCCACCAAGTTTAGCACTCACCAAAATCAGATTTACTATAAGAAAAATGTTATTACCTTTGCTGTCTTCGTCAGAATGCACTCCCAGGACTTCTACTTCAATAACAAATGTTGGTTTGGTTCAAAATAATCCATAGTTATGTTCAAATATCCTCTGTTTTGTTCGTGCGTTCAAGACACTATCCGAATGGTAAAGAAGGGTGACGCGCACGACGCATTTCATGACAAAAAAAATCTAAATATTCCGTTACCGTACTTCGAAGCATGTCAACCGCTGTTTAAAATAAATTTTTATGCAATTTTTCTCGTAAAAAAGCGATAATATTCCGACCGGGAATCTGTGTTTAGGTTCAAAGACGAAAGAAAATAAAAACATGGGGTGGACTCGTGCACGCGCCTCAGCCCATAGTACTCTGATAGAGCACTTGCCAAAAGCGCTAATGTGTTTCAGCCTGGGGCTGGAATTATATCATTCAGCTTTTTCCCGCCTTCTGAGAGCCTATGGGAGCCGTAGGAAGTGTCACGTTACAGCAAAGATCCCCAGTCTTCAATAAACAGAGTCAAGAAGCTCAAGGAATGGTCAGAGAGGGCACTTCCTGTACAGAATCTTCTCAGGTTTTTGCCTGCCATATGAGTTCTGTTATGCTCACAGACACCATTGAAACAGTTTTAGAAACTTTAGGGTGTTTTCTATCCAAAGCCAATAATTATATGCATATTCTAGTTTCTGGGCAGTAGTAATAACCAGATTAAATCGGGTACGTTTTTTATCCGGCCGTGTAAATACTGCCCCCTACCCCCAACAGGTTAAAGACTACCAGAAACCACTGGATTAGCCAATTACCTTGAATAAACTACAGGACAAAATAAAAACCCTCCAATCCAAAAAGGCCTGTGGTGTTGATGGTATCATCAATGAAATGATCAAATATACAGACAACAAATTCCAATTGGCTATACTAAAACACTTTATCATCCTTAGCTCTGGCATCTTCCCCAAAATTTGGAACCAATGACTGATCACCCCAATCCACAAAAGTGGAGACAAATTTGACACCAATCACTACCGTGGGATGTGTCAACAGAAACCTTGGAAAAATCATCTGCATTATCAACACCCTAAAGTTTCTAAAACTGTTTGAATTGTGTCTGTGAGTATAACAGAACTCAAATGGTAGGTCAAAACCTGAGAGATTCCTTTACAGGAAGTGGCCTGTCTGACGATTTCTTGAACTTCTTTTCCATCTCTATCTTTTACTAAGGATCTCTGCTCTAACGTGACACTTCCCACGTCGTCTATAGGTGCTCAGAGCCCGGGAAAAAACAGAATGTCGTCATTCCAGCCCCAGGCTGAAACACATTATCGCCTTTCTCAAGTGGCCGATCAAGGGACTCTGGGCTTATGCGCATGACCCGACCGCCCCTGCCTTTGTGATTTTTTCCTCTGTTTGCCGAAAAGGAGATTCCCTGTCGGAATATTATCGCTTTTCTACGAGAAAAATGGCGTAAAAATTGATTTTAAACAGCGGTTGACATGCTTCGAAGTACGGTAATGGAATATTTAGAATTTTATTGTCACGAATTGCGCCATGCGCGCGACACTTCTTTACTATTTCGGATAGTGTCTGGAACGCACGAACAAAACGCCGCTATTCGGATATAACGATGGATTATTTTGGACCAAACCAACATTTGTTATTGAAGTAGCAGTCCTGGGTGTGCATTCTGACGAAGACAACAAAAGGTAATCAAACTTTTATAATAGTAAATATGATTATGGTGAGTGCTAAACTTGCCGGGTGTCTAAATAGCGAGCCCGTGATGCCTGGGCTATGTACTTAGAATATTGCAAAATGTGCTTTCACCAAAAAGCTATTTTAAAATCGGACATATCGAGTGCATAGAGGAGGTCTGTATCTATAATTCTTAAAATAATTGTTATGCTTTTTGTGAACGTTTATCGTGAGTAATTTAGTAAAATGTTAGCGAATTCCCCGGAAGTTTGAGGGGGATATGCTAGTTCTGAACGTCACATGCTAATGTAAAAAGCTGGTTTTTGATATAAATATGAACTTGATTGAACAAAACATGCATGTATTGTATAACATAATGTCCTAGGGTTGTCATCTGATGAAGATCATCAAAGGTGAGTCCTGCATTTAGCTGTCTTCTGGGTTTTGGTGACATTATATGCTGGCTTGAAAAATGGGTGTCTGATTATTTCTGGCTTGGTACTCTGCTGACATAATCTAATGTTTTGCTTTCGTTGTAAAGCCTTTTTGAAATCGGACAGTGTGGTTAGATTAACGAGAGTCTTGTCTTTAAATAGCTGTAAAATAGTCATATGTTTGAGAAATTGAAGTAATAGGATTTTTAACGTTTTGAAAATCGCGCCACAGGCTGCCAGTGGCTGTTACGTAGGTGGGACGCAAGCGTCCCACCTAGCCCATAGAGGTTAATACATTTTATACAACCATTTAGATGCAAGTCCCATAGCTGAGGCTATTATATAAACAGTATTATGGTAATATGGCTATATTGTCTCTTCTGAGTATCACAAAATTGTACCAAGCGGACCAGTTCGTAGCTGGATTCTTCACCAATCTTTTATACCTTCACCAGAACATAAATGTCGTTCGGTTCCCCAATTCTGTGAGTTGGAAGAATTTCCTGTGTCTCTCTATGAAACCCCTCTCTGTCTCAACTGGGCCTGTTAGGCAGGACATTTCCTTTGGAATTTACAACCGCCTTGACAGGGCCTGGGTAGGGAGAGGTAGGTAGGGGGATGGTGCAAGGGGGAGGGGGTCAACTGTGCTCCCTGTTCCCAGAGAGAGGGCAACGTCATGACAACATCATAATCGCCACCGATAAAAGACAATACTGTGCAGCCGTATTCATCAACCTGGCCAAGGCTTTCGACTGTCAATCACCACATTCGTATCGGCAGACTCAACAGCCTTGGTTTCTCAAATGACTGCCTCACCTTGTTCACCAACTACTTCTCAGACAGAGTTCAGTGTGTCAAATCGGAGGGCCTGTTGTCTGGACCTCTGCCAGTCTCTATGGGAGTGCCACAGGGTTCAATTCTCGGGCTGACTCTTTTCTCTGTATACATCAATGATGTCGCTCTTGCTGCTGGTGATTCTCTGATCCACCTCTACGCAGACGACACCATTTTGTATACTTCTGGCCCTTCTTTGGACACTGTGTTAACCTCTCTGGGCTAGGCGGGACGAATTCGTCCCACCTACGCAACAGCCAGTTGAATCCCGTGGCGCGATTTTCAAATACCTTAGAAATGTGTCGTGTCTTTGGGGTACCATTAAACTGAAGACATGTTTATCAATTAACTCCCTGTAATTATTATCACGCGATTAAACTGATTAATCGTTTAATTGTAATTAACTAGGAGATCGGGGCACCAAGGAGAATATTCAGATTACAAAGCTATAATTTTCCTAATATAACTTTCCTGTATTATAATATTATATTCTATTATAGTATAGGCCGATTATCTTCTGGTTTAAATGGTGTATTTTACCTCGAGTCCAGTCTCATTCCAAACGTCGTAAATTGTTGTATCTGCACGAACCCAGTCTTTACTAAAATCATCCATACATCAATTGTCTTAAAATCATTTATTTACTACACTAAGTAATTAACAGAAAACATACAAACAGTAATTATCGTCACAAAGGATTGGTAGCGTAATGTGCCCTAATGGGCTAAACAGGCCAGTCGGCCTGTTGAACAATGGATCATAAAAGTCAGCTGAGGATGCACACCTACAGAGTTCATTAATATTAACAATTGACAATTGAAGGCTCACTCATTCGGGAACAATTGCAATCAATATATATTTACGCTCAGTGTGTCGTTCTGATTCTTGTTGGAGAGTTCTGTTCTGTTGGGGAGTTTTGTCCGCGTTCTCTCTCTCTCTCTCTCTCTCTCTCTCTCTCTCTCTCTCTCTCGGTTAGAATGGATCTTTCAGAGCGACATTCATTAATGTCGTCATAGAATGGATGTTTCGTTGGTCTTCGCGTTCGATGATATAATTTACTTAGCTGCAGACTAATAATTAATATCAAAGACTTGTTCTTATTCTGTCGGTATCAATAGTCTAAAAGTTAACCACGTGGTATAGTTCACTTTCAGTAGAGGAATTGGATGGTAAAACCTATTGGCCATGGAGTGGAGGCCTGGTCTAAAGAAATGTAAATCAGGTTGGGTTTTATAGTGACCCTTGAACAGGCTTGTCAAATGACGCCTGGTCCTGTATGTGTCCCTGGGGGCGTGCCTATGACTGAGTTAGACTTGGTTACAGAAATACAATTCTATCACATTACATCAGTACATAGCATCTCAATGTATTACAAAAGCTTTATCCTTATTAATACATTCTATACAACCATTATGATGCAAGTCTCAAGCTGAGGCTATTATATAAACAGTTTTATGGTAATATGGCTATATTGTCTCTTCTGAGTATCAAAAAATTGTACCAAGCGGACCAGTTCGTAGCTGGATTCTTCACCAATCTTCCATACCTTCTCCAGAACACACATGTCGCTCGGTTCTCCAATTCTATGAGTTGGAAGAATTTCCTTTGTCTCTCTATGAAACATGTGGTAGGAGATTCTCCTCTTAGGGTTTTTACAACCCTCTCACACAGGGCCTGGGTTGGGGGGAAGGTAGGTTGGGGAATGGTACAAAGGGGAGGGGGTCAACTGTCCTTCCTGTACCCAAAGAGGCCAACGTCATGACAAATGCTATTACTTCAATTTCTCAAACATATGACTATTTTACAGCATTTTAAAGACAAGACTCTCGTTAATCTAACCACACTGTCCGATTTCAAAAAGGCTTTACAACGAAAGCAAAACATTAGATTATGTCAGCAGAGTACCCAGCCAGAAATAATCAGACACCCATTTTTCAAGCTAGCATATAATGTCACAAAAACCCAGAAGACAGCTAAATGCAGCACTAACCTTTGATGATCTTCATCAGATGACTCACGATAAACGTTCACAAAAAACATAACAATTATTTTAGGAATTATAGATACAGAACTCCTTTGTGCAATCGAGGTGTCCGATTTTAAAATAGCTTTTCGGTGAAAGCACATTTTGCAATATTCTCAGTAGATAGCCCAGCCATCACGGCTAGCCATTTAGACACCCACCAAGTTTAGCCCTGACCAAAGTCAGATTTACTATTACAAAAGTTTGATTACCTTTGTTGTCTTCGTCAGAATGCACTCCCAGGACTGCTACTTCAATAACAAATGTTGGTTTGGTCCAAAATAATCCATCGTTATATCCAAATAGCGGCGTTTTGTTCGTGCGTTCCAGACACTATCCGAAATGGTAAATCAGGGTCACGAGCATAGCGCAATTCGTGACAAAAAAATTCGAAATATTCCATTACCGTACCTCGAAGCATGTCAACCGCTGTTTAAAATCCATTTTTATGCCATTTTTCTCATAAAAAAACGGTAATATTCCGACCGGGAATCTCCGTTTAGGTAAACAGAGGAAAGAAAACAAAGCATTCGGTCGACGCGGGCACGCGCCTGAGTCTCACAGTACTGTAACCAGCCACTACCCAAACGCGCTACTTTTTTTCAACCAGAGCCTGCAAAGCCACGATTCAGCTTTTTGTCGCCTTCTGAGAGCCCATGTGAGCCGTAGGAAGTGTCACGTAACAGCAGAGATCCTTTGTAATGGATAGAGATAATCAAGAAGGGGAAGAAATTGTCAGACAGGCCACTTCCTGCATGGAATCTTCTCAGGTTTTTGCCTGCCATATGAGTTCTGTTATACTCACAGACACCATTCAAACAGTTTTAGAAACTTTAGGGTGTTTTCTATCCAAAGCCAATAATTATATGCATATTCTAGTTACTGGGCAGGAGTAGTAACCAGATTAAATCGGGTACGTTTTTTATCCACCCGTGTCAATACTGCCCCCTAGGCCTAACAGGTTAACTAACCTCCAGACGAGCTTCAATGCCATACAACACTCCTTCCGTGGCCTCCAACTGCTCTTAAATGCAAGTAAAACTAAATGCATGCTCTTCAACCGATCGCTGCCCGCACCTGCCCGCACCTGCCCGTCCGTCTAGCATCACTACTCTGGACGGTTCTGACTTAGAATATGTGGACAACTACAAATACCTAGGTGTCTGGTTAGACTGTAAACTCTCCTTCCAGACTCACATTAAGCATCTCCAATCCAAAATTAAATCTAGAATCGGCTTCCTATTTCGCAACAAAGCATCCTTCACTCATGCTGCCAAACATACCCTCGTAAAACTGACTATGCTACCGATTCTTGACTTCAGCGATGTCATTTACAAAATTGCCTCCAACACTCTACTCAGCAAATTGGATGCAGTCTATCACAGTGCCATCCATTTTGTCACCAAAGGCAGAGAGACACAGAGAGAGAGCAATAGAGGCAGAAAGATACAGAGAGAGAGTCAGAGAGAGACATAGAGAAAGCAATAGAGAGACAGAGCCCCATGTACTGTAGGCCATGCTTGACTGTCTTTCCCAGCAGCAGACAGACTGGTGGCCCCTGGGGGTCTGTTGGACTGGCTGGGCTGGAGCAGCAGGCAGGGTGTGGAGCCCCAACACCAGAGGGCCCCCACAGCACAGCCATGGCTAAAGCCTACATAACGGATGGAGCACTAATGATCAGCCTGGAGACTAGGAGATTCTGGGTTTTACCCAGCAAGAGACTCAGAATACAGACTAAAGACATCACAATATACTGTATCCACAGAATTAACTGGAACACTGTTATCCTGTATTTATATATATGGCGGTATCTAGGTTGACTTCACAGTCTGTGATTATGCCATAGAGATAGATAGAGGACTCATCTCTGTATCAGTGCCATTATAGCGTCTGTGAGAGCATGGGCAGCACCAGCATTCTGGGTGTGGTATGTTACTAAATGTCTCCCTAGTTAGGAAGCATGCAGAGTGAAGTACTACAGTACAGGGTTGAGCCCTTAATGTGACTCAATTGGCCTGCTGATCCATTTCAATAAGTAGAGTTCATTGATATCTGACTGTCTGCCACTCAATGATGATCTTTCACACACACCCTTCTGCCCTCACATACACAGAGGAACAGAAGCGTTATCGACCAAATTATGTAACGTGCTGAATATTGATGAACATCGCACACCAGCCCATTATCAGCCTGAAAACGTCGCCCTGGCACGTTTTTGCAAAGGATGACGTTTTTCTATCATATCATGTTGCACACACCGCAAATTCTCCAATGTTAAATGAACACTTAGAGTGTTACATGTAACATTGTTCCAGTGTTTAAACGTGTCCACACTTTTCACATTTTATGACGATACTTTACATATACTGTATCACAAGGCCTTACTTTCATTGCCTAGTTTTACCCTAACACAGTGGTGCTAAGAAACCCCTGGTTTACAAGCCACATCAGGCCTGCAAGTCACATTATTCTGGCTTGCAAAGAGATGTGCAATTCCTATTGGAATCGAGCCAATGTTATCATATCTAGCAGTTAGAATTGTATTCGCCCGCAACCTGCATTCAGAATGACTGTCAGGATTAGGAACATTGATAAAGGAGACTACCTACACCATTTAAACTGGAACAACCATTTCAGTAACGGGTGCAATACATCTAATTAACTGATTGAATTAGTTTAGATAAATGTATGTTGTTAATTTTTGTATATTATAAGATTCATCAATCATTACACAGTGCATTTGGAATGTATTCAGAGCCCTTGAATTTTTCCACATTTTGTTACATTACAGCCATATTCTAAAATGTATTAAATTAATGTTTCCCTCATCAATCTACACACATTAACTCATAATGTCAAATCGAAAACAGGTTTTTAGAAATGTTTGCAAATGTATTAAAAATAAAAAACAGAAATACCTTATTTACATAGGTATTTAGACCCTTTGCTATGATACTCGAAATTGAGCTCACGTGCATCCTGTTTCCATGGATCATCCTTCAGATGTTTCTACAACTTGATTGGAGTCCACCTGTGGTAAATTCAATTGATTGGACATGATTTGGAAAGGCACACACCACTCTATATAAGGTTCCACGGTTGACAGTGCATGTCAAAGCAAAAAACAAGCCATGAGGTCGAAGGAATTGTCCATAGAGCTCTGAGACAGGATTGTGTCGAGAAACAGATCTGGGAAAGGGTACTAACACATTTCTGCTGCTTTTAAGGTCCCCAACAACACAGTGGCCTCCATCATTCTTAAATGGAAGAAATTTGGAACCACCAAGACACTTCCTAGAACTGGCTGGCCAGCAAAACTGAGCAATCGGGGAGAAGGGCCTTTTTTCTGTGAGGTGACCAAGAACCCAATGGTCACTCTGACAGAGGCCCGGAGTTCCTCTGTGGAGATGGGAGAGCCTTCCAGAAGGATAACCATCTCTGCAGCACTGCAACAACCAGGCCTTTATGGTATAGTGGCCAGACGGAAGCCACTCCTCAGTAAAAGGGACATGACAGCCCGCTTGGAGTTTGCCAAAAGGCACAGAAAGGACTCTCAGACCATGAGAATCAACACTTTGGCCTGAATGTCAAGCATCACGTCTGGAGGAAACCTGGCACCATTCCAATGGTGAAGCATGGTGGTGGCAGCATCATGCTGTGGCGATGATTTTCAGCGGCAGGGACTGGGAGACTAGTCAGGATTGAGGGAAAGATGAACGGAGAAAAGTACAGAAAGATCCTTGATAAAAACTGGGGTGAAGGTTCACGTTCCAACAGGACAACGAAACTAAGCAAAGACAACCCAGGAGTTGCTTCGGGACAAGTCTCTGAATGTCCTTGAGTGGCCCAACCAAAGCCACTCAAGGGGTCTGAATACTTTCCGAATGCACTGTACATGAAAAAATACAGATAAAAAAAATATATTTCAAAAATAACTGCAGTAACGCATGCTGAGACTTGATAATGATGGTCGTTGTTTTGATGGGAATGTTTTACTCTCCACAGAGTAAAAATGGTAGAATCACACTCTCATACTCAACTCTGGTTATTAACCCAAAGACTAGAGTTATTTTACACCACTGAGTGTTAATTTAACTCCTGAATCAACAGTAGAAATGTTATATTGAAAAATCAATACTATGCAACACTGGCCAATTTGCTATGCAGCTATTGAATAGAGCATGTTCAGTATTCCTCTTATACTCTAGAACTAGAAAGATAGGATTTGATGGAACATTATTACAGACAAGTATGAATCAGATGGATATAAAATGGAATGAAAGGTCATTAACTGCATAATTAAAGCTACACTCTATCATGAGTGTTAAAATGGTACTTTTCTTTGAGTTCAGGTTGAAATAGCGCCCCCCTCTGGGAAAACCATTACAATTCATCTCAAGACCAATGATTTTGTTTAGATGAATGAAACTTTCAAATAAACACATTATGTTAAAAGCAAAAAGCAATAAAATTGTCTGTAAAACAGTTGGATAACAACATCAAAGGTGACACATATGTCTGTGTGTAGTGAGAATTACCATCAATCAATATTAGAATAAAAAAACGAATGTATTTGGTTGCTAAATTATCTCCATGTTCTCTGCCGACAGGTCATAAGAGGAATTGCAATTTTGAACTGGTTTCTAAACCAACAGAGGGTCTGCAAAGTAAATGTGTTGAAATGTTCTTCAGACACAATCAGGAAGTAGAGACTTAACTGCGTCTTTAAATGTCTTTAAATTGTATATGTCTAAGTTAATGTCCTGTCTCTGGAGACAGAGCTGTCAATACATTTCAAACTTGACAAAATCACAATAAAATCTGAATTTAAAACTATGGTATCTTTACCAAGTCACCTTCTGTCTGATTAGGACGATAGCAAAATTCTAAATAATACATAATACTTAGGAGTGAGATCCAAAGCTCACCCACTGCTTGTGTAAATAAGATATGAATAATTCAGTTATTTGTAAACCCAATGTGCGGGGTTCTAAGTTCGTAGGCCACCTATTGAAGGATATAAGACGCCCTTCTCCTCTTGAACACACACATCAAGGTGGATGTGGTCAACCAGAAGATTTAAAAATATGCATCATATACAAATAAATTGGTCCCTTGCACATCCACAGAAGCCATTTTGTCTAGCATTGTGTGTGACAACAAAGGGATTTAACGTGGTCACCTAAAACAAGACACGTTATCTGTGTGTTAGTAAGTGTGTCAGTATATTTTTTGAGCAACACGTCAGGTTGTTCTCAAGACAGGACAGAAAAATTCAACATATAACAATACATAGAACATATAACGTGGACAAACGTAGGCCTATATCTGGGACAAAGTGAAGGAGTTGCCTTGGCCAAGGACTTCTATCAAAGTCAGTTCAAAAGTGGGAGAATCATAATCTACTATTAAAAATGCATTAAACTCTACTGTTTCATACTGAGAGCTGAGTTTGGTATGGAGAACCAGCCAGGCCAACGTAATTCCCTTTTATAGTGCACATAAAAGGGGTGTCGAGCCGAAGCAAAGAAACTCATCCAAGGACACAGCTTTCCATAGTGTCAGTGATTAGCTAAAATGCTACAAAAATACAAAATAGGTTGAGTCAGAAAAAGATCAAATCTGAAATCAAAGCAATCTTTGCCTCTTTGCCTTGTAAGGGAAATAAGTCAATCATCATTATAACAACAAGTAAACAAATGTAATCTTCTTCTTTTAGGTTTTATTGGCGGATTGCAACCAACAGGTGCATACCCCACCATCTACTGTATTGGAGTGTGAGGCCGGTAACGACCTGTCTATACACTATATTCTCTTAGTCTCTTAATAACCGACCCTGAATTCCGAACAAAAACAACAAACTGTACTCTTTCAGTCGGATTGAAATGTCTATTCAGATCCATACACAGGCTCAGGAACTTGGGAGGGGGAACCTCTTTATTCAGTATTCCCTGTAACATCTCTGCTTAAAGTCCTGGAGATCCAGAAACTATTTTCCGCCTTCACAATGATGTTTAATTTCTTCGATTTTTCATTAGTTTGACTAGTGCAATTTATCACTTGCGCTATAAATGCTACAAAGTCCACCTTCTACACTTGTAGTGTGTGGGGATCCTTCTCCTGCATGGCACTGTAGACTGTGGGAGATCCACTACCATCTCATCTCTACCTCGGCTATTTTCACTGCCTTCACATAGGAGACCTGCTGGATTGACCTGATCTTAGCTACTGCGACCTCCATCTTTACAGGGCACTCCTGGAACTCGGGAACATGATTCCCATCACAGTTACATCAACATGCTTCATCTGACTCTTCAACTGTGACATTTTTATTACCGTAATTTCCGGACTATAAGCCGCTACTTTTTTCCCAGACTTTGAACCTCGCGGCTTAAACAATGACGTGGCTAATATATGGATTTTTCCCGCTTTCAAATTAAAATAATAAAAAAAAAAAAAACATTCTGTGACGTGCTCAGTTTTTTGGCGGCATGAAGCTTTCATTAGACCAATGAAATTGCCTAACGGGTTAAGGTCAAACAACTTTTTTGTTTACTGTTTAGATTAAATCGAGCGCGCTCAAACTTCCCATCATTCTGATTACGGTAGTCATTTTATCACCCTCATCATGGCAAAGACACGGAGAAATGCATATGATGCAGCTTTCAAGTTGAAGGCGATTGATCCGGCTGTTGGAAAAGGAAATAGAGCTGCTGCACGGGAGCTTAGTCTGGAGCAATGGCTTTCTTGGTAGGCTACTGTTTACTGCAAATTTTTTATTTTTTGTTACAAGCCGTGTTTCGTTAAAGCCTATTTATTTTTGTTACAAGCCGTGTTTCGTTAAAGCCTGTGTAAAGTTCATTTGTTTCAATGTACCGGTAGGCACCTGCGGCTTATAGACATGTGCGGCTTATTTATGTTCGAAATATATATATTTTTTAATTCAGTGGGTGCGGCTTATATTCAGGTGCGCTCAATAGTCTGGAAATTACGGTACTTTGACAAACAATTGCCACGTGTTCAAACTTTTTACAATTGTAACACTGCAGCAGCTTCTGTATATACGGTCTTATCTAATATCTCACATACCCAAGTTTTACATGTCAGGAGAACTACTTCATTAGTAAAACCAATAGACTTCGCTCCTTCTTTCCTTCTATCATTCCATTCAATTGACGTGCGTCTACCACTCCTGGCATGTTATCTCTAAACCACACAGCCTTGATGTCCAACGACATGCCAGAAATGACACCTTTAACCGGTGCCCTACTCTGAAAATTATAGCTTACCACATCATACCGAGTTGTGCCACAGAGTTTTCTACTTTTTGCCATCTTTGAGACCGAAGAACGGGTCACCCAAAAAAACATCCTTGCCCGTGAATCACTCTCTAACCATAAACTGCTGTTCATTTCCAACTTTAGCCCTTTTCACTGCACTCTTCTTCCCCATCGTCCCCTCATTCTCATCAACTGTACTCGCGCTTAAAGAATAGCGCAAGTCTTCCAGAGGAAGGCCCTAAAAATTCCCAAAGACTCCAACTGCTCTAGTCATATACTGTTCTCTCTGCTACCGCACGACAAGCGGTACAGGAGCGCCAAGTCTAGGTCCAAAAGCCTTCTCAACAGTTTCTACCCCCAAGCTGCTGAACAGCTAATCAAATGGCTACCCCCCCACCCTCTTTTACGCTGCTGCTATTCTCGGTTATTATCTATGCATAGTCACTTTAACTCTTCCTACATGTACATATTACCTCAATTACCTCGACTAACTGGTGCTCCCGCACATTGACTCTGTACCGGTAACCCCTGTATATAGCCTCACTATTGCTATTTATTTTATTTTTTTTACTTAATACGTATTTTTCTTAAAACTGCATTATTGGTTAAAGGCTTCTAATTAAGCATTTCATTGTAAGGTCTATATATACCTGTTGATTTGATTTGATGTCCGCTTCCGCCATTGCTCTCCAGACATACACCCTCCAGAGTGTCACGTCCTGACCATCGTAAGCTGTTATTTTCTATGGTAGAGTAGGTCAGGGCGTGACAGGGGGGTTTATTCTATGTTTTCTATGTCTGTGTTGTTAGGTTCTAATTTTGGTATTTCTATGTTGGTTTGTTTGGGATGATCTCCAATTAGAGGCAGCTGGTCCTCGTTGTCTCTAATTGGAGATCATACTTAAGTAGGTTTTTTTTTCCACCTGGGGTTGTGGGATCTTGTTTTTGCACAGCTCTGTCAAGCTTGCAAAACGTGACGGTCGTTTTCTGTTTGTTTGTTATTTTGCTTTAGTGTTCTGAGTTAAAATAAATATTTATCATGAGCACTCAACACACCTTGGTCACCTTGGTCTCAACACACCTTGGTCTACTCCTTACGACGATCGTCACACAGAGATCCTTTGTCAGTTAGCGACAGGCCCTGTCCAATTCCCCCAATGGCTCTTTGCCACACCTCTTCATGGAACCAGGAAACTCCTATCAATTACCTTAGACCAGGTATTCCCAAACTGGGGTATGCGTAACCCCAAGGGTATGTGCAATGCTGTCGGGGGTACGCCAAATAAAAATGTGTTTTTGTTTTTTACAAAAAAATAATAAAACATTTGTCACATTGTCAATCTAGATTTTCCAACGGGGCTATACATTTGGGTGAGGTTTTTTTCTCCCCTGAGTAGCCTCGTTTTAGTGCCCAAAATAAAATTAAACCATCTAGTGTTCAGCGAAATAACAACACAATGTCAAGTACAGGTAACCTAGTCAAATAATTAACATCCAATCACATTAACCATTACTCTTTCGCGGGAATTCCACTAGCGGTCCGTATGTAGCCAAACGTAGCTGCTGCTCATTCCGTTTGCTCGAATGGATAAAAAGGCCCATGTCCATAGAGACACATACCAGCTCTACTGGTAGTACTGCTACTACCAGCAGTACTACATCTGCACCTGTCGACGACACAAGTTGTTCTGCTTCCATGAGCACATCCAATGCTAGCATCAGTATTTCTACATTTGTTGTTAGCCCAGCTAGCATGGACACTGACAGATGTGAATCTAATGCAGCCGAAGAGCTACTGCCCCCTTACCCGGGAAAGCACTGAACAACAGGACGTTGGACCATCGAAGAGGCGCAAATATAATGAACTACATTGATTTGGGGTTCACTTATATTGGAAGTAGTGCCTTTCCTCAGCCACAGTGTGTTATATGTGCAAAAGTACTATGTCACAACTCGATGAAACCTTCACTCTTGCGCAGATATTTAGAAACAAACATGCCAATTTGAAAAATAAGCAGCAGGGAGTTTTTTGAGCGAGAATGAAGACGACTTTCGAGTAGTAAGACATGTATAAAAGCAACAGATACCATTAATAAGAAGGGTCTAGAAGCGTCTTATATGGTGAGCTACCGAGTGGCTAGGACAGGTGAGCCCCATACTATTGTGGAGGACTTAATTCATCCTGCTGCTGTGGATATGGCTGGGACAATGCTGGGGGAAATGACCCAAAAAAACTATACAGACAAAGACTTCATCAAACAACACTGTTTCACAACACGTCAGTGACATGGCAGGAGATGCTTTGAAACAATTAACATACAACATACAAGCCAGTGAATTCTACACGTTACAGCTGGATGAGTCAACAGACGCGGCAAGCCTGGCACAGCTCCTGGTATATGTTACGTTTATGGGGGGTCAATTAAGGAAGACACCCTCTTCAAAGGCAACCTGCCTAAATGACCAGGAGGAAGACATCCTCTTCTGCAAATCGCTGGAAACCAGGACAACAGGAGAGGATATTTTTAAAGTACTGGAAAGCTTTGTGACATCAAATGGACTTTGGTGGTCAAGATGTGTTGGTATCTGTACTGATGGCGCAAAAGCCATGACAGGGAGACATAGTGGAGTGGTAACGCGTGTGCAAGCAGTTGCTTCCGACGCCACTTGGGTACACTGCAGCATCCACTGAGAGGCTCTTGCTGCCAAAGGAATGCCTGACAGCTTGAAATACGTTCTGGACACTACAGTGAAAATGGTTAACTTTGTTAAAGCAAGGCCCCTAAACTCTCGTGTATTTCCTGCATTATGCAATGATATGGGCAGCGACCATGTAACGCTTTTGCAACATACTGAAATACGCCGGTTATCAAGGGACAAAGTATTGACACGTTTTTTTAAAATTGAGAGACAAGCTTAAAGTTTTCATTATTGACCATAATTTTCACTTGTCTGACCGATTGCATGATGACGAGTTTCTCACACGACTGGCCTATCTGGGTGATGTTTTTTCTCGCTTGAATGATCTGAATCTAGGATTACAGGGACTCTCCGCAACTATATTCAAGGTGCGGGACAAAATTGAGGCTATAATTAAGAAGTTGTAGCTCTTCTCTGTCTGCATTAACAAGGATAACACACGGGTCTTCCATCATTGTATGATTTTTTTGTGTGCAAATGAACTCAAGCTTACGGACAATGTCAAATGTGATATAGCAAACCACCTGAGTGAGTTGGGTGAGCAATTACGCAGGGACTTTCCTGTAACGGATGACACAAACAACTGGATTGGTTATCCCTTTCATGCCCTGCCTCAAGTCCACTTAACGATATCTGAACAAGAGTGCCTCATCAAAATTGCAACAAGCAGTTCTGTGAAAATGGAATTTAATCACAAGCCACTGCCAGATTTCTGGATTTGGCTGCGCTCAGAGTATCCTGCTTTGGGAAATCGCGCTGTTAAGACACTGATGCCCTTTGCAACCACGTATCTACTGTATGTGAGTGGATTCTCGGCCCTCACTAGCATGGAAACTAAATACAGGCACAGACTGTGAATGGAAAATGATTTAAGACTGAGAATCTATCCAATACAACCCAACATTGCTGAGTTATGTGCATCCTTTCAAGCACACCCTTCTCATTAACCTGTGGTGAGTTATTCACAATTTTTTATGAACAAAAACGTTTTTATATGTTAGATGGCTAAATAAAGAGCAAATTGATTGATTATTATTATTATATTATTATTTGCGCCCTGGTCCTATAAGAGCTCTGTCACTTCCCACGAGCCGGGTTGTGACAAACTCACACTCATTCTTATGTTTAATAAATGTATCGTATAGTGTGTGTGGTAGGCTTACAATGATGGCAAAAAACAACATTTGAGAGTGTGCTGACCCTGGTGCTAGAGGGGGTACGCAGCTGGAGGTCGAATTTTTGAAGGGGTACGGGATGATAAAAAGTTTGGGAACCACTTAGACCATCCTGTGTAGCCTGTCAATGAACAGCAACCCAGCCAGCTGAGGAATGGGACAGAACTCATAACTCACACACATCTTCACAGATCAGATGGACTTGGTCATATGCACAATACGCATAGGAATAGCAACCTATTCAACGAAATCTGTGAGCAGCTGATTAACACACAATATTAAAAGGGTTAAATGTTATAAACATATGTTTGAGACTATATTGTTGCAGCCTGCCCGGCTGTGTTAGAATTACAGTTAGTCTGAGCGTCTGAGCTCTAGGCAACTACATTTTGAGTATAAATCATTGGGGTTGCGTCTGCACCGTTTCTCAAACAAGTCAGGATATTACTCAAATTGGGTTTTCAGGATAATTTGCTCTATAATTACCAGCTCACAACACGCAGTGAGAGGATGCCTATACATTGTAATTGCTAAAGTTGAAACCTGTCCTACGCGTAACCAAGACAACCACAGCATAATTAACCTCCACGTCTCCCAAAAATACACTACGGTCTGTCAAATGATCGCGTTGTCGGTTAAAACTTGCTATTCAGGTTAAAAAAACAAGGAACGCTTCACGAATTAGAGTTTGAATTCATAGAAAAAATTGCTTAGCTCTGTAGCTTGGCTTGTTTGTTTGCTGGAGAGAGGCACGAACAGACGAATCTTATTCAGGTCTGAAACATATTGAATGCTCTGTGTCTAGGTTGATTCCCGAATCCAAGGTTCCATCACTTCCATACTAGATGACCCGTTCCTGTGACAGACAGTACATTGACTGGGAGTGTAAGAGTTTCCCCCTTCGTCCCTCCCCAGATCCCAACAAGTTTTCACTACACGTTGCGTTCGTTTGCAGTGAGCACCCCGTGTAGTGTGCTGTTTAGGGATGACATAGTTAGATTCAACAGAACATGCCTGGTTAGGATATCCTGTCCTATATTTAATATTAGTGGCCCATGTAACAGTTGCTTGGAATGTCTTATCTGCAGGACCCCCCCAAATCAAACTCTTTCTCGGAAGCCAGAGTTGCGTGTTAACATTGTTTGTAGCATGTCATTGTCACGTGATGGGGTTTATTGGCCAGAATATCCTTATGAGAGTTTCCACAGTTTCTCTGCGTACTGCGCGAAAGGTTCTTGTGTGCCCTGCTTGCATGCCTTGAGCCTAGTCCAGTCTGCATGAGATGGACCCCAAAGAGCGAGCAAGTTTGCTTTGAGCCGCTCTGCATTGCTTTCGGTTTCAAACAGATGGTTGACAATTGTGTCATCCTTAACATCATCTGTGGCTCTGTGGCCAATTTCACTTGGAATTGAGAGTAAAAGTACTTGCCATACATCTCGCATTTCTAGGCCATGCACATTGTACTGGGTCCTCACCTGTTTCCACCATGGTGTGAAAAACATTTCACTGAGAGTTGTCCAATATTATTTTGGTGTGAGGTGGCATTACGGTTTGTTAACCGGTGCGAAATGACAGACTGCACCTGCATTGTTTGTCCTTGTCTTAATAACTGAAACATGACCTTCTGCTGCCCTAAATTGACTCGCTAGTCTATGAGAAGTGCGACAGTGGCTGGGAGTTCGAATATGGCGACGGCAGAATGTGTGTTTTGGAGCGCGGCTGGGTTCTCCACACCACTATCGGTGTCACATCACCAGTACCTGAATGGTCGACCTCAAAGCACAGCTGTGGGCCCGGTGATCCAATGTCTGGACAATCATTTTTTAGTGCTTTACATTGCTGCTTCAAAAGCGCCACCTCTCGTTCTAAGGAGGAAACATTGTCAACATTACGCTCATGTTTCCTTTTTGCGACGGATCTCGTCAGAGAGATTAGCAAAACGTGCATCCTTTCCTTCTCTGCCTCCTTTTTATGCATGCCAATTGTTTGCCAGCAATCGAGTATTTCATCGCTTGTCTGATTAATGTAAAGACCTTTCTGGTCTTTATTGATCAGTTTTGAGCCAAATCATGAATACGAGATTCCCATAACTGAAAAATATTTGTTGCCTGCATATTCTCCATCATACATGTGTTCGTTATATATCGGGGAATCAATCTAAAATAAGTAATCAAAACTTCCTACATTAACTCACCTGTCAATAAAACTCAAAATGATCTGTAAGATACAACAAGTTGAAGGTTGCCATTTACTGTAGTGGGATAATATTTGATGTGTATGCACATTATATACACCTCACATGTGACCAATAACAATACAATGCAATTAATATGATTAAAGTCTACTAAACTGAATATCTGACTCAATTTAACATGATAGTAAAACCATGTGCAATCAAGTATGATGTGTTTAAGTTGACTAAGATGAAGGGATGGTCATGAGAAGCAAACATCAAAGCAAATATTATTGAATAAAAAGAATGGATTCACATACAAGGCATAAAGCTTCAGTTACAAGCCAATACTGACATTAAAGCAATATTCTAGGCATATAGATCCTAGGTTAACTTACAAGAACAAAGAGATGAACAAAGAGATGCCAACTAGGCCAGATGCCTAAAAACCTAGGAAATGAGAATTGATAATACATCCTTCCTCCAGGGACTGGATACAAGATAAGAGACAGAACAAAGGAATTTCATTCCATTTAGAACAGCTGAAAACCAACCACCATTGACCAATCAAATGATACCAAGTTTACAGTAACCTGATCACCCAGGCCCAATATCTCCACAGCGTGTCACAGCATCTAAAGGCCTGTGTGGGGGATGAGACCAATGGAAATAGACAATAAAACCCCCCTTGCATCGAGTAATTTACAGTTCACCCTGTACAGATACCACAGAGATCATACATCCATATCTTCAGAGTTTCAGATAGATACCGAACATGGATACTGTAGTAGTATTCTGTCTCGGGCCATTTGCCATTTGGTGACAGAGAGCACATAATGTAGGGCAGAGCCCAGAACAACTAGAAAAATAGGCTGACATTTTTGTAGTCCAAAAAAGTGCCATAAACTTCCTTGTAATATGTCAATGTGATCTAATTTGAAACTTTTCTTCAGTAAAGTTACTAGGAGCCCATTATTAAACTAGACTTTAGTAAACTGAGAAATGCATAATAGTTGTCTCCTCATAACATTGTAGATTATGATGAGGTTTCTGGTATTCTTTTGCCATGATCTGTGTTATTTGTTACTGTGTAAATGTGCCCACAGTAGCCTGTTGCTTGTATGCCATACCAGTAACTGTTTACTACCATAGTGCGGGAAGTCATTTAGGGGTGATGGTGGTGCCACAGTTTATTTTGTTGCCCACGTTACAGACGGATATATCGGTCTGCTAATACAGGACTAGTAAAGGCCCAGTGCTCTACTTTTGTGAAAAAATATTATTTTCAATGTTTTATTTTTTGTTATTAGTTGCAAATGTTCATAAATAACCAGCATGGTCAAATAATAATAATCACAGTTGTCGAGGGTGCAACAAGTCAGCACCTCAAGAGTAAATGTCAGTTGGCTTTTCATAGCCGATCATTGAGAGTATCTCTACCGCTCCTGATGTCTCTAGAGAGTTGAAAACAGCAGGTCTGGAACAGGTCAGGGTTCCATGGCCGCAGGCAGAACAGTTGACCCCTGTCTTAGCCTCCAGTATTTATGCTGCAGAAGTTTATGTGTTGGGGGGCTAGGGTCAGTCTGTAATATCTGGAGTATTTCTCCTGTCTTATCCGGTGTCCTGTGTGAATTTAAGTATGCTCTCTCTAATTCTCACTTTCTCTCTTTCTTTCTTTCTCTCTCTCGGAGGACCTGAGCCCTAGGACCATGCCTCAGGACTACCTGACATGATGACTCCTTGCTGTCCCCAGTCCACCTGGCCATGCAGCTGCTCCAGTTTCAACTGTTCTGCCTGCGGCTATGGAACCCTGACCTGTTCCAGACCTGCTGTTTTCAACTCTCTAGAGACATCAGGAGCGGTAGAGATACTCTCAATGATCGGCTATGAAAAGCCAACTGACATTTACTCTTGAGGTGCTGACTTGTTGCACCCTCGACAACTGTGATTATTATTATTTGACCATGCTGGTTATTTATGAACATTTGAACATCTTGACCATGTTCTGTTATAATCTCCACCTGGCACAGCCAGAAGAGGACTGGCCACCCCTCATAGCCTGGTTCCTCCTCATAGCCTGTGGCCCCATCCGACAATACCCTCGGACAGGGTCAAACAGGAAGGATATAACTCCACTCACTTTGCCAAAGCACAGCCCCCACACCACTAGAGGGATATCTTCAACCACCAACTTACCATCCTGAGACAAGGCCGAGCATAGCCCACAAAGATCTCCGCCACGGCACAACCCAAGTGGAGGGCGCCAACCCAGACAGGAAGACCACGTCAGTGACTCAACCCACTCAAGTGACGCACCCCTCCTAGGGACGGCATGGAAGAACACCAATAAGCCAGTGACTCAGCCCTTGTAATAGGGTTAGAGTCAGAGAATCCCAGTGGAGAGAGGGGATCCGGCCAGGCAGAGACAGCAAGGGCGGTTTGTTGCTCCAGTGCCTTTCCGTTCACCTTCACACTCCTGGGCCAGACTACACTCAATCATAGGACCCACTGAAGAGATGAGTCTTCAGTAAAGCCTTAAAGCCTGTCTTTTCTTGAGATCCAGGTATGTCTTCGGCTGCCTTTATCAATAGCAACGCTATGCTCACTCAGTCTGTACATAGTCAAAGATTTCCTTAGTTGTGGGTCAGTCACAGTTAATTGTGGGTCAGTCATAGTGGTCAGTAGACATGTGACTGTACGAGGATGCCCTGCACCATTACTGTCCCAGACTTATAGAGGTTGACAGAGGTTGGTTCAATTTCCTCAATGTCTAGTATTCTGGGCTTCAATTGGATGTTTGTCCCACATTTTAAAGTCCAGTTTATTGAGTGGCACCCAAACCTCACTTCCGTAAAGAGCTATTGATAGGATTACGCTGTCAAATATTTTGGTCCAAATTCTATTTGGGATGTTGATTTTGAATAATTTCATTTTTATTGCATACAATGCTCTGCAGGCTTTTTCTTTGAGTGCATTCACTGCCATATTAAAGTTTCCCGATGCAGATATGGTCAGACCACGGTATGAGTCATTTTTAGTGTGTTCAATTATGTTGTTCAGGGTGAATTTGTAATGGTCGTCGTTTGTAGTTGAAGAAGAAGTGGACCAAAACGCAGCGTGGTAAGTGTTCATGATATTTATTACCAAGAAACACTCAAACAAGAAATAACCAAAAAACAACAAAACAAAAGCGAACAGTTCCGTCAGACACAGACACTAAACAGAAAATAACATCCCACAAACACAGGTGGGAAAAGGCTTCCTATGTATGATTCCCAATCAGAGACAACGATATACAGCTGCCTCTGATTGGGAACCCTACTCGGTCACAACAAAGAAATATACAACATAGAATGCCCACATCACACCCCGACCTAACAAATAGAGGAATAAAACATCTCTCAAAGGTCAGGGCGTGTGTAACGATCGTCTGACAGAGGGGACCAAGATGCTGTGTGGTAAGTGCTCATATTAACTTTAATGACACTTTAAATAAAACAAGAAAACGAAAGCCAACAGTTCTGCCAGGTGAACACACAAGACAGAAAACAAATACCCACAAAACCCCAAAGGAAAACAGGCTGCCTAAGTATGGCTCCCAATCAGCGACAACGATGTACAGCTGTCCCTGATTGAGAGCCATACCAGGCCAAAACAAAGAAATACAAAGCATAGAAAAAAGGACATAGAATGCCCACCCTAGTCACACCCTGGCCTAACCAAAATAGAGAATAAAACCCTCTCTATGGCCAGGGCGTGACAGTGTGACAGAATTTATATTTGTGTTTCTAACATCTTATTTTCGTTTTTATTTAAGTTTACTGCCAGAGCCCAATTATTGCAATATTGCTCTGGAATATTAAGGTTCTGTTGAAGACCTTCTTTGGTTGGTGATAGAATTACCAAATCATCAGCATATAGCAAGTATTTTACCCCTGTGGCTGGAGAATGGTCCAACATGTCCAACATGGTCCAACATTGATATAAATGTTGAAAAGATTTGGACTCAAACTCTAGCCTGGTCTCACACCTCGACGTTGTGAAAATAATTATGTTCTTTGGTTTTTGATATTTATTGCACACTTGTTTTCTGTGTACATACATTTAATTAAGTCATACACTTTACCACCAAGCCCACTTTGAAGAATTTTGTAGAATAGCCCTTCGTGCCAAATAGAATCAAATTATTTTTAAAGTCAATAAAGCAATCAAATATTTTTCCCTCTTTTTTTTGGTGGACGTGTTTATTAATTCGTGTGTGTAAGGTGTATATGGTCAGTAGTGTGATGGTTGGGGAGAAAGTCAATTTGACATTTACTTATTAGATTTTTTTTCTTGAAGAAAGGTTTGAATTTTCAAATTCAAAATGCTACAGAAAACCTTTCTCAAGTTGCTGTTTACGCAAATCCCCTTGTAAATATTGGGGTCTGATTTGTCAACACTTTTGTGGATAGGGGAGATGAGCCCCTGCTTCCAGACATCAGGAAGCAGCCAGAAGTTAATACCATGTTGAACAATTTAAGCACAGAATTTTGCAACTCAGGTGTGCTGTTTTTCAGCATTTCATTTCTGATGTTATCTAGACCACAAGCCTTCTTTGATTTTATAGATTAGAGCTTTTCATTTAGTTCTTGTTGGGTTAATGGGTAATCTAATGGATTTTGGTTGTTTTTAATGACTGATTCAAGGATGTTCAATTTTTCTTGAGTTTGAGTTTAGTTTATTTTTACAGGGACAGTGCACATTAATCAACGTTTCTTGAATTTCTAATTGGTTCTGTTGTAAGTCTTTTGTGGGATGTTTTTGCAGAGATGATCTAAATATGTTTTCCAGATTCCTTCCTATTGTATGGCTAATTCCTGTGGCTTTGTTGTGTTTAAATTGTTCCACATGTCCCAGAACAAGAATTTGGTCAATTGCGTTTTCAATTTCATCAAGTGTCTTGTTGGTATAATTCAATTTCCTGCGTTTCAGTGCATGTTTATACTGATTCAGAGTTTCAAAGTATTCATATCGTAGCTCTGGGTTGTTTTGCTGCTTATGTTTTTCATTTGACATTTGTCTTAGGTGTTTTCTAATTGTCTTACATTCGTTATCAAACAATTTTTCAGAAACATTTTGTTTTTTGTTTCTGATGTTGCATTTCTTTGGTTTGCTCAAATTTGCTTTTGATGCTGCTTTTTGGAATATGCAATTGACATTTTGAGTAGCCGAATTGACACCTTCTTTATTGTTTTGGTATTGTGAGTTAATGAAGAACTGTATAGAGTTCATCATTTCATTTGAGTTCAATGTTTCACTGAATCTCTCTGCACGGTTTTGAGCACATCTGTACGATTGGTTTATGTTGTAGAGTTTATTGGGCTGTTTTGTTAATGAATATTGCCGGTTCATTTCTTTAGAAACACGTTGATCTGACTGTGATCTGACAACGGTGTCTGTGGTCTGATAATGAATGCACTAATGGAGGAGGGGTCGATGTCAGTGATGGCATAATCGACTACACTTGTCCCAAGAGCTGAGCAGTAAGTAAACTGACCTAAAGAGTCCCCACTGATTCTACCATTAAGCATGTACAGGCCTAAGGCTCGACAGAGATGCACTAACTCCTTCCCATTTCGTTCAGTATTTGGTCAGGAATGTTTCTATTATTTATAATAGGGCTCCTGTACAAGGAGGGGTGTCCACATATGTGGTGGTTACCTCCCTCATCAGTGTAGTCAGGCTCAGAACCTGTTATTGCATTGAAATCTCCACAAAGAAGCACTTTACCCTCTGCCTGAAATGTAATGATTTCTGTGTGGAGATTGTCAAAAAACAGATCATCATAATATGGTGAATCTGAAGGAGGAGCATAAGCTGCACATATGTAGACATCATTGTCACAATAGATTGTACATTTGTTAAGTTTTAGCCAAATGTGGATAGTAACTTTTTTCATGTCATTTAGTGCTAAGTCTTGCTTATGCCAAATTATGATTCCACCTGAGTCCCGGCCCCATTTAACATTTTTATGTTTGATTGATGGCAGTAAACTTTCTCTATGGCCTGAGGGACACTGAGTATCTATGTTTCCACGACACCATGTTTCCAGTAGGATTATGATGTCCTGTCCCTTGATGTTTTTAAGATATTCTGGATCTGTCTGTCTGTCTGTCTGTCTGTCTGTCTGTCTGTCTGTCTGTCTGTCTGTCTGTCTGTCTGTCTGTCTGTCTGTCTGTCTGTCTGTCTGTCTGTCTGTCTGTCTGTCTGTCTGTCTGTCTGTCTGTCTGTCTGTCTGTCTGTCTGTCTGTGTCTCTGTCTCTGTCTCTTTCTGTCTCTTTCTGTCTCTCTCTCTCTCTCTCTCTCTGTCTCTCTGACTCTCTCTCTCTTTCTGTCTCTCTTTCTGTCTGTCTCTCTGTCTCTCTCTCTCCCTGTCTCTCTCTCTGTCTCTCTCTCTCTCTGTCTCTCTTTGTCTCTATCTGTCAGATGCCACGTGTTTCTATATGAGATCAATGCCCTGTTGCAGCCACTGACCTGAAAAGGCAGAAAAAGCCTCATTGGCCCCACTGTTATCAATAGATGTCTAATTAAGGACTTGATACTTCCTAAGAGCTAAACCTACATATTCTACTGCTGCTTGTTTTGCTGATTTTCTGAGATAATATTAGAGGAAACAGAATTGTTGCTTTTTTGCAGTAATGCTGGTTTCAGCCTGTTGTAGGGTGGTGGATTTGTGATAGTAAATAACACATCTTTCAGTTTAGCCTGGCTGTTACAGGGGGGATGGGGGCTGTATTATGTGGGCCACATATCAAGGCTAGAGTGCTCATTTTGTCAGACTGGCAATGTGGCACACCTCACAGGGGGCCCTAGTTTAATATCCGATTTGGGATGGTCCTGGGACAGATTGCCATGGTAGGGGGCCACTTATTTGGCCTGGAGTGTTAATGAACTAGACAGGCCCTAGGTCAACCTGACCGGCAGAAGAGGACAGAATTGGGGATGAACACTTTAAAATCAGTGACGTGCACTGAACAATGGTTCAGTCATTAATGCCAATTGAGAAAGTGAGGGAGTGCTGCAACACTTCCCCAAACTGTCTAGGTAGTAGCTACCATGCAGAGGAGCTCCAAGCTGACTGACCAGACAGGGACACCCTGCTCTCCCAGGGGGCTGGGCAGGCCACCCCCAGGCTTCTGGGCCTCCTCCACCACCTCTGGCTCCTGCCCTACATCCATGCATTTCTGTTTGGAGGAATCTGATGTTTCAGCCTCCTCTTCCAGCAGGTCCTCCCCATGCAGCCTGACATCCAGCCCCAGCCCTAGCAATGCTCAGAACAGCAGCAGCCCGATCAGCAGCAGCAGTGAGGCTTACGACAGCATGGACAGCTGGAGTTCCGGGTCCACCTGCCTGCTCCACAGCTCCATCAGTAATCACAGCCAGGAGACCTTGCAAGCCAGATTCAGCAGCCCCAGCTCAGCCAGAGGGCCTCACGGTGGAACTTGTGCACACAGACTCCAGGGAGGGGCATACTGCCTCGTGGGGCTACATGAGGGGGCAGCACAGGCAGCACTGGGAGGGGTAGCATGGCTGGGGAGAGGGAGGGGGAGGAGGGCTGGTTCTGTGCACAGCCTGACCTCCAGTAGCCAGTACACCACAACTGCCACCAGCATTAGCAGCAGTTGCAACACGATCAACACATCAGTGTGTTATTGTTGGCTGGAGCAAAAGTTCGAAGCCAAACTTAAGTTCTCACAGTTCCTGGACGACGTGAGCGGAAGAGTGCTGGTCCCAGGCAACCTGGAGGCTTTTAGGAAACTCCCGCCGCCCCCTCCTCCCCAGAGATCCAGCTCCCTCAGCCCCAGAACCAGCCTCAGCACCACCACAGAGTCCAGAGATGTGATCCAAGTGGAGTGCCAGTGGAGCAGCACTCCACCATGCTCGGTAACCCAGCAGCGCAGCACCCGGACTGGCGAGAGGATGCAGGAAGAGCAGGGTCTCATTGAGACGCCCGTGGAGAAAACCTACCTGGAGACGGACATTGATAGCGTCCGTAGGGAGGATGAGCTGAAGGACATTAAGATCAGGAAGGAGAAAACGTTGTCAACGCTAGAGAGGGAGAGGAGAATGGGTGTGGGAGGAATAGCACCTCCTCCAGAATTCCGTCAGGACACATTGGGAAGGTATAGAAATCCCAGTCCAGTTTTGTGGGATGAGGGATTGGTGATGAGATATCCCAACTGCTCTAACTCTCTCCCCAGAGGGATCAACATGGTGAGTAAGGTTATACCCCGTTGTGGTGTGCCATTTTTTTATACACATCCCGTATGTCTACTGAGCATGCTCAGTACATTACAGTGATTGCGCAATAGTGCGTAGTACAATGTGTGTCATTACAAAAAGCCTGATGCACAATAATATCAGATTGTCTTCAACTAAATAATGTCTGAAGCGAATAAAGGCTAACATTTTAAGTTGGAGAATTTTGCCTTGTTCAAACACCTGAAACAGCTTGTTCCTGCAATCTAGAGCCATAATCCATTTTTTTTGCATATCTAAGCATACCTCTTGAGCTGTCTGTATCCTCCTGACTGATGGTGTTTTTTTAAAGAAACTACATTTGCTTCTCTGCATCTCTGCTAAAGTCTGGGTGAAAGATTTCAAGGAATGTGAGTCTTATTCCACTACATTTCGTTATTGCTTCCTTTTTAAAAGTCTAGCAACCTTGCCAGCAGGCATGTCAACTGAGATAAGCTAGCTACTCTATCTTGACTGATAGCCTGAAATGGCTTCTTTGTAGCTAGTTATTTATTTCATCTTTATTTAACTAGGCAAGTCAGTTAAGAACAAATTCTTATTTACGATGACGGCCTACCCTGGATCAATTGTGCGCCACCCTATGGGACTCCCAATCACGGCCGGTTGTGATTCAGCCTGGAATCGAACCAGGGTCTGTAGTGATGCCTCTAGCACTGAGATGCAGTGCCTTAGACCGCTGCGTCACTCGGGAGCCCTAAATTATGAGGTTGGGAGATTGGGAACCTATCTGGGCTAGCGAAAGCCAACTTCATAAAATTGCTTGGTGGGTAGTAGTTTATATATATATATTCCATTTGTATTTTTTAACTGGACAAATCTGACTGGACACGTACCCCTGTGTCCCCTATGGGCATTATGCCTGTGATATTACAATTATATTTGTACGTTTCATTATGGATAGCACTAGCCAGATTCATCACACAAACTACTGAACCATAGAACCATCTAGTCACTTACTAATTACACAAACTACTGAACCATAGAACCATCTAGTCACTTACTAATTACACAAACTATTGAACCATAGAACCATCTAGTCACTTACTAATTACACAAACTACTGAACCATAGAATCATCTAGTCACTTCCTAATTACAAAATCTACTGAACCATAGAACCATCTAGTCACTTACTAATTAGACAAACTGTTGAACCATAGAACCATCTAGTCACTTGCTAATTACACAAACTACTGAACCATAGAACCATCTAGTCACTTACTAATTACACAAACTACTGAACCATAGAACCATCTAGTCACTTCCTAATTACACAAACTACTGAACCATAGAACCATCTAGTCACTTACTAATTACACAAACTACTGAACCATAGAACCATCTAGTCACTTCCTAATTACAAAATCTACTGAACCAAAGAACCATCTAGTCACTTACAAATTTGCTAATAACATCTCTATGTATGGCGTCTATCATTTGTGACTCAGTTGGTAGAGCATGGCTTGCAAGGTCAGAATTATGGGTTTGATTTCCCCTGGATTCCCGCTTACCTTGGCACTTGCAAGGTCAGAATTGTGGGTTTGATTCCCGCTGGGAACATATATATGAAAATATATGCACCCATGACTGTAAGTCGGTTTAGATAAAAGTTTCTGCTAAATGGCATATATTATTGTTATTACCATTATTAGAATTATTATTATTACTATTATTGTTCTTATTATTACTATTATTAATACTATTATTACTATTGCCTTTATTATAATTATTATAATAATTATTATTACTATTATTATGAGTACCATTATTATAATTATTATTACTAATATTAGTATTACCATTATAATAATAATTATTATTACCATTATTAATACTATTATTATTACTTTATTATTATTATTATTATTATTGCTACTGCTATTATTAAAGCTATTATTATTATTATTAATACTATTATTTTTACTATTGTTACTATTATTATTATTGTTATTACTATTATCAATACTATTATTATTCATATTGATGCTATTACTATTATTATTACTATTAATACTAGTATTACTACTAGTAATAATACTATTATTATTGCTATTGCTATTATCAATACTATTATTAATACTATTATTATTACTATTATTAATACTATTACTATTAGTAATACTGTTATTATAATTATTACTGTTGCTATTATTAATACTATTATTATTATTGTTGCTGTTATTATTATTAATATTATTTATATTATTATTGTTATCACTATTATTAATACTACTATTATTATTAATGCTATTAGTATTGTTATTACTATTATTATTATTATTACTACTCTTATTATTACTATTATTTTTGTTATTATTTTTATTATTACTATTTTTGTTGCTACAAAATTATTATTACTATATTATTACTAATATGTTTACTATTGTTTTTATTATCGCTATTATTATTACTATTATTTTTAATATTATTTTACAATTACTTTATTATTATTATTGTTACTATTATTATTACTATTATTATTATTATTCATATTATTTTACAATTATTTGTATTATTATTATTATTATTAATATTATTATTACTATTATTATTATGAATAATATTATTATTACTATTATTATTACCATTATTATTATTATCTTTACTATTATTTGTATTATTATTATTATTATTGCTATTATTATTATTATTACTAATATTATTATTACTATTATTACTATTATTTGTATTATCATTATTACTATTATTATTATTACTATTATTATTATTGCTAATATTATCACTATTATTTGTATTATTATTACTATTATTTATGTTATTATTACTATTATTTGTATTAGTATTATTACTATTATTATTATTATTGCTATTATTATTACTATTATTGTTATTATTACAATTATTATTACTATTATTTGAATTATTATTATTATTACTATTATTATTAATATTATTATTATTATTCTCAGTATGTAGGCTAATGTAGGAAGGAATGGCTTTGTAAATACTCACAGAACTAATTTAAACCGGCTGATATTTACTCCAACACAACACAGTGGTCTCCTCAAAGCTACTTTGATACTAAATCTAATTACCAGTTAAAACACTAGAACTTATGCATATCTATATATATATTATACAAAATAAACCAAAAAGTTTAGCCAATCACTAAAACAACATGGAATGTCATGCATTTGCAGCGTCCACCCCATGCTGCTAACCCCTTTCTGGAGAGTTATCAACATTAGCAAATTAACGATAATGCATTTTCTCTCTTGTAATTGTTAGCCTTTTGGCTATGAGTTGTGTAGTCACTCAGAGTGGCCCATTGTTAAGTCTGTGTCCTGTTTATGACACTCTCAATTGTTACACATTCATAATAAGACAGTATTATAACATTAGACATAAGAATGTGCATATCTGTTATCCAACAGGTATAATCTCGAACACCCAGAACTAAAATCTTGAAGTAATTGCGTCGGATGCTTGATTAGGTTCTGGGGGAGATTAGCGAAGTCTCCACTCCGTAAAGATAAAGTCTCAGACAGTTTTGGGCCAGTCCATGGGCCAAACGACCCTTGCCCTTCTGAAATTCGAAGGTCTCAAGTGTAGTACTTGGGGTTTGTCCTTTACAGAACACCTGAAAAATCGTGATTTGTCTGAATGATCGATCAGTGACGAAAAGTCATCGTACTACTATTATGCTACTACTACTATTTATGTTACACACATCTGTCCATGAGAGAGTACAACAGATATTGCTGCTGTTGCTAGGTGCTTTATAATTCAGAATTTCAGTGTTATCATGGATTTAATTGGTAACAAGGGAAATATCAAATATCTCATTCTGCATTTATTCAGTAAGGATCATATGTCATTTGCCTTTAAAACGGCAATCAGCTGTTGAAACAATAACAAAGCGTGTTTCGGTAGGTTGTTTCAGTAAAAAACATGGGCTGGAAAAATGTAACCACTCTAAAATTCATAGACAGAGCTATGTGTGCAGGGACTGACCATCCATTACATAAAAATTATAGTTTCAACCATGTTTTGAGGCTATATAGTGTTTATATACATTTACTTTGTTTACAAACATTGGACTAAAACAAACTTATATTCTGGGTTCTGATAGGGTATGAAAGTTCAACACAGCTAATGAGGCATTTTTAAGTTATTTTCTTCAAGAATAAATGGGTCCAGATCGTTAATTTAATAAGTCCAAACATGGATGTAGCAACCGCAGGTTGCCCCTTTAAGGCTTTCAAAAGCCTAAATATCTCTGAGACATCATCTCCACATAGGTATCACAGACATTCAGTAATGAAAGAGAAAATAACATTGCCTTAATTTATTGTCTGATTAAAATTCAGTCTTTGCCGTCACCTTAGCAACTGCTTTATAAAAGGTGGGCGGTGAGGGGGCTGAGAGACAAGTGTGTATGTGAGCTTGTTTGTGTGTTTGTGTCAGTGTCAGTGTGTGTGTGTGTGTGTGTGTGTGTGTGTGTGTGTGTGTGTGTGTGTGTGTGTGTGTGTGTGTGTGTGTGTGTGTGTGTGTGTGTGTGTGTGTGTGTGTGTGTTTGAGTGAATGTGCACGTGTGAGTGTGTGGGTATGTGTATGGATGTGTGCGCACGTTCATGTGTGCTCGTACATACACGTAGGTACACAAGCGCGAGCGTGCGCGTGTATGTGTATCTGTAAAGTTGATTTCTCTCTCAGTAGTATTTCACAGGATTCCTTCTACAGCATGGTGCTAGCTGAGAGCAGTGCCATCATGACAGGCACATGGCCTTCTGCTCTCATACCACTTCCTGTCAAATAACAATTGAACTCATTAACTATGTTTCTTTTACGGCATTATTTGTTTGTTTGACTGCGCAGCAAAATAAATATTTTTTACAGTACAAGTCAAAGTTTGGACACACCTACTTATTCCAGGGTTTTTCTTTATTTTAATAATTTTTCTACATTTTAGAATAAAGAAATAAAAACTTTGAAATAACACATACGGAATCATGAAGTAACCAAATCCAAATATATTTTATATTTGAGATTCTTCAAAGTTGCCACCCCCGCCATGATGACAGCTTTTCACACCCTTGCCATTTTCTCAACCAGCTTCATGAGGTAGTCACCTGGAATGCATTTCAATTAATTTCAAGTTACTTTGTGGAATTTCTTTCCTTCTTAATGTGTTTGAGCCAATCAGTTGTGTTGTGACAAGGTAGGGGTGGTATACAGAAGATAGCCCTATTTGGTAACATACCAAGTCCATATTATGGCAAGAACAGCTCAAATAAGCAAAGTGAAACAACAGTCCATCATTACTTTAAGACATGAAGATCAGTCAATCCGGAGAATTTCAAGAACTTTCTTCAAGTGCAGTCGCAAGAATCATCAAACGCTATGATGAAACTTGCTCTCATGAGGACCGCCACAGGAAAGGAAGACCCAGAGTTACCTCTGCTGCAGAGGATATGTTCATTAGAGTTATCTTTAGCTCAGATTGCAGCCCAAATAAATGCTTCACAGAGTTCATCTCAACATCAACTGTTCAGAGGAGAATGCGTGAAACAGGCCTTCACGGTCAAATTGCTGCAAAGAAACCACTACTAAAGGAAACCAATAAAAATACGAGACTTGCTTGGGCCAAGAAACACAAGCAATGGTCTTTCAGACAGGTGGAAATCTGTCATTTGGTCTGATGAGTCCAAATGCTGTATTTTTGGTTCCAACCACCATGTCTAGATGAATGGAGGGTAGGTGAACGGATGATCTCTGCATGTGTGGTTCCCACCATGAAGCATGGAGGAGGAGGTGTGATGGTGTGGGGGTGCTTTGCTGACGACACTGTCTTTGTTTTATTTGGAATTCAAGGCACACTTAACCAGCATGGCTACCACTGCATTCTGCAGCGATACGCCATCCCATCTGGTTTGCGCTTAGTGGGACGATCAACAGGACAATGACCCAAAACACACCTCCAGGCTGTGTAAGGACTGTTTGACCAAGAAGGAGAGTGATGGAGTGCTGCATCAGATGACCTAGCCTCCTCAATCATCCATCCTCAACCCAATTGAGATGGTTTGGGATGAATTGGACCGCAGAGTGAAGGAAAAGCAGCCAACAAGTGCTCAGCATATGTGGGAACTCCTTCAAGACTGTTGGAAAAGCATTCCAGGTGAAGCTGGTTGAGAGAATGCTAAGAGTGTGCAAAGCTGTCATCAAGACAAAGGGTTGCTAATTTGAAGAATATAAAATATATTTTGAATTGTTTAACACTTTTTTGGTTACTACAAGATTCCATAAGTGTTACTTCATAGTTTAGATGTCTTCACTATTATTTTACAATGTAGAAAATAGTAAAAATAAAGAAAATCTCTTGAATGAGTAGGTGTGTCCAAACTTTTGACTGGTACTGTATATTAAAACATATATTTAATTACATTAGTGCACACACACACACACACACACACACACACACACACACACACACACACACACACACACACACACACACAAACGATACAAGATCTTTCAATTAATGCATCATGGTTTTTATTACATGGTATATTAAACAGTGTTTTCCCCCATTGAAAACAATAGACAATGAGGTTCTACCTATATTCATGAGATAACTCAAACCTAAAGTGTTCCTGCCACTTGGTTAGCACAGCACTCTAAATCTGAATGGAGATGAGAATTCCATGATTCCTAGGCCTAATCTGACCTGATACAGAGAGACAGAGAGAGAGAGAGAGAGAGAGAGAGAGAGAGAGAGAGAGAGAGAGAGAGAGAGAGAGAGAGAGAGAGAGACAGAGAGAGAGAGAGACAGAGAGAGAGAGAGAGATGGGGGAGAGAGAGAGACCAAATTCAAGTCTCCAATTTAAAGCACTTCAAATCTAACAGCTGAGCCCAGAAACGAGCCCTCTCAGTCAGCTGGTGTTGGACCTATCCAACCAAGCTGACACCAGCACTGCTTTAAAATAAATAATCAAAATCAACAAAACATAAACATGTTTACTATACTGGAAAAACAAAACAAAATCTCAAAGCCGACTAAATTGCTATCTGACCCTAAACAGAGAATATGAACTGGCCAATTATCTCTACTCTGTTAGAGATATGAAGCAGAGACAGATCCTTACCAAGTACAGGCTGTGACCACCGATTGGAGATATAAACCAGCAGACATAAAAAGACATGGCTACCCAAAGAGGAGCGTGTATGTGGTCACTACACAACAGGGGAGGTAGAGACAGAGATACACTTTCTCCTCTACTGTCAGAAATATTCCTCACCAAGTGATTCTTTATTAGCAGAAATTACCAAATGTATACAAAATGTTATCTTATTAAACCCAGAAGAAAAACCAAAAATACTCATGGGCGAAGGAGCAATGGCTCCTCTTGCAGCCAAACTTGTACAGTTTATTCGCAAATTTATTCAGACCCCTTGACTCTTTCCACATTTTGTTACGTTACAGCCTTATTCTAAAATGGACAAAGAAAAAAAACTCATCAACCTACACACAATACCCCATAACAACAATGCGAAACAAGTTTTTAGAATTGTTTGCTCATTTATTTTAAAATATGTCGAGGCACAAATCTGGGGAAGGGTACCAAAACGTTACTGCAGAATTGAAGGTACCCAAGAACACAGTGGCCTTCATCATTCTTAAATGGAAGAAGTTTGGAACCACCAAGAGGCCAAACCAAGTCCCTACTCCCCACCAGGCCAAACTGAGCAATCGGGAAGGAACTTGGTCAGGAAGGTGACCAAGAACATGATGGTTACTCAGAAAGATCTCCCGAGTTCCTCAGTGGAGATGGGAGAACCTTCCAGAAGGACAACCATCTCTTTAGCAGTCCTCCAATCAGGCCTTTATGGTAGAGTGGCCAAATGGAAGCCACTCCGTAAAGCCACTCTGTAAAAGGCACATGACAGCCCGCTTGGAGTTTGCCAGAAGGCACCGAAAGGACTCTCAGACCATGAGAAACAAGATTCTCTGGTCTGAATGCCAAGCATCACGTCTGGAGGAAACCTGGCACCATCCCTACGGTGAAGCATGATGGTGGCAGCATCATGCTGTGTGGATGTTTTTCAGCGGCAGGGACTGGGAGACTAGTCAGGATCGAGGGAAAGATGAATGGAGCAAAGTACAGAGAGACATTTGATGAAAACCTGCTCCAGAGCGCTCAGGGCCTCAGACTGGAGCGAAGGTTCACCTTCCAACAGGACAACGATGGTGGTGGTGGTGGTATTAATATTAGTAATGATGATGGTAGATGTAGTACTGATCTAATGGTGATGATGACACTTAGTGATAAGTTAGTTATAGTTTTAATAAGTGGTAGATAGTGGTATTAGAGGTGGAAATTCTACTTGTGTTAATGGTAGAAGTAAGGATGGTTGTAGTATTAGTGTTAATAATAGTAGCATGTTCATTTTCCATGTTTAGCCTTTTATTGTCCCTGTTATTTATTATATGTTCCTATTACTATTCACAGTTACCATTATCTTATTGTCTCACCGCCTGGTGAGAGTCTCATTCCTCTCCACCGCCTGGTGAGAGTCTCATTCCTCCCCACCGCCTGGTGAGAGTCTCATTCCTCCCCACCGCCTGGTGAGAGTCTCATTCCTCCCCACCGCCTGGTGAGAGTCTCATTCCTCCCCACCGCCTGGTGAGAGTCTCATTCCTCCCCACCGCCTGGTGAGAGTCTCATTCCTCCCCACCGCCTGGTGAGAGTCTCATTCCTCCCCACCGCCTGGTGAGAGTCTCATTCCTCCCCACCGCCTGGTGAGAGTCTCATTCCTCCCCACCGCCTGGTGAGAGTCTCATTCCTCTCCACCGCCAGGTGAGAGTCTCATTCCTCCCCACCGCCTGGTGAGAGTCTCATTCCTCCCCACCGCCTGGTGAGAGTCTCATTCCTCCCCACCGCCTGGTGAGAGTCTCATTCCTCCCCACCGCCTGGTGAGAGTCTCATTCCTCCCCACCGCCTGGTGAGAGTCTCATTCCTCCCCACCACCTGGTGAGAGTCTCATTCCTCCCCACCACCTGGTGAGAGTCTAATTTCTCCCCACCGCCTGGTGAGAGTCTCATTCCTCCCCACCACCTAGTGACATAATATGAAATTCAACAGATGGTGCCACCTGTTCCCCTCTCCCCCTCCTCTCTCTTTGTTCTCGCTCTTTTTTCTCTTCAGCTCAATACATATACAGAGTCACTGCCAGCATCTCTCATGGGGGGTTGCTATGTATCTGCAGTCTGGCTGCAATGGAGGTTTCTTCTCTCCCTCTCTCTCTTTCTCTCTCCCTCTCTTAATATGACAGGATTGTTCTTTTTACAGATGTAGACAGACTCTGTAGCCTGACGGGCTTTCTGCATGAGAGATAGCAAGAAGGAGAGAGAGGGAAATGGAGGGAAAGAGGTAGGGAGAGGGAGATTTTTGAAAAATAAAAGAGAGAGTGAGAGAGAGAGCAGAGATGGAAACAGAGAGTGTTAAGTGAAATGAGTGAGTGAGTGTTTGTGTCTCGTCTGTTCCTCTAATCTCCTGTGATTTTCTTTTAGGTTCCTGATGAGGAGATGAATACCATAAGGTAAGATGACATTCTCTCTCCATTATTCCCTTCCTGCCTCCTCAGCCAGGTCACCCGTGATACAAGTCAGTATTAGACGTCCATCCACGTCTGAGGACATTGGGAGATGACGTGGAAACCGGCCACTAGGGACAACAGTGAGAGCTGTTACCTTCAAGTAGGTTTGGGTTTTGCTAGGGTGTTGAGGACGGGGATGCTGGATGGGCGTAAGGATATGCCGCATGTTTGAATCTAGCGATAGAAAGTTGTTTTTGATTGTTTTTAAATTAAGGTTATCCCAAACCTAAACCCTTATCTTAACCATTCGGAGTTAATGCCTAACCTCACAAATTCGGAGTTAATGCCTAAACTTAACCCTAACCTTAAAAATTCTCAGTTAATGTCTAAACATAACCTTAAACATTTCTAAATTTGACGTTTGAGAAACATAGATTCTGAAGTGAGACTGTGAGAGCTTGTTGTGCCTCTTTCCCTGCCTGCCCAGTCCTCCATCTCTCTCTCTTTCTCTCTCGCTCTCTCTCTCTCTCGCTCTCTCTCTTTCTCTCGCTCTGTCGCTCTTTCTCTATCTCTCTCTCTCTTCTCCCTCTCTACCTCTCCTCTGCTACTGGGGGTTTCTCCAAGCTTGGTAAGCCAGCCCTCGATCACACGGAAGGGCTTTCACCAGCAGCCCCAGCACACACACACACACATACAGACTCAGCACCTCTCCCCTCACACATACAGCAAGGAGTGGAGGCAGCAGGCAGGATTTCTGTGTCATCATCACCAGCACCAGCGATTCACAATGAGACTCTGTGTGAGCACCAAGGGAAGGTACTGCTCCTTCAACAGAGGGAACGTCTTTCATTGGGATCTGGGGGTGGCATTGTGTGTGTATGTCACTGTGTGTGTGATTTATCGGTACTGTATGTTTGCGCAGTTTTCGTTTGCTTTACATCGGTGTAGCCTAGAGCTTGAATGGTATTTGGAATTATCATACATGTCATTCTTTGCAAAGGACAGTAGTAAAATGCCTGAATAGAGCATGTAGTTCCACTGCACTGGTACAGTAGTTATACCACTGAATTATTTTCAGGCTTATTGTTCAATACAGGGAACATGTCAAATAAGAACTGGCGTATATTGTATTTAAACATTTCCTCCTTTGAAAGCGAGAGAGAAGGCTTGGCCAAAAGGTGTTTAAAGGTTTGTTGAGTGAACTAGGATGTTCCTGTAGTGTTTTAGCACTCTGATATGTCTGATATAATTCTGGGAAGTCACCTGTAGTTTCAGGGAAGCCACACATCCCTTTTCAGTGTACGGTCATTTAGAGGGAGAAAAAGATTTCTTTACCCTGGTTCCTCTTTAGGTTTCTTCCTAGGCTCCTGCCTTGTAGTGAGTTTTTCTAGCCACTGTGATTCTGCCTCTGCATTGGGTATCTGTAAAGGATTTTGTGACAACTGCTGATGTTATATAATACATTTGATTGATTGATTGATTGATTGATTGATTGATTGATTGGTTGACATGGATATTTAGCTACCCAATGCTTTTCATACTATGAACATTTCTTATAAACCTCCCATACCCCTCTCATGTGTTTAATTAGTAACATGTTTAATGTTATTACAATTGTATTTTCTGGGAGAAGTAAAACCACCTCTTATACCTCTTTAAAATGATATTGCTCTTCCCTCCATCATATTGCTATTAACTTTCCATCAGATCAGCTACAATCTTACTGTCAGAATAGTTTTTGTTCAACCGGTCCTTAATTAAAAAAATTGCCTGGAAATAGCCTATAAATAGCCTGGAAATAGCCTGGAAATAACCTGGAAATAGCCTGGAAATAACCTGTAACACATAGTACTATATACCTTGGCTATTTGGTGTAATGATTTTCAGATGAGTGAGGCTAAATGTCTTTTTTAAACCCCAGGGAGGGTCAATTCATTTGATGGGCTGTTTTTACCAACACCCTGTATTGATTATCATCACTTCTGTGACCGACATTAGCCGCTAACCGTTTGCCGCTTTAATTATACAGTACAACAACACAAGTGCCAAATCTACATTACGATGGACTAGAAAATTATACTCCATTCTAGATTTAAAAAAATATTGTCCATAAAGTTTGGAAATTCCTCTTTGTCTTCACGATATATGATTGACTTAAAGACATTTAATCATGAGGAGCAGGTACAGCGGTTCAATCCTCTTATTTCTCTCCTCTCAAACCTTAAATAGACACACAGCCACCTGGCTGTCCAACCCCAGAGAGATAGAGTAGTAGGGTAAAGGGAAAAAGAGAAATGGACCTACAGGTTTGACACCAACCCCCAGATTGAATCACTCAGCCCTCCTGTCCCAGTGACCCCAGGCCTCCCAAGTATCCCAGACAAAGACAATTATGAAATGTGTTCAAATCTCTTCAATGTGTGTCCTCATTTGTATTTGTATTTATTATGGATCCCCATTAGCTTATTCCTCCCTACCAGGGAGGTGCCAAGGCAGCAGCTACTCTTCCTTGGGTCCTGCAAAATTAAGGCAGTTGTACAATTTTTAAAACACTACAATACATCCATAAGCACCTTATTCTGGCTCAAATTTCCTGTATGTATTTTGGCCTCCATCATATGTAGTAAATGTATATTTTATTGAGAGACAAATTTGAGGGATAGGTAGAGGGAGAGAGAGAGAGCTGTATGGCCCCATGGCCCTGTCATGGTGTGTAGGAGTGAGGAGTCTTGCAGTGTTAAATGAAAAAGAAGTGAGTTGGGTTAGAGACTGTCTCCCAGTCTAGAATGGACTGGGCTGGATGGCTATTCGCTAATGATCTACTCAAACACAGTGAATGGCTACTTGCAGAAGAAGACAGTTAGACCTGCCAGGGGTTGATCTTCTCCCTCTCTCTCTCTTTTTCTCTCTTTCTTTCTTTCTTTCTTTCTTTCTTTCTTTCTTTCTTTCTTTCTTTCTTTCTTTCTTTCTCTCTCTCTCTCTTTCTCTCTTTCTCTCTCTTTCTTTCTTTCTTTCTTTCTCTCTTTCTCTCTTTCCTTCTCTCGCTCTCTCTCTTTCTCTTTCTTTCTTTCTTTCTTTCTTTCTTTCTTTCTTTCTTTCTTTCTTTCTTTCTTTCTTTCTTTCTTTCTTTCTTTCTTTCTTTCTCTCTCTCTCTCTCTCTCTCTCTCTCTTTCTTTCTCTCTCTCTTTCTCTCTCTCTCTCTTTCTTTCTTTCTTTCTTTCTTTCTCTCTTTCTTTCCCTCTCTCTCTCTCTTTCTCTCTTTCTCACTCTTTCTCTCTTTCTTTCTCTCGTTCTCTCTGTCACTCATAATATGTGAGATATTGACAGCTCCTCTGGGGGTCATTACTTTCTCCCTCTCCCTCTCCAACTATCTCTCTCTCTCTCTTTCTCTCTCTCTCTGCCTCTCTGTCTCTACAACTCTCTCTCTCCATCTTCCTCTCTCACACACAGGCCTCCTAGCAAATCTTTTGTATTGTTGTTGTCCATTTGAGCTAGTCGGCCCGGTCGCTAGTCGGCCCGGTCGCTTATTGTGAATGTGTTCTATTTTTAATGACGAACCAGTTTTTTACTGTATTTTTTGTATCTCACTGGGTCCAATTATCTTATCTTTTCCAACATATCCTGCCATTTGAATTAACAAACCACTGTTTTCATAATGTGTGAAAAGCAAAACGTATCATGTCCTTTTGATAAAATGACTTGTTTTCACAATCTGTGACTCGGTCATCCTCTGCCAGAAGAAGTTCTGCATCTCAGTTCAAGTGTAACTTTGGGAAAACAAATCACATTCCGGTAAAGAATGGAGAATTCCCTGTGGGGTTTGCTCGGCACCATAACAGGTTTTATATGCCTGCGAGTGGAGGCTGTGTTTATTTCAGAACAGCATGTGTATGTGTGTGTGTGTGTGTGTGTGTGTGTGTGTGTGTGTGTGTGTGTGTGTGTGTGTGTGTGTGTGTGTGTGTGTGTGTGTGTGTGTGTGTGTGTGTGTGTGTGTGTGTGTGTACTCGCTCATGTAATTTTTTTGCTCATGTTGTGTTTCCGACATTGGCTCCATCAGGTTTCCCACTTTCCGTTGATCCCAAATCCCTTCCATGGTACCTTCAACAGTGTATGAAATCCCTTCTTTCAGCTAAGTACCATCAACAGTGTATGAAATCCCTTCTTTCAGCTAAGTACCTTCAACAGTGTATGAAATCCCTTCTTTCAGCTAAGTACCATCAACAGTGTATGAAATCACTTCTTTCAGCTAAGTACCATCAACAGTGTATGAAATCACTTCTTTCAGCTAAGTACCATCAACAGTGTATGAAATCACTTCTTTCAGCTAAGTACCATCAACAGTGTATGAAATCACTTCTTTCAGCTAAGTACCATCAACAGTGTATGAAATCACTTCTTTCAGCTAAGTACCATCAACAGTGTATGAAATCCCTTCTTTCAGCTAAGTACCATCAACAGTGTATGAAATCACTTCTTTCAGCTAAGTACCATCAACAGTGTATGAAATCCCTTCTTTCAGCTAAGTACCTTCAACAGTGTATGAAATCACTTCTTTCAGCTAAGTACCATCAACAGTGTATGAAATCACTTCTTTCAGCTAAGTACCATCAACAGTGTATGAAATCACTTCTTTCAGCTAAGTACCATCAACAGTGTATGAAATCCCTTCTTTCAGCTAAGTACCATCAACAGTGTATGAAATCACTTCTTTCAGCTAAGTACCATCAACAGTGCATGAAATCACTTCTCCCGGTAACTAGCCCAATGCTTTTGGTAATGAAGAAGGTGGAGGTGGTGGCTGGGAAAGGGAAACTAGTAAGTTTGTTCTGAGTGGATCAATGCTCTCAGGTGGTGGTCCACTGTGGGGACTGTACCACCAATAGGAATAGAACTAATTGGACATTCTAATTCCACGCTACCACTGGTCTCACAGACAGGGCCTACTGGAAGTGGGGACAGGAGTTTTTCCTGTTTAGGTCAAAATAAGAAGAAGAATAAGAAGAAGGAGAAGATTTTTTAAAATTATATTTAGTGCTTTTCATACGGAATCGTAAAATCGCTTTAAAAAAAACACATTCAGGGAGCTGGTAGTTGATGGGATATGGATCTTCCACAGCCAGATGATGATGCATTTCAGTAAAGGAGCAGCTTGAGTGGAGGAGGCGTTGATGGTAAAGCCAGGGTGTGAGAAACATCAGTCAGACAGGCCCAGAGCTTTTCATTAGGCCCCTCTGTCAGTCACAGCTACTCTGTAGGTTAGGCTGGAACATTCACCACTGAATGTGTAGCACCCGCCTAGGTGGTAATTTGGTAGCTATAAACGCCCAAGAGACCATCACACCTCAGCAGTAATCAGCAACAGTGTCCTGTGAGGTGAGCCTCTGTCATCCCCTCACACCACAGTCCACATCTTTCCAGAAACCAGGACAGCTGGAATAAAAATATGATCATGTGTTTATCAGGTGTTGATGGATCATTCAGATTAGATTAGATTAGCTAGCTATATCATCAGTCCTGCAACTCCATGAATCACCACTAGATATTTTAGCTCAACCCTCAACAGGATATCAAAACCCCCCAAAATACACAAAATAACAAAAATATGTACAATATTTGCAGAGTTCTCAGCCAAGGTCTCTTCACGGTGCCATGGCAACCATAGGTGACACTTGCCCTCTGATCAGAGCCTGACTCAGGTCTGGTCCATCAGTTAATAAGTGTAGTTACATTTAGTAAGCCAGGTAGGAAGGACAAGCAACAGTACTACTGACAGTTTAATAGCCCTGCTATAACTGGTCAAGTTATGTGGTAAGGAAACCCCTCCTGGCCGATCCTGCCGATCGTCTATGGTCATGGCTCTGTGGTTAGGCAAGCTACTCTGTCTGTCAGAAGGCAAGGCACACACACAGGCAGCCTGCTCATCCTGCTACTGCGGCTCCTCCTGCTGCTCCTATTCCTCCTGCTCCTGCTCATACTCCTCCTGCTACTGCTACTGCTCCTCCTGCTCCTGCTTCTCCTGCTACTACTCATCCTCCTGCTACTGCTACTGCTCCTCCTGCTCCTATTCCTCCTGCTCCTGCTCATACTCCTCCTGCTACTGCTACTGCTCCTCCTGCTCCTGCTTCTCCTGCTACTACTCATCCTCCTGCTACTGCTACTGCTCCTCCTGCTCCTATTCCTCCTGCTCCTGCTCATACTCCTCCTGCTACTGCTACTTCTCCTGCTACTGCTCCTGCTCCTCCTGCTGCTACTCCTCCTCCTGCTACTGCTCCTCCTCCTCCTGCTACTGCTGCTACTGCTACTGCTCATCCTGCTACTGCTCCTCCTGCTGCTACTACTCATCCTCCTGCCACTGCTCCTGCTGCTGCTGCTTCTCCTCCTGCTACTGCTACTGCTGCTCCTCCTCCTTCTCCTACTGCTCCTCCTCCTCCTCCTGCTACTGCTGCTCCTCCTCCTCCTCCTGCCACTGCTCCTGCTGCTGCTGCTCCTCCTCCTGCTACTGCTACTGCTGCTCCTCCTCCTTCTCCTGCTGCTCCTCCTCCTCCTCCTGCTACTGCTCCTGCTGCTACTGATCCTCCTCCTGCTATTGCTCCTCCTCCTGCTACTTCTCCTGCTGCTCCTCCTCCTCATCCTGCTACTGCTCCTGCTGCTCCTCCTCCTCCTCCTGCTACTGCTACTGCTGCTCCTCCTCCTGCTACTGCTACTGCTGCTACTGCTCCTCCTCCTGCTATTGCTCCTCCTCCTGCTACTGCTGCTACTGCTCCTCCTCCTGCTACTGCTCCTCCTCCTGCTACTGCTCCTGCTGCTCCTCCTCCTACTGCTACTGCTCCTGCTGCTACTGCTCCTCCTCCTGCTACTGCTCCTCCTCCTGCTACTGCTCCTGCTGCTCCTCCTCCTACTGCTACTGCTCCTGCTGCTACTGATCCTCCTCCTGCTACTGCTCCTGCTGCTCCTCCTCCTCCTCCTGCTGCTACTGCTCCTCCTCCTGCTATTGCTCCTCCTCCTGCTACTGCTCCTGCTCCTGCTGCTCCTCCTCCTCCTCCTGCTACTACTACTGCTGCTACTGCTCCTCCTCCTGCTACTGCTCCTGCTGCTCCTCCTCCTCCTCCTGCTACTGCTCCTGCTGCTCCTCCTCCTCCTCCTGCTATTGCTCCTCCTCCTGCTACTGCTACTGCTGCTACTGCTCCTCCTCCTGCTACTGCTCCTGCTGCTCCTCCTCCTCCTCATGCTACTGCTACTGCTGCTACTGCTCCTGCTGCTCCTCCTCCTCCTCCTGCTATTGCTCCTCCTCCTACTGCTACTGCTGCTACTGCTCCTCCTCCTGCTACTGCTCCTGCTGCTCCTCCTCCTCCTCCTGCTACTGCTGCTACTCCTCCTCCTCCTGCTACTGCTCCTGCTGCTCCTCCTCCTCCTCCTGCTACTGCTCCTGCTGCTCCTCCTCCTCCTCATGCTACTGCTACTGCTGCTACTGCTCCTGCTGCTCCTCCTCCTCCTCCTGCTATTGCTCCTCCTCCTACTGCTACTGCTGCTACTGCTCCTCCTCCTGCTACTGCTCCTGCTGCTCCTCCTCCTCCTCCTGCTACTCCTCCTCCTGCTACTGCTACTCCTCCTCCTGCTACTGCTACAGCTGCTACTGCTCCTCCTCCTGCTACTGCTCCTGCTGCTCCTCCTCCTCCTCTTGCTACTGCTACTGCTGCAACTGGTCCTCCTCCTGCTACTCTCCTGCTGCCCCTCCTCCTTCTCTTGCTACTGCTACTGTTCCTCCTCCTGCTACTGCTCCTGCTGCTCCTCCTCCTCCTCCTGCTACTGCTCCTGCTGCTCCTCCTCCTCCTCCTGCTACTGCTACTGCTGCTACTGCTCCTCCTCCTGCTATTGGTCCTCCTCCTGCTATTGCTCCTGCTGCTCCTCCTCCTGCTACTGCTGCTACTGCTCCTCCTCCTGCTACTGCTCCTGCTGCTCCTCCTCCTCCTCCTGCTACTGCTACTGCTGCTACTGCTCCTCCTCCTGCTACTGCTCCTGCTGCTCCTCCTCCTCCTCCTGCTACTGCTCCTGCTGCTCCTCCTCCTCCTCCTGCTACTGCTCCTGCTACTGCTCCTGCTGCTCCTCCTCCTCCTCCTCCTGCTACTGCTCCTGCTGCTCCTCCTCCTGCTCCTGCTGCTACTGATCCTCCTTCTGCTACTGCTCCTCCTCCTCCTCCTGCTACTGCTCCTGCTACTGCTACTGCTGCTACTGCTCCTCCTCCTGCTACTGCTCCTGCTGCTCCTCCTCCTCCTCCTCCTGCTACTGCTGCTCTTCCTCCTGCTACTGCTGCTGCTGATCTTCCTCCTGCTATTGCTCCTCCTCCTGCTACTGCTCCTGCTGCTCCTCCTCCTCCTCCTCCTCCTGCTACTGCTCCCGCTGCTCCTCCTCCTGCTACTGCTACTACTGATCCTCCTCCTGCTACTGCTGCTCCTCCTCCTGCTACTGCTCCTGCTGCTCCTCCTCCTGCTACTGCTCCTGCTGCTACTGATCCTCCTCCTGCGACTGCTCCTCCTACTGCTGCTACTCCTCCTACTGCTGCTATGCCATCCTCCTCTTTCATGTTGTCTAGAAGGTCTATGGTTTTGTCATACAGTACATGCTTTTAGTTTTTGTTGTCCCAGGCTACCTGGCTAAAATGCTTGCTTGTTAGTCTAACTTCCGTTCATGGGCAACGATGTGCCAGGCCAGTTAGTTAACATTAGCCTGCTACGTCTAGTTACATATTGAACGTCCATCCTCTCAGGCACAATGTATTCATTTGTGGTTGGATCAGAATCGCTGTTTTAATCATTGGCCAGTAGGAGAATTAAGTTAAAAACACAAGTTGAAATCCCTATCTCCCTCCAAGGCTAATTTAGGAAAGGGATGATTTTAGCTAGCTAGTTGGCCAATGAAGGTCAATGAAACAACGAGGTCATGCAACAATTCAAAAAAAAAATTCTGTCAATGACGTTTGGCTTCTGATGTGTTGTGATTGGTGTGACGCCAAATTCAAACCGGTGCTGGGACCATTCACAGCTGAGCTCACTCAGTTTAGCTCAACACTGATTGGCTATTATTTTATAAACGTTTTTATCAAGGGAGGCCATTGCATTCAATGCTACGGGCAGCAACAATGTTACACTCTTTTTGACCAGACAGCATCAGATAGATGGGCTACACATACAGAGGCAGAGAGGTGCTGTTTCGCTCAGATGCTTTATCCGGTGAGATACATTCAGCCTCTTGCAAATTTGAAGGACATTTATGAAACACAGAAATATGAAAGATACCTTATTTTGTATGTTTTGGGGGGGAGCCTGGCTTCCCTTGGAATCCATTATATGCCACTGTGCATGAGTCAGCCAGGCAGCCACTCAGGGCTCACCCCCTTTAATGCTGAGTCTGAGCCTGCCATTAGGGCTTTCTCCTTTAATGCTGAGTCTGAGCCTGCCATTAGGGCTTTCTCCTTTAATGCTGAGTCTGAGCCTGCCATTAGGGCTTTCTCCTTTAATGCTGAGTCTGAGCCTGCCATTAGGGCTTTCTCCTTTAATGCTGAGTCTGAGCCTGCCATTAGGGCTTTCCCCTTTAATGCTGAGTCTGGGCCTGGGCTTTCCTGACAGCTAATCCGTCTACCGAGGTAGACGAGTGCATGGAGAGGTGGAGAGATGGAGGGTTTGAGAGGAGGAGAGATGGAGGGGGAGTGGTGGAGAGATGGAGTGGTGGAGAGATGGAGGGTTTGAGAGGAGGAGAGATGGAGGGGGGAGTGGTGGAGAGATGGAGTGGTGGAGAGATGGAGGGTTTGAGAGGAGGAGAGATGGAGGGGGAGTGGTGGAGAGATGGAGTGGTGGAGAGATGGAAAGGTGGATGGGGTGGAGAGATGGAGAGGTGGAGAGATGGAGAGGTGGAGGGGTGGAGTGATGGAGAGGTGGAGGGGTGGAGTGATGGAGAGGTGGAGAGGTGGAGAGATGGAGAGGTGGAGGGGTGGAGTGATGGAGAGGTGGAGGGGTGGAGTGATGGAGTGATGGAGAGGTGGAGAGGTGGAGAGATGGAGAGGTGGAGGGGTGGAGTGATGGAGAGGTGGAGGGGTGGAGTGATGGAGAGGTGGAGGGGTGGAGTGATGGAGACATGGAGGGATGGAGTGATGGGAAAGCCATTCTTGGTTATTTTTTCTATGCTCCCTTTCGTTCTTTCTTTCTCTCTGTCTTTCTTGTTCATTTGTTCTTTTATCGCCTCTCTCTCCCTCTCTCTCTCTGTCTCTCTCGCTCTGTCTCTATCTGTCTCTCTTTCTGTCGCTCGATTTCTCTCTCTCTGTCGCTCTCTCTCTCCCTCCCTCTTTACTGCAGGAGGGCAGATCTGAGAAGCAGGCCCTTTCCTCTCCTTCCCTGCAGCCACTGCTGTCTCTCTCTCTCTCTCTTCCCTCCTACCTCATTCCCTCATCACCCCTCCTCCTCTCGCTGCTCTCAATACCTTCATTTTCAGCCCCCCTCTCAAATGTCAGGATGGCACATGAGTGGGAGGCAGCAGCAGTTCCATCTGAATGGAGAACAGTCTATGTTTTCTCCGATATGAGAGGATTGGGTCAGGGGAGGGATTTAGAGGAGAGAGGGAAGATCTCAATTGCATACTCCTCGCGTCCTCTGTCCTCGTCTCCTTTTCAAAATCCATTGGATGAGAAAGCCAGATGTCACTCCCCTCTGACCTTCTCCTCCAATGAGTTTTGAGAAGGAGGATAGGAGAGAGGACAGAGAACGTAAGGAGTATGCAATTGAGATTCTCCCAGTGTGAGGGTGTTTGACACCAGGAGAAATGTGTGTGTGTTTGTGTGTTGGTGAAGGTTGTCCGTTACGTCGCAGCTAGAAGACATTGCTAATTTATCTCCCAGGGAGGATTAGATTGAGTGGGTAGTCTTGCTGAGATACACACACTGAGAAACACGCACACACACAAACGCACAAGCAAACAAGAAAAAGCACACACACACATACACATTCACACACGCACACACACACACACACAGACACACTGTGTGTGATGACTCAGAAGGGTGCAGCTGGAGTTGATAAGGCCCCAGTCGTGAGGATGAGCTGTCAGCACAAATGATCTCTCAATGACAGTGTGTGTGTATGTATCTGCATGCGTGCATTCGTTTGTGTGTGTGTGTGTGTTTGCGTGTTTGCGTCTGGGTGTGTGTGTGTTTGCGTCTGGGTGTGTGTGTGTGTGTGTGTGTGTGTGTGTGTGTGTGTGTGTGTGTGTGTGTGTGTGTGTGTGTGTGTGTGTGCGTGTGCGTGTGCGTGTGCGTGTGCGTGTGCGTGTGCGTGTGTCAGCCATAACATTTCATTTGTAAGGCACAGTCTTGCCCACCACCGCTGTGGCTCTGAGTCTTGCTGTGTTCACTGCTTGACAGTCCATCTTATTGTAAGCCCAGAGGTGCTTTGATCAAGTCGCAGTCTGTCTCCTCTCATTACCTACAGTTTTTTTGCCTGATGACAGCTGCACCTGTGCTGTGGACCCAATCGAGACAGGAGCTGAAATATTTACAGAAGTGGCCTCTGTCATAGTGATTTAATGCTAGAGAGTGAAGATGTGAAGATGTTTCCTCCTGTGTGTGCACCGCATGTCCACTTGAGAAATTCATTTGGTTTGATGATTCGGATGTCAAATATCTGATCACTGTTGTTGGGTTTGAATCAGTGGCGTAGGCAGAAATCCATTGATGGCAGGTCCAGCATAACATTAGGTGGGCCAAACTTTGGGCTCTCAAATTTTGGGCTCCCTGACAGAGCAGTAATAATCCAGGGCCGGTGCCCTGACAGAGCAGTAATAATCCAGGGCCGGTGCCCTGACAGAGCAGTAATAATCCAGGGCCGGTGCCCTGACATAGCAGTAATAATCCAGGGCCGGTGCCCTGACAGAGCAGTAATAATCCAGGGCCGGTGCCCTAACAGAGCAGTAATACTCCAGGGCCGGTGCCCTGACAGAGCAGTAATAATCCAGGGCCGGTGCCCTGACAGAGCAGTAATAATCCAGGGCCGGTGCCCTGACAGAGCAGTAATAATCCAGGGCCGGTGCCCTGACAGAGCAGTAATAATCCAGGGCTGGTACCCTGACAGAGCAGTAATAATCCAGGGCCGGTGCCCTGACAGAGCAGTAATAATCCAGGGCCGGTGCCAGAATGAATCAGTTGAATGGACATTTCTAAACGTTGGCTCTGTTTTTTCCCCCTGTGTGCCTGTACAAGAGTTTTGTAATGGGTGTCATAATAAAGACCATTTCTACCTATCTGCGCGCCAGTATTTTTATATGCGCATTTCCTTGGAACAGTCTCATTTCAATAATAACGGTTAATCGTAAAAAATATGAATTAAAATGATAAAAATCTAAATGTTAAAATTCAACTAATGCAAGAGCACCAGCCTTTGCTAAATGGACACATTGACAGCCTACACCGTGATTCATTGGCGGCTAAATAAATTAGGCATTGCACTCAGAGATAGCCTATAGGCCAATACAGCAGTAGGCCTATAACTTCCATCTTCAACTAAGTGAAATACATAAAGGCCTAAAGCAGACAAATAAAAACAGTAGAAAATATCCTGATGAAAATTCAGGTTCTTTCAATTGGATGAATCTCTTTATACCGCCTGTCTGCCTCCCTTTTTATATATCTTGACTTGAGCTATTGCTAGTGATGTGCAACATTGTATGAACTCAGCTGGTTGGCGTGCTCCCTCAACGTTATCAGGACAGAGAAACCACCGGTGGCGATTTTAGCATGTAAATCTTGGTGGGGCAAACAAACAAAAAAAGTGGTCTGTATGCCAGCAAAGCCACTACACAACATCATGCTAAACAATACATGAATTGCACTATAACGGTGACAAACGGTGCCCACAAACTGTTAGGGCCTACATAAAGCTGTCCCAAAAGCAGAGTCCACAAAGCAGTTCCAACACCTTACCACTACTAGGACGGACGAAGTCAATATAACTATTTGTTCAGCACTTTTGAATTTCAGAACATGGGCCGTTCTTACAGTGTTGTACACCAAGTCAGAACCGTAGGATAAATAAAGGGAACATATAAGCAGACAATGAAAGCTCTTAAAATATTCAATGATTACATTTCTCTAAAACAGGTTATAGGCTACATGTGCACCACCAAGACAGAACAGTAGGCGAAATTAAGAGGTGAAAATAGACCAAATTATTAGGGTGAGGCACATTGGCTACTAACAGCTTACTACACAATATACACTTAGTATTACTTTTACTTATCTACAGTATACATATCTCCCTGGCATTTTACATAATTTATGAAGCAGCATACACAACATTTTTGGAATTATTTAATTTAGACAGGAGTAATTATATAATTTTGGCAAAATATCAATTGACTTTAGGGGAAGCCAACATCCGCGCCAACTTTCCTTTCCAATTCGCAAGTGACTGAAATGAGAGATCTGTATATAATGACAAGATGCTCATGTCTCCGCCCAAACAATGCGAGTCGTTGTCCCAAAGGCGGGAATGCAGGTGACAAGCCTAGGTCTGCATATTATGCCCATACAAACGCATTGGGTTTATTCAGGACAGATTTAGGCGAGAGTGAGCCCTTTCGCTTCGCCTCTTCCTCTTTGCCAAAACTAGCGAGCAAAACAGCGCCGCTCTCTCTTACTATAGCCCATGTATCTGATGCTGTCTGGCCAGAAAAAGTATGACATGCCATACACCTTTTGTCCAGACAGCATCAGATACATGGTCAACACATACGGAGACAGAGAGGTGCTGTTTCGCTGTCCAGACAGCATCAGATACATGGTCAACACATACGGAGACAGAGAGGTGGTGTTAATCTCACTTGGATTCTTTATCTGAGAATGATGCGTCTTTCAGTCAGTGCGTGTCTCGGTCAAATAAATGATCATTATTTCAATCTTTTATTTGGACGGGCAAGGAGGTTTTATTTGGACCGGGCAGCCCATAACACCTGCCCGGTAATAATCTCAATAGGCAGACATAGCTTATATAGACTAGAACAGCCTTTTCTTAGTAATGGAAATCGATTATATCATAGTCTATGTGGGTTTTAATGACATTATTAAGGGCAGTTCTGAAAAGTTGAAATTGGATTTTAAAGAGTTGATTGACTCTCTCCTGAACACTAACAAAAAACCCATCATATCTGGCCCTCTGTCATCTCTGAATCGCAGCATTGAACTCTTTAGCAGGATTCTTTCTCTTCATAACTGGCCACGTGATTATTGCAGCTCAACGGGTGTAACTTTTGTTGACAATTTCGATACCTTTTGGAATCAAAACACGTTATATAAGGAGGATGGTATCCACCCAAATCATTTGGGTTCCTGGATCATTTCACAGCATCATAAGGCTGTGTTGAGACAATGACTTATCAATGACCCAAGTCCAGCTCAGGTAATCCCTACCATTGTGATGCAGAGTTGTCATAATGTTTCAGCAAATGTACATTATACCAGGGGTGTCAGTAGACACAATGTAAGTAACCTAATGTATGTCCCTTTAACTGGCCTGAATGCCTCAACTGATCCTACAGCTATGGTATGCAGTAATAATGTGCCTATGAACCAGATTTATACTGTTAGCACTAAACCAGTGTGCCCTAGGAGCAAGTCCACTGTGAGCAGCTCACCCTGCACTAACATAAATAACATGAGCACATCTACTGCTACTTAGCTTCCCAGTAAAGCAATGAAAGCAAGTAAGCATCCCAGAAGAAAGTGCTCAAAATAGCCCACGTTAACATATGCAGCTTAAGAAACAAGGTTCATGAAATCAATAATTTGCTTGTAACAGATGACATTCACATTCTGACTATCTCTGAAACTCACTTAGATAATACCTTTGATGATACAGTGGTAGCAATACAAGGTTATAACATTTATAGAATATATTCAGAACCACATTCCTGTAAAGATTAGAGAGGATCTCATGGTAAATACTGTTGAAGTAATATGGCTACAGGTTCATCTGCCTCACCTAAAGCTCATTCTGGTGGGAAGCTGCTATAGACCACCAAGTGCTAACAGTCATTATCTGGATAACATGTGTGAAATGCTTGATAATGTATGTGATATCAACAGAGGTATATTTTCTGGGTGATTTAAATATTGACTGGCTTTCATCAAGCTGCCCTCTCAAGAAATATCTTCAAACTGTAACCAGTGCCTGCAACCTGGTTCAGGTTATCAGTCAACCTACCAGGGTATTACAAACAGCACAGGAACGAAATCATCAACATGTATTGATCACATCTTTACTAATGCTGCAGAAATTAGCTTGAAAGCAGTATCCAGATCCATCAGATGTAGTGATCACAATATAGTAGCCATATTTAGGAAAACCAAAGTTCCAAAGGCTGGGCCTAATATAGTGTATAAAAGGTCATACAATAAGTTTTGTAGTGATTCCTATGTTGTTGATGTAAAGAATATCTGTTGGTCCGTGGGATGTAATGAGGAGCAAACAGACACTGCACTTGACACATTTATGAAATTGCTTATTCCAGTTACTAATAAGCATGCACACCCATTCAGAAAATGACTGTAAAAACTGTTAAATCCCCTTGGATTGATGAGGAATTGAAAAATGGTATGGTTGAGAGGGATGGAAAATAAGTCTGGCTGCACAACCGTTTGGCAAACGTACTGCAAATGGAGAAATCATGTGACTAAACTGAACAAAAAGAAGAAGAAACTACACTATGAAACCAAGATAAATGAAATAAAGACTGGTAGTAAAAAGCTTTGGAGCACCTTAAATTAAATTCTTTGAAAAAAGGCAAACTCAGCTCCATCATTCATTGAAAGATATGGCTCATTCATTACAAAACCGACTGATATTGCCAACTACTTTAATGATTTTTTCATTGGCAAGATTAGCAAACTTAGGCATGACATGCCAGCAACAAATGCTGACACTACACATCCAAGTATAACTGACCAAGCATTGCAATTTTAAATTCCATAAAGTTAGAGTGGAAGAGGTGAAAAAATAATTGGTGTCTATCAACAATGACAAGCCACCGGGTCTGACAACTTGGATGGAAAATTACTGAGGATAATAGCGGACGATATTGCCACCCCTACTTGCCACATCTTCAATGTAAACCTACTAGAAAGTGTGTGCCCTCAGGCTTGGAGGGAAGCAAAATTCATTCCGCTACCTGAGGATAGTAAAGCCCCCTTTACTGGCTTAAATAGCTAACCAATCAGCCTGTTACCAACCCTGAGTAAACTTTTGGAAGAATGTGTGTTTGACCAGATACAACGCTATTTTACAGTAAACAAATTGACAACAAACTTTCACCATGTTTATAGGGAAGGACAGTCAACAAGCACAGCACTTACACAAATGACTGATGATTGGCTGAGAGAAATTGATGATACAAATATTGTGGGGACTGTTTTGTTAGACTTTAGTGCGGCCTTTGACATTATTGATCATAGTCTGCTGCTGGCAAAACTTATGTGTTATGGCTTTACACCCCCTGCTATATTGTGGATAAAGAGTTACCTCTCTAACAGAACACAGAGTGTGTTCTTTAATGGAAGCCTCTCCAACATAATCCAGGTAGAATTAGGAATTACCTAAGGCAGCTGTCCAGGCCCTTTACTTTTTTTCTATCTTTACTAATGAATTGCCACTGGCTTTGAGGAAAGCCAGAGTGTCTATGTATATGGATGACTCAACACTATACATGTCAGCTACTACAGTACAGTGACTGAAATGACTGCAACACTTAACAAAGAGTTGCAGTTAGTTTCAGAGTGGGTGGCAAGGAATAAATTAGTCCTAAATATTTCTAAAACTAAAAGCATTGTATTTGGGACAAATCATTCACTAAACCCTAAACCTCAACTAAATCTAATAATGTGGAAATTGAGCAAGTTGAGGTGACTAAACTGCTTGGAGTAGCCCTAGATTGTAAACTGTCATGGTCAAACATATTGATACAACAATAGCTAAGATGGAGAGAAGTATGTCCATGATAAGGTACTTGACAGCACTGTCAGCAGGGCAGGTCCTACAGGCCCTAGTTTTGTTTCACCTGGACTACTATTCAGTCATGTGGTCAGGTGCCACAAAAAAGGAAAATTGCAGTTGGTTCAGAACAGGGCAGCACGGCTGGCCCTTGGATGTACACAGAAAGCTAATATTAATAATACGCATGTCAATCTCTCCTGGCTCAAAGTGGAGGAGAGATTGACTTTGTCACTGCTTGTATTTATGAGAGGTATTGACATGTTGAATGCACCGAGCTGTCTGTCTGAACTACAGGCACACAGCTCAGACACCCATGCATACCCCACAAGACATGCCACAAGAGGTCTCTTCACAGACCCAAGTCCAGAACAGACTATGGGAGGCACACAGTACAAAATAGAGCCATGACTACATGGAACTCTATTCCACATCAAGTAACTCATGCAAACAGTAAAATTAGATTTAAAAAACAGATAAAAAAACACCTTATGGAACAGCGGGGACTGTGAAGTAACACAAACATAGGCAGAGACATGCATACACACAAACACGATAGCATACGCACTATACACACATGTACACATGGATTTTGTACTGTATATACTGTATGTGGTAGTGGTGGAGTAGGGGCTTGAGGGCACACGGTCTGTGAATGTATTGTAATGTTTTTAAAATTTTATAAACTGCCTTAATTTTTCTGGACGCCAGGAAGGGGCTGCCTTGGCAGCAGCTAATGGGGATACATGATACATACAAATACAAATTAATGAGTCAAAATGCAGGAGATCAAGTGCACCTACAATATATTCTGTGTTATCAATTAATTGATCAATAGCCTATAAGGACTAGTGCATGGGCTATTTACATTGACTGGAAATATTGTTTCATGCATTTGCCTATTTTCATATATAATAAGAGAGGTGTGATTTTCTCCATGTAGGCCTACCCTTTGTTAGAAATAACTTAGAGTTCCCTTATATTTCAAAACTCGAGTCTTAAGCTAGGCTGTATGATGACGCTGGTAATATGTCAGTTGTTATAGTCTATTACTTGCAAGGCACATCGGAGTATAAATTGAAATATAAATATATGTTATTTTTTTCACTGGACTGATGTTCATGTCTCAGCTGAAGGAGGGAGACGAAGTAGAGGAGGGAGGGTTCGAAGTGGAGGGGGTCGAAATGGAGGAGGGAGGGGGTCGAAGTGGAGAAGGGAGGGGGTCGAAGTGGAGGGGGTCGAAGTGGAGGAGGGAGGGTTCGAAGTGGAGGAGGGAGGGTTCGAAGTGGAGGGGTTCGAAGTGGAGGAGGGAGGGGGTCGAAGTGGAGGGGGTCGAAGTGGAGAAGGGAGGGGTCGAAGTGCAGGGGGTCGAAGTGGAGGAGGGAGGGGGTCGAAGTGGAGGGGGTTGAAGTGGAGGGGGTCGAAGTGGAGGAGGGAGGGGGTCGAAGTGGAGGGGGTCGAAGTGGAGGAGGGAGGAGGTCGAAGAGGAGGGGGTCAAAGTGGAGGGGGTCGAAGTGGAGGAGGGAGGAGGTCGAAGTGGAGGAGGGAGGGGGTCGAAGTGGAGGGGGTCGAAGTGGAGGGGGTCGAAGTGGAGGAGGGAGGGGGTCGAAGTGGAGGGGGACGAAGTGGAGGAGGGAGGGGGTCGAAGTGGAGGGGGTCAAAGTGGAGGGGGTCAAAGTGGAGGAGGGAGGGGGTCGAAGTGGAGGAGGGAGGAGGTCGAAGTGGAGGGGGTCGAAGTGGAGGGGGTCGAAGTGGAGGAGGGAGGAGGTCGAAGTGGAGGAGGGAGGGGGTCGAAGTGGAGGAGGGAGGGGGTCGAAGTGGAGGAGGGAGGGGGTCGAAGTGGAGGAGGGAGGGGGTCGAAGTGGAGGAGGGAGGAGGTCGAAGTGGAGGGGGTCGAAGTGGAGGGGGTCGAAGTGGAGGAGGGAGGGGGTCGAAGTGGAGGAGGGAGGAGGTCGAAGTGGAGGGGGTCGAAGTGGAGGGGGTCGAAGTGGAGGAGGGAGGGGGTCGAAGTGGAGGAGGGAGGGGGTCGAAGTGGAGGGGGTAAGGGGAGGAGGGAGGAGGTCGAAGTGGAGGGGGTCGAAGTGGAGAAGCATATTTCATGATTTCTAAAAGTGTTGAATAAAAACAGTGTTGTAGTGCTGATCGTTGTCTCTGAACAGTCTTTAAGGCCCTGCATTAGATTAATGCAATCAGTGAGGATATAAAGGGGCACTGGAGGCCCTTCATGGTGAAATCACTGATATCAAATAATTTGGCAAATGCTCCAACATCCTCTTCAATACACAGTCTCTTTGTTCAGACATTTTACTTGTTTTCTCTAACCAAGTTGGCTAGTGAGTCTTAGCTAGCTAGCTAACGGTGAATAGCCTCCACGGCGTAGCCTAGTCTGCACAGCGATAGCTACTGTTTACTGCACATGGTATAGGTTCGAAGTGACTTGCATAAACCCGCTCATTACTTTAAAATTGAGAAGCCATTTTTGAAAATATATAATCAAGCATAATTCAAATTCATTACATCGGCCTAAATGAAATATATTTTATGTACAGCATTAGATTTTATGTAAGATGTCCTTGAGTGTCTTGAAAGGCATCTGCCAAATAAAATGTATTATTATTATTGTCAATATACACTCAGTGGTCAGTTTATTAGCTACACCACATCGTTTACGAAAGTGGTTTGCTCCGAAAGACAGTAAGCCACATCACTTGGACATGGCTTGCTATATAAAGCCAACAGACAGGCTTGGAGGCATTCAGTTACTGTTTGATTGAACGTTATAATGGGAAAAACGATTGATTTAAGCAACTTTGAGTGTGGTATGATCATCAGCGCCAGTCACGCCGGTTCCAGTATTTCAGAAACGGACGGTTTCCTGGGCTTTACCGAGGGTTTACCGAGAATGGTGCGACGAACAAAAAACATCCAGTCAGCGGTAGTCCTGTGGGAGAAAACAGCTCATTGATAAGAGGTCAAAGGAGAATGGCAAGAATTGAGCAAGATAACAGGTGGGCCACAAACAGGCAAATAACGCTGCAGTACAACAGTACAACGCTGGTTCTTGTCACGGATGGGCTATTGCAGCAGACAACCACACCAGGTTCCACTCCTATCAGCTAAAAACAAGAAGAAGCAGCTCCAGTGGGCATGAGATCACCAACACTGGACAACTGAGGAGTCAGACGAATCCCGGTTCCTGCTGCTTCAGGATTTGGCGTAAGCAGCATGAGTCCATGGCCCCATCCTGCCTGGTGTCAATGGTACAGTCTGGTAGAGGTGGTGTAATGGTGTGGGGAATGTTTACCTGGCACACATTAGGTCCCTTGATACTAATTGAGAAACGTTTCCATGCCCTGAACAATTCAGTCTGTTCTGGGGGCAAAGGGGGGGTCCGACCTGGTACTAGATAGGTGGACCTAATAAACTGGCCTCTGAGTGTATATCCCTTTCGTTTACCCACCCCCTCCCTACTGCTTGCTTTGAATTCCATGTGATGGTGTATGCATGTTTAGGCCAGTGCTTGACTTGACTTGGACTGAAATACAGTTGAAGTCGGAAGTTTACATACACTTAGGCTTGAGAGTCATTAAAACTAGTTTTTCAACCAGTCCACAAATTTCTTGTTAACAAACTATAGTTTTGGCAAGTCGGTTAGGACATCTACTTCGTGCATGACACAAGTCATTTTCCCAACAATTGTTGACAGACAGATTATTTCACTCTATCACAATTCCAGTGGGTCAGAAGTTACATACACTAAGTTGACTGTGCCTTTAAACAGCTTGTAAATTACAGAAAATGATGTCATGGCTTTAGAAGCTTCTGATAGGCTTATTGACATCAGTTGAGTCAGTTGGAGGTGTACCTGTGGATGTATTTCAAGGCCTACCTTCAAACTCAGTGCCTCTTTTCAAACTTAGTGCCTCTTTGCTTGACATCATGGGAAAATCTAAAGAAATCAGCCAAGACCACAGAAAAAAGTCTGGTTCATCCTTGGGAGCAATTTCCAAACGCCTGAAGGTACCACATTCATCAGTACAAACAATAGTACGCAGTATAAACACCATGGGACCCTGCATCCGTCATACCGCTCAGGAAGGAGACGCGTAAAGTCTCCAAGAGATGAACATACTTTGGTGCAAAAAGTACAGAACAACAGCAAATTACCTTGTGAAGATGCTGGAGGAAACAGGTACAAAAGTATCTTTATCCACAGTAAAACGAGTCCTATATTGACATAACCTGAAAGGCCACTCAGCAAGGAAGAAGCAACTGCTCCAAAACCGCAATAAAATAGCCAGACTACGGATTGCAACTGCACATGGGGACAAAGATCGTACTTTTTGGAGAAATGTCCTCTGGTCTGATGAAACAAAAATACAACTGTTTGGCCATAATGACCATTGTTATGTTTCGAGGAAAAAGTGGTTAGGCTTGCAAGCCAAAGAACACCATCCCAACCGTGAAGCACGGGGGTGGCAGCATCATGTTGTGGGGGTGCTTTGCTGCATGAGGGACTGGTGCACAAAATAGATGGCATCATGAGGGAGGAAAATTATGTGGATATATTGAAGCAACATCTCAAGACATCAGTCAGGAAGTTAAAGCTTGGTTGCAAATGGGTCTTCCAAATGGACAATGACCCCAAGCATACTTCCAAAGTTGTGGCAAAATGGCTTAAGGACAACAAAGTCAAGGTATTGGAGTGGCCATCACAAAGCCCTGACCTCAATCCTATAAAACATTTGAATGCAGAACTGAAAAAGCACGTGCTAGCAAGGAGGCCTACAAACCTGACTCGGTTACACCAGCTCTGTCAAGAGGAATGGGCCAAAATGCACCTAACTTATTGTGGGAAGCTTGTGGAAGGCCACCCGAAACGTTTGACCCAAGTTAAACAATTTAAAGTCAATGCTACCAAATACTAATTGAGTGTATGTAAACTTTTGATGTGATGAATGTGATGAAAGAAATAAAAGCTGAAATAAATAATTCTCTTTACTATTATTCTGACATTTCACATTCTTAAAATAAAGTGGTGATCCTAACTGACCTAAGACAGGGAATTTTTACTAGGATTAAATGTCAGGAATTGTGAAAAACTGAGTTTAAATGTATTTGGCTAAGGTGTATGTAAACTTCCGACTTCAACTGTAGGTGCCGATACTCATTTCGGTGCCGAGACTGTTTAAATTTAGGTGCAGGAATTCCTCAATACTTTTGAGATAATATTCTATAGGAGGTTCAGGGACTGAAGCAGAAGAAAATTGTAGGTGCCGTTGCTCAGTTCCGGTGAGCTCCTGGCCAAGTCAAGTACTGTAGTGTGTTTAGGTAAAATTACAAATAATCTGTTTTAAACACTGACAAGGGGAGAATAAAAAATATATACTATATATGTATGTTTTTGTTGCTCAATCTGATTACATTTTTTTTTTGCCTTTACCTCCCTTATCTCACATCATTTGCTCACATTGTATATAGTCTTATTTGTTTTTTTGTATTTTTTGTTTTTTTTGTATTATTTTAGTATTTATTTTTTTAATTTTTTTAATATTTTTTTCTACTGCATCATTGATTGTATGTTTGTTTTACTCCATGTGTAACTCTGTGTTTTTGTATGTTGTCGAACTGCTTTGCTTTATCTTGGCCAGGTCGCAATTGTAAATGAGAACTTGTTCTCAACTTGCCTACCTGGTTAAATAAAGATGAAATAAAAAAATAAAAAACATGGGCCTGGCTTCCCAGTGGGTGGGCCTGGCTCCCCAGTGGGTGGGCCTGCGCCCACCCAAACCCACACGTGCCTATGCCCCTGGTTTGAATGTTTTTTAATGGCTGCCGAACTGTCTCTTTGCTCTGTTGACAGGACCAGCACAGGTAGACAACTCCCTCAGACAACTCACTCAACAGGTCAAACTTAACCGACCTGACCTATGACCTCTGCCCAGAAAAATAGACGCACTCCCACTAACCATTTGAAACACAAAATCACATGAGAGGGAGCGAACACAGCAGACATGAAAAAGATATATATCGGCAAAACGGCCCTAAAAGTCTCCCGAAATGGCAGTAAACATCAGAAAAAGAGGTAAGAGAGAATAATTCAGAAGCTATTCATCCCTCCATCTCTCCATCTGCCCACTGGGTTCATTTCATCCTCCCCATCTTTGTCAAGTGGTCGTGAACAACTCAAACGTCCGTCCTCCTAACAGAATCATTATCCCGCCTCATTGTTTTCTCACCGCCGACCGCCATCTAAATGAAAACACTCATTACCGTGTGACTCAGCTGCCGTTTCCAGAGGTCACTAATGTGTGATTCCCATTGGGAGATTGACTTCATAAACTCATTCTATTGTCATGTAACAAACACCTGTGGTGAGCCATGCATCGTGTTGCTAGTACCTGGCAAGGGGGTTGTTATGCAGTAGCATGAAAAGCATTCAAACAGTGCCCCCCAAAAAATATTTTACTAACCATTGGTTATAGAATGGGATGATATTCAAATATTAGGATATTGTTATTCCATTTAGTCATAAACGTGTTAGGTGTGAAACTTAGAGCAAGTAGGAAGGTAACTGGAGATGAGTAATACAAAACACAGGAGGGAATAACAGTATTATCACTCCACTTACTGTACCTTCTTTAATTTATTTTTTATCTCAGAAGCAATAGCTTAGTTTTCAGTCATATGTTAAGAGCACGTTCTGCTTGCCTTAATGGGAATCTGAAACGTTGTTGCATGTGTATCATGGGCTTTGGTGGTTGTGTTTTGTCTGTGTGCTGTAGGAGTGTGTGTGTTTGGAATGTGGATTGGATCATTTGTGTGTATGTGTTTGCGTCGTTCTGGTGAATTCATGTAATTTGCACAGTCATTGTATTCAGTTTAATTCAAGATATTATCTCCATGATTAAAACCCCCAAAACATTGAAATGATAATTGAATTGCCCTTTTAATTAAGGGACGTCACCTTTAAAAGGAAACATCTTCATTTTCATCCTCTTACGTTTCTCTTGCATTTTGCTACACCCGCAATAACATCAGCTAAATACGTGTGACAATACATTTGATTAGATTTGGCCTCTACCCGCAACCTCTTCCTCATTCTATGATCTTGTTAAGGAGATAGAGGGATGACAGCACAGTGGCCACATCTCTCACCGCTCTCTCCTTCTCTTCCATTTCTCTCTCGCTCTCTCCCTCGCTCTCTGTTATTGGTGATCTCCCAGCGATAGAGTCATTACCATACTTCCTCCATCTGTCCATCAATACAGGCCCATTAGCCTGCCATGGAAACTCAGACCCATCAAAGGGGAGAGGGATACATTTATTTTACTTCTCACACCTACTTGTTATTAGATTGGGTCTCAGGTTGTGCCGGGGCTTTATAAATAGTCCACATTGTGCTCTCGTTGAATTACACATGGGATATTATTATTCAGTGAATTACACATGGGATATTATTATTCAGTGAATTACACATGGGAGATCACTATTCAGTGAATTACACATGGGATATTATTATTCAGTGAACTACGCATGGGAGATCACTATTCAGTGAATTACACATGGGAGATCACTATTCAGTGAATTACACATGGGAGATCACTATTCAGTGAATTACACATGGGATATTATTATTCAGTGAATTACACATGGGATATTATTATTCAGCGAATTACACATGGGAGATCACTATTCAGTGAATTACACACAGGAGGTCACTATTCAGTAAATTACACACGGGATATCACTATTCAGTGAATTACACACAGGGATCACTATTCAGTGAACTACACATGGGAGATCACTACTAACTGAATTACACATGGGAGATCACTATTCAGTGAACTACACATGGGAGATCACTACTAACTGAATTACACACAGGGATCACTATTCAGTGAACTACGCATGGGAGATCACTACTAACTGAATTACACATGGGAGATCACTATTCAGTGAATTACACATGGGAGATCACTATTCAGTGAATTACACATGGGAGATCACTATTCAGTGAATTACACATGGGAGATCACTATTCAGTGAATTACACATGGGAGATCACTATTCAGTGAATTACACATGGGAGATCCCTATTCAGTGAATTACAAATGGGAGATCACTATTTGCTGAATTACACATGGGAGATTACTATTCAGTGAATTACACATGGGGGATCACTATTCAGTGAATTACACATGGGATATCACTATTCAGTGAATCCAAGCCGTCTAAATATTTTCCTTTGATTGATTACAGATCATAGAGCCATATTTCATAGTAGGGTATGTCCCAAATGGCACCCTATTCTCTATAGGGCACTGCTTTTGACCAGAGCCTTCTGGCTAAAAGTAGTGCACTATATAGGGAATAGGGTGCCATTTGTGACAAAGCCTTAGTTTAAAGTGATCCTGTAAGTCACTGTAACCACTCTGGCTGATTATGGTGGTTGTGTTCTGTTCTATGCGTCAAGGTTGTAAAGTATTAGGTGCTAGAGCTGAATGTTACTGGAAGTTAAAGGCAGCCTGAACTTTATATTCTTTAAGTGCATATAGAATATATGATTTGGGAATTCAAAATGTTTTCATCACCACTGTATGATGCATATTTTTCATGGGTCATCACACAACACTCCCATTACATCGTATTTATACTCAATGTAACATACAAAATATGTGCATATAATATAACATGAAGTTACCCCAGTAATATGTATTTTACTATGTCTGATGCCTGGTGTGTGTTTGTGTCCCTCACAGCTCTTTGCAGGAACAGAAGGAGGACCTCCGGAAGCGTCTGTCCTACACCACCCACAAGCTGGAGCTGCTAGAGAGCGAGTTTGACTCCACACGCCAGTACCTGGAGACAGAGCTACGCCGTGCCCAGGAGGAACTCGACAAGTTCACCGACAAACTACGCAGGTATTCCTAACCACATAACCACACCTTTTTTAATCACATTCTATTGATTTTGTGTTTTTCTGTCTGGAAATATATCAGACTGGATAAATATACCAGACTGGATACCTATCAAGGTAAAGCCCTAAAACTAACACAGGATACCTATCAAGGTAAAGCCCTAAAACGAACACAGGATACCTATCAAGGTAAAGCCCTAAAACTAACACAGGATACCTATCAAGGTAAAGCCCTAAAACTAACACAGGATACCTATCAAGATAAAGCCCTAAAACTAACACAGGAATGCATTATCATGACGGACACATAGCATAGACATCATTAATCCAAAGGGTGCAGAATGTGTTCAATTATTAATAGTGTGAGTTGGTAAGCCAGTGTCATTGTGTGTCTCCTGGTAGAATACAAAGCAGCTACTCAGCACTGCAGAGGATCAACCAGGACCTGGAGGATAAGATCCATAGAAATGTAAGTGAAGTGTGCGTGTGTCCGTGCATGCGCATGTATGTGCTTGTGTTTGAGTGTGCGAAAACGTTCATGGATGTTTGTGTACACCTGTAGGTGTGTGTCCAGGCATAAATGTGTGCATATTTGTGTGTGCGTGTTGTGTGTGCGTGTTGTGTGTGTGTGTGTGTGTGTGTGTGTGTGTGTGTGTGTGTGTGTGTGTGTGTGTGTGTGTGTGTGTGTGTGTGTGTGTGTGTGTGTGTGTGTGTGTGTGTGCACGCGCATATGTGCCCATACGTGCATGCATGTTTGTGTACACCTGCAGTTGTGTGTGCATGCACACGCATCTAAGCAAGCAGTGGTCTTTACTCTTTAGAAAAGGCAATGAAAAGCACTGAGCAATGGATTTGAATATGAATATACTAGCTGTTGGTACCACTGACGTTAATTGCAGCCTATTTCAATAGCCTGTCCTCCTTCCTATGGCAGTTGGATAGCAAGCCCATTGTTCTGAGCTAGCCTTGCGACTTACATCTTTGTCAGATGGCAAAAGGAAGGATACAATTAACCATCCTGCCATTCCAGCATTGTACGATCATCATGTGTCTTCTTCCTCGCTCTGAATAGACAGCTGAATATCTCCCTCTGAATCTGTTTAGGAAAAGATAATGAGCTGGAACGTTAAGATGTTGCAGGCTGATAGCGAGGAGGAGTGGAGCGGGTCTTTGCTTCATGGAACGTAGAGGGACTGAATCATTTATCAAAACGCATACGTCTTTTTTTATTGGATGTTAAGCTGTGAATCCTTATCAGTTATATGTCTATTCAGCTCAGATGCTCCCTCTTTAGGGGTTACGAAGGTGATGATGTAGTTATCCTGTGCTCAGTAGATAATTGACAAACTTTTTTTACACTTCACAAACCCCTGATCTGAGTTTATTGCAGTTCGATAGGGAAAAAAACTTAAACATAGTCTCCCTTTCTCTTTTTTAAAGATTTAATAAAAATGTCAAACAAAATATAACCTACAATAAACAGATGCACACAAATTCCAACAAACATCAATGACATCACAGTTGCTCAAAACCACATGTTCCCACAGCATCCATCCCCATCCCATTTGTCTCACTCCAACTTTTACTCTCATTCTTCATACCTTGGACGTTTCCAGTGTATGTAACACTCTATGCCATTATGCCCTCAAATTACACTATTCTATTTCTCTCTGTAACCAACACTTTTTCAATATTTAAATAATAATGTATTTGATTTATCTACTGTCTTAACGATGGAGTTTAAACGTTTTTTCAAAATGATTGACGAGAAAAGTATAGTCCTACCCATTGGGTATCTCACTGCCACCTCATATGCCATGTTTTGAAATATGCAGATAGACCGATTCAAAGTCATCTTAAATTGTAAAACTTTAGACAGGCAACTTTCTAACTCTGCCCATAACTGTTGGACTTCATAGTACTCCCAGAAGGAATGAATTATTGAGTCATTGTTAATTTTCCACTTAAGACATGACTGCCGTTCTGCTGTAGAATTTGTGAATTTTGTATCTTGTACAATACACGACTATATAATCTCCCTCCATCTTGTGCCAATGTCAGTTATTTCTGATATTTAAGTCTTGGTTCCAATACTTTATATTTTCAGTTGGATAGGCTCTCTGCAAGGATTTGTATATCTTTCCTATCATATTAGTATCCTTTTCCAACTCAAATAGGATTTCCTCAACATTGCTCTGATGTCCAAAATAAAATAGCTATGTTTTCCAATCTCGAGGTGAAATATTTTTTTACTGTTGTAAGTGCCAAATAAAGTAACAGGGTTGACCGTAACAGGGTTAACCGTAACAGGGTTGACCGTAACAGGGTTGATCGTAACAGGGTTAACCGTAACAGGGTTGACCGTAACAGGGTTGACCGTAACAGGGTTGACCGTAACAGGGTCGACCGTAACAGGGTTGATCGTAACAGGGTTGACCGTAACAGGGTTGACCGTAACAGGGTTGACCGTAACAGGGTTGATCGTAACAGGGTTGACCGTGACAGGGTTGATCGTAACAGGGTTGACCGTAACAGGGTTGATCGTAACAGGGTTGACCGTTACAGGGTTAACCGTAACAGGGTTGACCGTAACAGGGTTGACGATTTCATCCTAAATCAGCCATGATTCCCCTTGTGATAGGGGAATGAAAGTGTGTTGTGTGCAACAGGGAGGGACAATTGAATGCAAGCTTCACATTTTTATTTTTTATTGTTACAAACATTTTGAGCCTGTCTGTCTGTGGGTAACAGGGTTGACACGTTATGCTCGACCCACTCAGTTTTCCACCACAAAACACCAGAAAGTGGCCAAAAAGAGTAAAGCCTGCTCACCTCCCTTTACACTATGACTTGACTACTAGATGTTCAATGTTTCTTTTGAAAAACATATTTAAAAATGATTATTTCACCATATTAAAACAAGAGTTCGGGTTCACATAACAGCGTTCTTTGGCTTGTAAAATCCAATGTTTGTGGACAATTTCTAGTTAATATATCAAAGGGAAGCAAAGGTACTCATTTTGCGGAATGACCAAACAAAGGTACTCAATTTGTTGGAATGACCAAACAAAACATTTACATACCTTTTATGCACTTACTTCAATAAACACTTTGCGGCCTCCGGTAAAAAAAATAGGTCAACTATGTTTCTGGGATAAGAACAAAATGTTTTATTTTATTTTGGGCAAAAGTAAAGCATGCTTGAAGTTATTGCACTCTTAATCCTCCTGTTGTGTTCGTTTCATGTTAATTAATTCTGTGTTCCCGGTCCAAAATGACAGCCCCATTATAGCTGATTATAAATCCATAATAATACATATATTATCACCTAATGTTGTGTTAGATCTTTTTAATCAACTTAAGTTCTTGTGAACATTACAAGTTTTGAACTTCTATTTGCTATTTATGGCCTCTAGTAATGGCCTTTAGTAAAAAATGCATAATGTATGGATTATTTTGACTATAACAAATACTCAGATGAAACATATTGTGCTATTTATCACAGACTACTTTGTGTCAAAGTTAAACAAGGACTCTCTCCTCCTCACCAGTGTCATGATCAAAGACATGATCAAGAGCCTCACATACAGTATATCGTTTGGTCATTGTGCTGCCACAGAATGAATTGTGAGCAAGGCCTCAAAAAAGCTTTATATACCAGAGCTGCAAGAAAAGTTCAATATATTATTGAAAAAATGTTGCGATTGTTTGTGAGAATGCCAACAGGTGTGGTTCCCGTGGTGGAAAGATTCTATTGGGTAAAGGTTCCCGTGGGGGTTGCCATGGAAGCCAAGAATAGGGAGTGAGGTGTATGTGTGTGTGCTCAAACACACATGCATGTGGGGGTCTGGGAGAGGAAGTGTATCCATCTGATGAATGGGCATGTTCCTGAAATCAATTTTATTCACTAATTGTAGTCTCACCCATTCATTTCTAATGACTGGTCATTTTTGACAGGGAACACCACAGGTGTACAAATGTTAAATAAAACACCCAAAACGTAATGAAAATCATCAACATGTATTTTGTGTGTTCAGATGCCCTGTGTGGACAAAGTCATGGAACCTTATATGACAATCAGATTAAATTAACTACATTTGTCAGAGAGAAAACTTGTAAAAAGGTTCAATTCGACCGGAACACAGCAGGAGGGTTAAAAAAAGGGTTTCGAAAGCGTTCTTCGGCTGTACCCATACCACCCTTTTTGGTTCCAGGTAGAACCCTCTGTGGAATGGTTCTACATTGTACCCAAAGGGGTTCTACCTGGATCCAAAATGGTTCTACCTGGAACCTTTTAGGTATGTAGCTCAACAGAACTGTAACGTTCGTCGTTATGGGTAGACCAAGGCGCAGCGTGAGTTGGGTTCATCATAATTTTATTTAAGGTGAACCAGACAAAAACAACAATAAACAACACAACAAACAAAAAGTCTTGCAGGCTTCTAACAGCTATACAAAAACAAGATCCCACAACTGAAGGTGGGAAAAAGTGCTGCCTGAGTATGATTCCCAATCAGAGACAATGATAGACAGCTGCCTCTGATTAGGAACCATACTCGGCCAAACACAAAGAAATAGAAAACATAGAATAGAACATAGAAATACAAAATCTAGAATGCCCACCCAAATCACACCCTGACCTAACCAAAATAGAGAAATAAAAGGGCTCTCTATGGTCAGGGCGTGACAAGAACAATATTTAGGCTACAATGTGAGACGGTTCCACTAAAAAAGGTATTGTTTGTTATACAAGATTAGACCGGAACGTTCCAGGGAAAAACCTGAAAAAATAAAAAAAACAATCTACAGTACAATTTGGTTATTCTTCCACCATTACTATCATCCACTTTCATATTCCTGCCTTCATGATGTTCACATTGCTCTTCCCTTCGGCCTCATCTGTAGAGTCAGGTAGTTCTGTTCTCCGGGTCTCAGGAAGCAGGAAGACCAGAGCCCCATCAGTCAATGACAGGCGGCTGAACACTGCTGTAGGGATGCACCAGTGGTACACGGCCAATAGATAGAGCACTGAACATCAGCTGTACCAGAAAGATGTCCCAGCCAAATTTAACAACATTTAGAGAGAGGCAGAAGTAGCCAAAGATTAATGCAAACCATGCAAATGATAAAATAAGGAAATATTTTCTTAGCACAGGTGAAGCAAATAGGACCTTTATGCCTCATTTATGTATTTTCCTCACCTCTGTCACTCCAGTAGAGTATCTGTATTTTCCTCACCTCAGTCACCTCCAGTAGAGTATCTGGAACTCTGCGTTTGTTGTTCGCTACAACTCTAAGAATCAACTCGTTAGCTTCTTTGGTTTTCCCCCGACCAAGTTACCACCTTGCTGACTCCGGAATAAACCATATGTAAATGAGAAACAGTGCCTGTGGTGCCACCATCACATATTGGGTAATTCTTCAGTCCCAGATGAGGCACACCAAACCAGCCAGGACACACAGTCCAACACCAGCAAACATCTAGTTTAGACAGGAGGCAAAGGATCGCCTGGTCATTCCAACCCATTTAGTGGCTAATACAGTGCTGTTGATTCAATATCCTCGTAGGGCAGCCGCTAGTATAAACTGGGATACCAGGTATACGTACAGGTTTGCAGACAGGCCTGTCGTCACAGTAAAAATTTGCATGAGAACCACAGGTAGCTGAGTTGTTTGTCTATGACCGTACGATTCAGCAAGCGGGAACCAAAAACAATACCAGCCATGAACATAGTTTGTGCGACTCCAACTAAATGATCTTCCCCACACACCAGATCAAAACTAGTGACTATGGTGGTTTCATACAGTGTCTTGTCGTAGACCCATCCCTTCTGGCACTCAAGGGTCTGAATCCATTCTCCCTGATGGTGTTGATGTCCCAGTCCACTGGGTTAAACATCAGACACCTACTGAAGGCTCCATGCTGCTCCCGGGGCATGGTCAGATTCAGCTGTTCCTCACTGCTCAGATTAGTACCAGCTCTAAGGATCCAGTCAGTGTTACAGTGATGCCCAGAGTCTGTCTGGACAAAAAGAAAACTAGTGAATAGGACTGGGAATATGAGGTTTGGCAGACATAGTCCAAACATTATAAGCTAACAATCCAACGTCTCCAACATTAATCAGGATCTTGCCAAATTCAACCATCTTGATACCAGGCAGTGCCAGAGATTCCTAGCAAGTGGCAAGAAAATTATGCTTCAATCAGAAGCCCCAGACAGTTCATTTGGCTCAAAATAGAAGCAACTTCTGTAGATGATGCAACTTAATGTCTAACTACTGGACAATCTTCAACTGGTATGTGGATCATTCATTTTGGGGGGGGAACAGCTACACACAATGCCAAGTTAAGGCAAGGGCTGTCTTGGTGGACTTATTAGAGTCTTGTTTTATAAAAAAAATTATGAGGTACAATCTGTCTTGGTGAAGCCTGTAGCTGTAATTTCTGATACGTTGACTTGGTGAAGCCTGTAGCTGTAATTTCTGATACGTTGACTTGGTGAAGCCTGTAGCTGTAATTTCTGATAAGTTGTCTTGGTGAAGCCTGTAGCTGTAATTTCTGATACGTTGACTTGGTGAAGCCTGTAGCTGTAATTTCTGATACGTTGACTTGGTGAAGCCTGTAGCTGTAATTTCTGATACGTTGACTTGGTGAAGCCTGTAGCTGTAATTTCTGATACGTTGACTTGGTGAAGCCTGTAGCTGTAATTTCTGATACGTTGACTTGGTGAAGCCTGTAGCTGTAATTTCTGATACGTTGACTTGGTGAAGCCTGTAGCTGTAATTTCTGATACGTTGACTTGGTGAAGCCTGTAGCTGTAATTTCTGATTCGTTGACTTGGTGAAGCCTGTAGCTGTAATTTCTGATACGTTGACTTGGCTGGAGAGAAAGGAGACTCAAAGCCACAGAGCTTTGTAGTACAGGTAGTCATATGAGAATACAATGGCTAATAGCACCAGAGGCTAATAGCACCAGAGACTAATAGCACCAGAGACTAAACAGGATGGTATAATAGCCCTGGTGGCAAACATCAGCTAAACGCATGATGGCTAGAAAGGCCTGAAGGCTGAAAGCATTATGGCTAGAAAGGCCTGGAGGCTAAAGGCATGATGGCTAGAAAGGCCTGGAGGCTAAAGGCATGATGGCTAGAAAGGCCTGGAGGCTAAAGGCATGATGGCTAGAAAGGCCTGGAGGCTAAAGGCATGATGGCTAGAAAGGCCTGGAGGCTAAAGGCATGATGGCTAGAAAGGCCTGGAGGCTAAAGGCATGATGGCTAGAAAGGCCTGGAGGCTAAAGGCATGATGGCTAGAAAGGCCTGGAGGCTAAAGGCATGATGGCTAGAAATGCCTGGAGGCTAAAGGCATGATGGCTAGAAAGGCCTTATGGCTAAAAGGCACATTTTCTCAAGATTATATAGTCATTCTGAATTGTGTATACATGCATCCTTACAGATGTTGGTAGATATGAAACTGATGCAACTTTCAATTAAATAATGAGAACACCTACTATGCTGTGATCTTGTCCGGAACAGAGAGGGAAATTCAGCTGTTTTAGCCAGTTAAAGTTTGGATTGTCATGACAAGTTGAGGGCCTCTGTGATTTCTATGTCCTGTGTGATCTGGGGCACAGAGAATTACACAGGAATACTTTAGAACATTTGAAGTCATGTGTAAGCAATTAAGCAGTTTACTCATGATATGGTATCTGGCTTGAGTTCTCCCCCGTCCTCAATCTAATTTACTCTCTGAGGCACAGCAAATCTCATCTGACCCCACAGCCCTCCAAACCAAGTGGGAATTAGCTACATTACATGAAATCAAAGAAAAAACAATAATGTATTTGCAACGTGATTCTGATTTGAGTCTGACATGAGTCTTTGTTTTCCTCAGTCTCAGCACCATGACAACGAGAAGAGAGCCCTGAGCAGAGAGATCATCGTGCTCAACAACCACCTGATGGAGGCCAAGCTGACCATTGAAAAACTACAAGAGGACAATGTAAGGGCCTGGCTAGTAGGGACTCTATCAACACTCTATGAGGTCAGATGTAGAGGTCATCAGAAGTGTAGTCCCAACCCTCAAAGTGTATTGTAACGACCTTAGTATACATCACCTATAGCGTCCTCGCCACGAGGTTACGAATTCTTTGTGTAATAGCAAAGGTGTTGCACTAAGACAGACCTGAGTTCAAGTCCCGGTTCTGGCTCCTCTCCTAAGTCAGTGCTGTGTGTTCTTTAGATTAACTCTTTAAAGCATGTTTTCTTCTAACACAGTGTAACACATTCTGTCCTATAGGACCTGTACAGGAAGGACTGTAACCTGGCCGCCCAGTTGCTCCAGTGCAACAAGTCCCATTATAGGACCCAGCTTTCTGAGGTGAGTCCTCCACCAACAGCACTACCAATCAGACCAACTGGGTTCAAATTTAGAATTAGCTTTGTATCAAATACTTTGAGCATTTGAGGTATGGACACGATGTGCAGGGCTGCAAATATATGCATGAGTCTTGATCCGTTGACATCGATCAATGCATGAGCAAGGATTAAGGGCTAAAACCTGGGCTCTCAACACAAGCTCATGCAGTTCTAAACTTCCAATATATCAACAGTCTGAATCATGATTACTCCACTGATGGATTGCTAATGAAGCAAATGTGATTAACAATGGAAAGCTGTAGCTACACTATGTGACAGATGGGTGAGTAATTGATGGAAGATAGCGAAGCACTAAGTCACTAACCGCTAAATATATGCAGAGGTAGATGGAGATTTGAGTGTGCCCAACAGTGCCCATGCTACTTTTGTTGCCCAGCAGCAAAGGAACAAGTGAGTATTGATCAGTGCGTTAGTGCCAGGGCGGATTGGCAAGGCTTTCCACTGTATTAGCCCTGGGCCTCGTGCCCAGCCTGCATGGCAAGAGCAGATTCCAAAGCTGGCACGTTGCCTATACCGTTAAAAAATGCCTTATCACATTTGGCACAATGAGGACAGAATGGAAATATCAATGCAAACACGATTTATCAGTTACATAATAAACTAGTGATGGGTCCCCTGCGGGGTGTGTGTGTTCATATGTGTGTGTGTGTGTGTGTGTGTGTGTGTGTGTGTGTATACTCTTTCACAGGAGGTTGGTGGCACATTAATTGGGAAGGACGGGCTCATGGTAATGGCTGGAGCAGAATAAGTGCAATGGTATCCAATACATCAAACATGTGGTGTCCATGTGTTTGATGCAATTCCATTTGCTCCATTTCAGCCATTATTATGAGCCGTCCTCCCCTCAGCAGCCTCCGCTGGACTATATGAGTGTGTGTTGTTCCTATGTGGAGTGAAAACAATAAACAGATCACACCTCGGATATATACTGTCCACCGCCGCAACGGGGTCAAAAGTTACAGTCCTACTTATGTCCTTCATCCTGTTTATTTGTGGGCTGGAAAGTAATCAAACAATTATAGATGGAGTGTGGTGCAACATGGTGTTGGAGTACTGAAAAAAGAGGATCCAATAACTGACTCCTATCTTTATCTTTTATTACTTGTTTTTGTCTGATGTTGGTATAAAATAATTGACATTGAAAAAAAAAATTGCATAAAATATAGCTCAGTATTTGTATTATGTATTTTATACAATTTTTTTGCTCATCTTTATCAGGGATCCAATAATTATGGACCTCACTGTACGTGTTGACAACTAAATGTCTCATGGTAATTGGGTATTTACATAAAAAGTGAAAGTGTGATGCAACTTCCTATTAGCCAATGCAGCTATAATTAAGTACCTTCTTATTAGCGATAGTTGACTAGATTCATGTTGATAACGTTCTGCAATTGGCTTAATTATTGTTGCAATGGAGAGGTGGCCTCAACAGGTTTCTAGTGCATTTCAGTTTGCATCGAGAGTTGCCCAGAAGAGTAGAACCTGGGTACAAATATCAAACTAATGATCTCATGATGTACAGTGCCTTTGGAAAGTATTCAGACCCCTTGACTTCTTCCATATTTTCTTACGTTACAGCCTTATTCTAAAATGTATTAAATATATATTTTTTTCTCAGCAATCTACACTCAATACACCATAACGACAATGCGAAAACAGGTTTTTAGGATTTTGGGGGGAATTTATATAGAGGCCTCCCCAGTGGCGCAGCGGTCTAAGGCACTGCAGTGCTTGAGGCTTCACTACAGATCCTGGTTTGATCCCAGGCTGTGTTGCAGCCGGCAGCGACCGGGAGACCTATGACGCGGGGTACAATTTTCTCAGCGTCTTCCGAGTCCGAGGAGGGTTTGGCCGGCCGGGTTGTCCTTGTCCCATTACGCTCTAGCGACTCCTGTGGCGGGCCGGGTGTAATGCACGCTGACACTGTCGCCAGGTGTACAGCGTTTTCTCCGACACATTAGTGCAGCTGGGTTCCGGGTTAAGCGTGCATTGTCTCAAGAAGCAGTGCGGCTTGGTGGGTCGTGTTTTGGAGGACGCACGGCTCTCGACATTCCCCTCTGCCTAGTGCGTACGGGAGTTGCAGCGATGGGACAAGACTGTAACTACCAATTGGATATCATGAAATTGGGGAGAAAAAGGTGTAAAAAAAAATATGAATAAAGACCTGATGGTCCCTCTGACAGAGCACTAGAGTTCCTCTGTGGAGATGGGAGAACCTTTCAGAAGGACAACCACCTCTGTAGCACTCCACCAATCAGACCTTTATGGTAGAGTGGCCAGATGGAAGCCACTCGTCAGTAAAAGGCACATGACAGCCCGCTTGGAGTTTGCCAAAGGGCACCTAAAGACTCTCAGACCATGAGAAACAAGATTCTCTGGTCTGATGAAAGCAAGATTGAACTCTTTGGCCTGAATGCCAAGCGTCATGTCTGGAAGGTCCCTGGCACCATCCCTACAGTGAAGCATGGTGGTGGCAGCATCATGCTGTGTGGAGGCTTTTCAGCGGAAGGGACTGGGAGACTAGTCAGGGTTGAGGCAAAGATGAATAGAGCAAAGTACAGAGAGATCCTTGATGTAAACCTGCTCCAGAGTGCTCAGAACCTCAGACTGGGGTGAAGGGTCACCTTCCAACAGGACAACAACCCTAAGCACACAACCAAGACAACGTAGGAGTGGCTTCAGGACAAGTCTCTGAATATCCATGAGTGGCCCATGGATATTGGGCCACTTCCTGTCTGTTTTCCATATGGTGCCATTATCGACACGTTGTTGCAACTGTGTTAAAATAATGTTTGTAGTTTCTATGTCTTTTTTACATCTTTCATGAACTTTGCACTCTCACCATAGGTCGCTTTATTACAATTTCTCTCTCTCTCTCTCGCTCTCTCTCTCTTTCTCAGTTGCCTGCTGAATTCCAGGAACGAGTGACCATGCACATGGATGGCTCACCTCTTTGCCACACCGTCTACGCTGACTCCGTCCCCGCCTCCGTCATCGCCAAGGTATTGGAGAAGCCCGACGAGGCCTGCAGCGGCAGCCAAGCTTCCAGCTCGCCTAGCCCCCAGCCCCAGGACCAAGGCTTCCTCCTGGACACCCTGGACAGAGACGAGCGCCTGGGCTTCCGGGCAGCATACAAGTCAGACCTGTACAGCAGCGACACAGCCCTCTATTGCCCGGTCGATCAGAACCGCGAACGCAGGCCAAGCATGGACGTCCACAGCCAGAGGAAGCTGCTCTACGGCCCCCAGAACTCCACGGACAGTAACCCAGAGGAGGGTACCTTGTTGGGGCTGAGATCTGGCTTCTCCCAGGAGTGCTTCGCCAAGTTCCCCACCTCTCTGGGCCCCGCCTCAGGCAGCTCCTACTCCAGCTTCAGCGGAGGGGGCTCAGACGACAACAAAGGCAATGGCCCCCCCAGCAGCACAGCCTCCTCTCCCCACCACCACTCCCTATACATGGACTGGAGGGATGGGGGAGACTATGAGAGGAAGAGCGACTCCTCTTGGGAGAAGGACAGTCCCAGCGGTGGAGGCTTCGCCAAGGTCCACGCCGTCTTCCAGCAGGCCGGCGATCATGGTGGAGCACACCACCAGAATGGCAGCTCACCCGTCTACAGCCGCACCATGTCCTCGTGCTTCAGCGAGCCCTACGAACCCCTCCCTCCCTCCTCCTCACCAAGCGTTGCCTACGGAGACAGCCGCCGCGGCAGCACGCTGGCGCCAGAGGAGGAGGAGCCGATTGGCCGCTGGAGGCAGCTGAGCGCGGAGGATCTAAACTCCCACTCATACTGCTCGCCCGGTCGGGCCTCACCCTACAGCTTCTCCGAGCAGCACTTCTCAGTTCGGCCCGCCAAGATCCGCCTTGGACCCCTCTACAGCAGCTTCCAGGAGGGGCCCGACTACTACCAGGGAGGGGTAGGACCCATCATGGACCCCCCGGTGTGCTTCTCAACACCCAGCCTTGAGTGCAGCCCTGTGGGGGGCCTCCGTCAGTCCCATCAGTCCCACAACCAGCAGGCCCACCAGACCCATCTCTACCGGGCCAAGGAGGACAGCCAGGAGTCGGAGCCCAGCCTTTACCACTCAGGGAGCCCCAAAAACAGGGAGGGCAGCTTTGATGTGGCGGGGGCCGGGGGAGGTGGTGGAGGAGCGGGACAGACCAAGGAGTACGTGGACATCAGCCCCAACAGCTCCAATGAGTCCCTAAACCAGAGGTCCCTGGAGATGGCTGCCGAACTGCAGCAGCACTACCAGTCCGAGATGCAGCCCCCTTCGCCCCCCCAGGGCAGTCCGCCACCGCCCCCTCCACCACCTTGTCCCCCTCCACCGCAGTATCACAATTTTGGCACATTGGGACTTTCCAGAAAGGACAGTCTCACCAAAGCCCAGCTGTATGGAACACTTCTGAACTGAGAGAAGAAGGTATTCTGACTTACTGGTCTCTCTCTTTTTATCCATCTCTTTCCCTGGTGGGATGTGAGGTGAGAAGTCTTGGTGAATCTAGCAAAACATATTGATTAGTGTGAGGCTAGCCAGTTGTTCAGTTTAAGGACAACCATTTTGAAACGACAGTTGGAAGATACAGTAATTAAGCATGAATTTATCAGATTGTTTCCACAGCTGTGAAAAACGGACAAACTAGTGGTTCGCATCACTAGTTTGGGTCAGGTGAATTGACAATTCATTACTGTGCCAAATGAGTGGGGCCTATAGGAAAATACTTTGCTACCTTTGGTACATTTGGTACATAAAATAGTCTTTGGAGGTACCAGAGACCAGTCGTTCCATGTGCCGTACACAAAGCACAGTGAGCTTGTAGACAAAGGAAATATTTAAAGTAACTGTTGAAATATATTAATATATTTAATTACAACAACAAAAATGTAATAGAAATTACTACATTGTAAATATGTCTGGTTAAGAGCATCTGCCAATCAAAGAGAGATACTTGGGGCTCTATTCAATCTTTAAAGATTCCGCCATAGAAATGTAAAGGTGAATTCCGATTGACCCGACATATGCAGCGTTTAAAGTGAATGCAGCCTCCCTTAAAGCGGGAACATTGCCTTTAAATTTCAATCACGCTTTAAAGCTGAACTTCCGCAATGTGGCTTGAATAGAGTCCTCAAAATTTGAAGATTCAGAGGACTGTCTAAACTACAATTATAGATTTGTTTATTGTCAATCACAGGCTGAAAACTGTGCTGCATTTATGCAGAGTAAAATATGTATGACCAATGAGGTATCCTGGTAAACATTGCAGTACTATACAGTAAAGGGCCAGGGGAATGGGTTAAAGTTGCAGCACTATACAGTAAAGGTCCTGGGGAATGGGTTAAAGTTGCAGCACTATACAGTAAAAGGTCCTGGGGAATGGGTTAAAGTTGCAGCACAATACAGTAAAGGGCCAGGGGAATGGGTTAAAGTTGCAGCACTATAGAGTAAAAGGCCTGGGGAATGGGTTAAAGTTGCAGCACTATACAGTAAAGGTCCTGGGGAATGGGTTAAAGTTGCAGCACTATACAGTAAAGGTCCTGGGGAATGGGTTAAAGTTGCAGTACTATACAGTAAAGGTCCTGGGGAATGGGTAAAAGTTGCAGTACTAGGTGTTTTTACAAAAAAATATAGATGCCCCTAGGCTGAACCCATTTCAGTGTAGCTCTGTCCACTCATTCAGTTTTTGCTTTGACATGATTTTAAAATATACAGAGCACTTAAAGAGACCGTTCAATGTAGGTATTACTTTGTTAACAATGGACTTCTTTTGAGATGTAAATATTTGTCCTACCCGTTGATACTATTTTTTTCTCTATAACCTTTGGATAAGTTTTCCTGTCCCACTCTACCTCAGATTCTCATTCTCATACCCCCATCAAGCAACTGCATGCTTGTTACTATCACACCATCATGCATGTTTCTATATTTCTGTTGTTTCGTTTAAACTAATAAAGCACAAACTACGCATTTTGATGCTCCAAGGCTGCCTCAACTGTTTTATTGTGTGGGAGATAAATATTATGTAATTTAGTGTAAAAGATCACAGATACAATGTCACTGTAATGGGTTTAAAAGCATTCAGATCAAACTGTGTGTGTGCGCACATACACCTGTTGAGAAATTATCTTCGGATTGTCGACTATTTTGTTTGACTATATAATTCATAGCATTAGCCATACCTCCGCATTGACATTGAAAACACATTCCCCCCTCTCACTCACTCTGGAGCGAAAAGGGAATGACTTGAGAAATAACATCTATCCAGAGAAAGGAGCCACCACAGCTTCATCTGTCTGAATCTGAATCTCATTGTCAACTTTATTGTTCCCGTCCATCCTGTCACAGCAGAAGGCGACGAATTTACACTTCAATCACCTCATGAGAGGAAAACTGGATTAGGTAACGCTGCCAAGTGCATGCTGCAGGATGCATGAGCTTAGCTGCCTTCGCATTTATTTACAGCTGCTGAACTAGATACCTGTTGGCTTTTTAAATCACCCCGGGGATATTTCTATAGCACTATAACCAATCATGTTAGCACTCGGTAAAAGCAAATATGACAGTCCAGCTCCCCTTTGATAATCGCTACTGGGAATTAGCTCCCCTCCACTTTGACTGTGTGAACTTGTGATTCAGTGAACACGGGTGAAGACAGTACAGAAGATAGAATAGCTGGTTCCTATGGGAACGGATATACTTAGTTACACATTCATGGAAGACTGCAGTTGTCAGTTTCACAGGCACGTTGCTCACAGTATTAGCACTCTGCATGCACACCTCCAATCACACTCGCACTCCATCCACACCTCATTTGCACATCACACAATTATACGTGCACGCACACACACACACCCACCCACACACACACGCACGCACCCACATACCGAGGTTAATTAAAAACAGTGGAAACTTTACCCACTGACCCCAGTTCCAATGAAACCACAAGAAGTCTCAATCAATCATCTCCCAATTCACTTGATTCCCAGGGCAAGTCTCTCATATGGTCTCTATGAGAGAGTCTGGATCCCAGGTCCCTTATTGAGTTTTTATCCCCACCATGGTCTCACTCAGGTCCCACAGTCTCTCGGCCACATGATCGTCCGTCGCCTTGGGCATCAGCTCCTCCTCCTCGCAGTTAGCGAAGCACTTCCCCGCCACGCCCTCCACGTCGGGTGAACACGCCAGGTAGAGTGGCGTCTGAGCACCCTCCAGTGGGCTCTTGAAGAAGAACAACGAGGCCAGGTAAAAGAGAGGTTTGGCCAGGAAGGGGATGTGGATGTGCCTGCCCAACCTGGTCCTCACGATGCCTGGGGTGAGGGCGTTGACCGTTACCCCCGTGACGCCCTCCTCCTCCAGGCGCCGGGCCAGCTGGTGGGTGAAGAGCAGATTAGCCAGCTTGCTCTGGCTGTAGCAGAAGGCTTTGTTGTAGCTTCTCTCACTATAGCGGTGATAGAAGTAGAAAACATTATCCCTCAAGGGGGGAATCATCCATAGAAACACAACAGACATTACACAAGGGTTGTGTTCATTAGACACCAAAATAAAGAAAACTGACCGAAACAGGGAAAGACTAACTTGAACTATTGTCCAATAATAAACAATAGGGTTTTTTGTGCAAACCGTTTTGCTACAGCCTGCACTAATGAATGGGATCCAGGTAAAAACACAATATACACAACATAACATGAACCAACCACACCTGTTGAGGTCGTCGAAGTTGATGGTGCCATACTTGTAGAGCTTGGAGGAGACCACCACCACGCGGCTGGGGGAGGAGCGCTTGAGGAGGTCCAACAGGAGGTGGGTGAGGAGGAAGTGACCCAGGTGGTTGACCCCCAGCTGCATCTCAAAACCCTCCTCTGTCTTCGTGTAGGGACACTGGTAAATTCCTGCGTTGTTGATGAGCACGTCGACCTGTTGTTCTTCCTAACAGGGGCAGTCAGAGGAAGACAGGCATGTATGAGGCACACATACTGTACCATTAGTGGAGGGGTTTTGCTTAGTGGTGTTATGTTGGTCTCTATATCTCAATCATTCATGAGTAAGAAACTACAATCAACGCAAGTGATTTCAAGTGAAGGAATTTGAATAAGGAAGACCTTATCTCTAAATGTAATCCCTTTACAGCTGAATTGATGTTGATAGCTTTAGTAAACAAACGCAAAATGAATGTGTACATGTGACTGTTTCAAAACGTTGGACAACTCACTATGGCGCTTTGAAAGGTAACCTTCATTTAAATCATTCATGGAATGAACGAGACACTCCAATAGCTCAAACAACAGAATATTCCACTGCATCAGTCTTATCTTCGCGGACCAGAATAACATTCTTACATTTTTGTTTATGTACAATAGTTATTTAGCCTAGACTGACCCCAATAAAGTTCAGCAAAATGCATATTTACCTTCAGGATCTCCTCGCAAAAGCTCCGCACAGACTGAAGCGAGGCGAGGTCCAGGTGTTTGATCACCACCTCTCCGTGCTCTGGTCCCGCTTGCTTCTTGATGTCCTGCGCTGCTTCCTCAGCCATCTGCCGGTCCCGACAGGCCATGATCACCCGGGCCTGGAGTTTGAGCAGCTCCCCGGCCGCGGCCTTCCCTATGCCGCTGTTCGCCCCGGTCACAATGACCGTCTTTCCCCGCATCATATCGGCCGGGTACCGGAGCAACTCGACCGCTTTCTTCCGGGGGAACATTCTGCGAACAATTAGCAGTATTCCACCGCCGACGACAGCGGCCACAATAATCGCAGCTGACATTAAAGCGAAGACTTTAATGTTTCACTTACAATATGTATGTAACACAGTGAGCAAGGAATGAACAACAACATCCACAAGGCTTTGCAAAACCTTCACATGCTCACGTGCTCGTGACACCTCGCTACATAACGAGTAGTCGCACCCTGCTGGTAGACATTGGTGATATCACGTAAGGGGCTGTGTTGTACAGTCGTGGCAAAAGTTTTGAGAATGACACAAATATTCATTTCCACAGTTTGCTGCTTCAGTGTCTTTAGATATTTTTGTCAGATGTTACTATGGAATACTGAAGTATAATTATAAGCATTTCATAAGTGTCAAAGACTTTTATTGACAATTACATGAAGTTGATGCAAAGAGTCAATATTTGCAGTGTTGACCCTTCTTTTTCAAGACCTCTGCAATCCGCCCTGGCATGCTGTCAATTAACTTCTGGGCCACATCCTGACTGATGGCAGCCCATTCTTGCATAATCAATGCTTGGAGTTTGTCAGAATTTGTGGGTTTTTGTTTGTCCACCTGCCTCTTGAGGATTGACCACAAGTTCTCAATAGGATTAAGGTCTGGGGAGTTTCCTGGCCATGGACCAAAAATGTCAATGTTTTGTTCCCCCCAGCCAATTAGTTATCACTTTTTCCTTATGGCAAGATGCTCCATCATGCTGGAAAAGGCATTGTTCGTCACCAAACTGTTCCTGGATGGTTGGGAGAAGTTGCTCTCGGAGGATGTGTTGGTACCATTCTTTATTCATGGCTGTGTTCTTAGGCAAAATGATGAGTGAGCCCACTCCCTTGGCTGAGAAGCAACCCCACACATGAATGGTCTCAGGATGCTTTACTGTTGGCATGACACAGGACTGATGGTAGCGCTCACCTTGTCTTCTCCGGACAAGCTTTTTTCCGGATGCCCCAAACAATCGGAAAGGGGATTCATCAGAGAAAATGACTTTACCCCAGTCATCAGCAGTCCAATCCCTTGCAGAATATCAGTCTGATGTTTTTCCTGGAGAGAAGTGGCTTCTTTGCTGCCCTTCTTGACACCAAGCCATCCTCCAAAGGTCATCGACTCACTGTGCGTGCAGATGCACTCACACCTGCCTGCTGCCATTCCCGAGCAAGCTCTGTACTGGTGGTGCCCCGATCCCGCAGCTGAATCAACTTTAGGAGACAGTCCTGGCACTTGCTGGATTTTCTTGGGCGCCCTGAAGCCTTCTTCACAACAATTGAACCATTCTCCTTGAAGTTCTTGATGATCCGATAAATGGTTGATTTAGGTGCAGTCTTACTGGCAGCGATATCCTTGCCTGTGAAGCCCTTTTTGTGCAAAGCAATGATGATGGCAAGTGTTTCCTTGCAGGTAACCATGATTGACAGAGGAAGAACAATGATTCCAAGCACCACCCTCCTTTTGAAGCTTCCAGTCTGTTATTCAAACTCAATCAGCATGACAGAGTGATCTCCAGCCTTGTCCTTGTCAACACTCACACCTGTGTTAACGAGAGAATCACTGACGTGATGTCAGCTGGTCCTTTTGTGGCAGGGCTGATGTCACGTCCTGACCAGCAGAGGGAGCAATTGTATTAGTTTTGGTCAGGACGTGGCAGAGGTTTTTGTGTTACGTGTGAGTTGGTTGTTGGACTCCCAATTGAAGGCAGGTGTGTTGAGTTGCCTTTGATTGGGAGTCCTATATAGTAGTGTGTGTTTTTCCTTGTGGTTGTGGGTAATTGTTTCTGTTCAGTTGTGTTTCAGCTGTCAGTGCTGTTGAGCTGTCGGTGTTTTCTTGTTTTGTAGTGTTCCAGTGTTCTTTTTGAATTAAATCATGAACACTAACTCCGCTGCACCTTGGTCTTCTTCTCTCCATGACGACAGCCCTTACAGCTGAAATGCAGTGGAAATGTCTTTTTGGGATTCAGTTCATTTGCATGGCAAAGAGGGACTTTGCAATTCATCTGATCACTCTTCATAACATTCTGGAGTATATGCAAATTGCCATGATACAAACTGAGGCAGCAGACTTTGTGAAAATTAATATTTGTGCCATTCTCAAAACTTTTGGCCACGACTGTACACTGTAATTAGACTGTAGCTACCAATATGTAATACATTCACAACTTCCTGTATAATAAAACCCTTACATATTTCGCCAAATAAGACACAAAACAACCTTTCATGTTCTCACAATTTTATTGTAGAAAACCTCTGATGACCACTGTTCTTCTCAGTAACTCACATTTGGTACTCAAAGACCCAAAGTACAAAACATATTCAATCACCAACAACAATAAGCTAATACTAATGCACATTCCTAGTAGGCGTATGTTCTATCTATCTACTCTGTCTCTATACTGCAGGGTGAAAATAGGCCCATAGCGGATTGCTTGGAAATCAACATGGCCGGTGTGTCTGCCATGTCATTACAGGTGCACAGACAAATTACATTGTTTTCAGGGAATGACAAACAGTAGGCCTACCACCCCCAAATCTTCCCCTATAGGTCTGTGCTGTATTGTGTAGAGTCAAACCATATGGCGACTTATCATTTAATAAACAGTGTACTGTACATCTTACACACAACTGTTCATTTGACACGAACAACGAGGTAGGGGACACCCATGAACCTACTGTGTATTTCACAGGGAGAAGCTAGATGGGAGAAGGGAGAAGCTATAAAGATGACATTTCGTACACAAAATGGAGGTATAAATAATGTAGAAATACAACAGAACATTCTAAATATCCATCTCGTGAGTTAGGCCTACACTATGTATTATTTGACATGTTTTTTTTCTGTAGATGCTGAATAGCCTAAAGGAGACAATACTATTTAATCATGGCAAGGCTGAACATAGTCGAACGTGAAGGCAGAGGTTGGAAATACAGATAAGGTGAGTCTATCTATGACTGGGGTTAGTAACAAGGCCAGGGTAAGGGAGGCAATGTTGAAGAGGTCTGGGTGGGGGTGGAGGTGGGTATGGGTAAACTCAAGGCTGGGCCTCAGTCTCTGCCTCAGTGCTGGGTTCATTGTAGATGTAGCTTCCTACACCTCCAGTGTTCACCCCTGGAATGGGACAATAGAAAGACGTCAGAATATGGTGATATACAGTATATGAAATATCATAATACATGTAAACCATAGCAATAAGGCGTTTTATCCTTCGTGTGGTTAAGAGGAAGAAAGTTTTGAGTGGGTGAGCCTACCTTTGGGCCCAAACAGGGTGGCGTAGCACGGTTTGTGGCAGTAGGCCTGCCCATCATGCTGTAACAGAATGGAATGAATATAATGTACTGTACTGAGACAGTTCCTGCCACAGCTTTAAAGGTATCTGTATCTATCTATGGCCACAAAAATACTATATATAAACTCAGCAAAAGAAGAAACGTCCCTTTTTCAGGATCCTGTCTTTCAAAGAGAATTCGTGAAAATCCAAATAACTTCACAGATCTTCATTGTAAAGAAGTTAAACACTGTTTCCCATGCTTGTTCAATGAACCATGAACAATTAATGAACATGCACCTGTGGAACGTTCGTTAAGACACTAACATCATACAGACGGTAGGCAATTAAGGTCACAGTTATGAAAACTTAGGACACTGAAGAGGCCATTCTACTGACTCTGAAAAACACAAAAAGAAAGATGCTCAGGGTCCCTGCTCCTCTGCACGAACGTGCCTTAGGCATGCTGCAAGGAGGCATGAGGACTGCAGATTTGGCCAGGGCAATAAATTGCAATGTCCATACTGTGAGATGCCGAAGACAGCGCTACAGGGAGACAGGATGGACAGCTGATTGTCCTTGCAGTGGCAGACCACGTGTAACAACACCTGCACAGGATCGGTACATCCGAACATCACACCTGCGGGACAGGTACAGGATGTCAACAACAACTGCCAGAGTTACACCAGGAACGCACAATCCCTCCATCAGTGCTCAGACTGTCCGCAATAGGCTGAGAGAGGCTGGACTGGGGGCTTGTAGGCCTGTTGTAAGGCAGGTCCTCACCAGACATCATCGGCAACAATGTCGCCTATGGGCACAAACCCACCATCGCTGGACCAGACAGGACTGGCAAAAAGTGCTCTTCACTGACGAGTCGCGGTTTTGTCTCACCAGGGGTGATGTTCGGATTCGCGTTTATCACCGAAGGAATAAGCGTTACACCGAGGCCTGTACTCTGGAGCGGGATCGATTTGGAGGTGGAAGGTCCGTCATGGTTTGGGGCGATGTGTCACAGCATCATCGGACTGAGCTTGTTGTCATTGCAGGCAATCTCAACGCTGTGCGTTACAGGGAAGACATCCTCCTCCCTCATGTGGTACCCTTCCTGCAGGCTCATCCTGACATAACCCTCCAGCATGACAATGCCACCAGTCATACTGCTCGTTCTGTGCGTGATTTCCTGCAAGACAGGAATGTCAGTGTTCTGCCATGTCCAGCGAAGAGCCCGCATCTCATTCCCATTGAGCAGGTCTGGGACCTGTTGGATTGGAGGGTGAGGGCTAGGGCCATTCCCCCCAAAAATGTCCGGGAACTTGCAGGTGCCTTGGTGGAAGAGTGGGGTAACATCTCACAGCAAGAACTGGCAAACCTGGTGCAGTCCATGAGGAGGAGATGCACTGCAGTACTTAATGCATCTGGTGGCCACACCAGATACTGACTGTTACTTTTGATTTTGACCCCCCCTTTGTTCAGGGACACATTATTCAATTTCTGTTAGTCACATGTCTGTGGAACTTGTTCAGTTTATGTCTCAGTTGTTGAATCTTCTTATGTTCATACAAATAGTTTCGCATTTTAAGTTTGCTGACAATAAACGCAGTTGACAGTGAGAGGACACTTATTTTTTTGCTGATGTTTATATCTATGGCCATAGAAATACTATATATATATATCTATGGCTATAGAAATACTGTATCTATCTATGGCCATAGAAATACTGTATCTATCTATGGCCATAGAAGTAGAACTACCGCACTACACTGCATTTGCACTGCAATATATACACAGTGTAGTATAGTGTATATGCACTGTAGTATATTCCATTGTAAATGGTACAGTCTCAGTATATTTCACTGTAAATGATACAGTCTCAGTATATTCCACTGTAAATGGTACAGTCTCAGTATATTCCACTGTAAATGGTACAGTCTCAGTATATTCCACTGTAAATGGTACAGTCTCAGTATATTCTAATTTAAATGGTACAGTGTCAGTATAGTCCACTGTAAATGATACAGTGTCAGTATATTTCACTGTAAATGGTACAGTCTCAGTATATTCCACTGTAAATGGTACAGTCTCAGTATATTCCACTGTAAATGGTACAGTCTCAGTATATTCCACTGTAAATGGTACAGTCTCAGTATATTCCACTGTAAATGGTACAGTGTCAGTATATTCTAATTTAAATGGTACAGTGTCAGTATAGTCCACTGTAAATGATACAGTGTCAGTATATTTCACTGTAAATGATACAGTGTCAGTATATTCCACTGTAAATGATACAGTGTCAGTATATTCCACTGTACATGGTACAGTCTCAGTATTTCCCACTGTACATGGTACAGTCTCTGTATATTCCACTGTAAATGGTACAGTCTCAGTATATTCCACTGTAAATGGTACAGTCTCTGTATATTCCACTGTAAATGGTACAGTGTCAGTATATTCTCAGTATATTCTCAGTATATTCTCAGCACATTTTCAACTATCATTTAGAATCTACTCTTTTATCATGTGTAATTGTTCTATGTTTATTGTATTTATATTACATATACTGTATGTAGATTGTGTAGATTATGTGTAGATTATGTGTAAATTCCTTTTTCTACATTCTGTCTGTATATTTTGTATATTGCTAGCAGCACCATTTCATGTCAAATTCTGTGTATGTGAAAATGTACTTGGTGAAAAAAGGTGAATCTGACTCTGATTCCCATTCAAGTCAATGTTACTGTATGTGAAGGGTGGCCCATTAGCCGTTGTCTAACTGTATTTCTATGGCTCTGCTTCCTGGAATCTGTCTCATTTCCCCCCTCCCCACATCCCCCTCTCCATCCTCCACACCCCCCTCCCCACAGTCTTCTGTCTGTCACCTCTGCGTGACTGCCTGGGGCCAGGGTCTTGCTGCACCTCTCACAGCGCAGACAGGGTCGATGCCAGTCCTTCCCCAGGGACGTCACCTTCTCAGCTGCACACACACACACACACACACACACACACACACACACACACACACACACACACACACACACACACACACACACACACACACACACCACACACACACACACACACACACACACACACATAACACACACACACACACACATAACACACACACACAAATGTCAGACATATCACCATGGAAACAACATTCCTCCACCTCACCATATTCCCCTGGACACCCACTCACAGAGGATGTGAGTGGGAGGTTGTGAGTTTGTGTCCACACACACATTAGCACATAAGAGCTCCAATATGGCATGGGCAATAACATAACACACGTACCGAAATACACTGTCTTGCTGCACCTTGGACATTTACTGGGTTCTCCAGAGAAAGTTGAGAAGCTTGCGGCTGTGTCAAAAAGAGATTGAGAAGAAGAGGCTTGTTACAGCCAGTGGTGAAAATACACTGTTACCTTCATACGGGATATAATAACACGACAGCAGATCTGTTACTCTTTTCTTTCATGTTGCTTACCCTTCACTGGGCCTCTGGCATGAGCTTTCTTCTCCTCAGGTTTGGCCTCTGTTTCCGTGGAAACGCTGGCAGGGGTATCATTGACAGGAGCCTCGTAGACATAAGAGCCAGCACCTCCGATATTCACACCTACAGAGAGAAATGCTTAATTCAGTCAACATACAAACACATTGATCATAGTTTCCTTTTATAAGTCTCCCTGCAAACGCATACATTAGGCCTATCTTATAGGCTTACTGTAAGCACATAAAGCACACATAACTAAATAATGGATGGCTATAAAGTTAATGCATTGCACCTTTTGGTCCAAAGAGGGCAGCATAGCATGGCTTGTGGCAGTACGGAGTTCCATCATGCTGTGAACAGAGGGAAAGACAATGAGCAGAAGAAGTATCTGGGAACAAACACATTGGACTTTGTATCTTCTTTTTACCTATATTTAACAAATTCTTATTTTCAAAGACAGCCAAGGAACAGTGGGTTAACTGCCTGTTCAGGGGCAGAACGACAGATTTGTACCTTGGGACTTTGAACTTGCAACCTTTCGGTTACTAGTCCAATGCTCTAACCACTAGGCTACCCTGCCGCCCCGTGGATCTTGGTATAACTTGAAGTAAAAATGCCACTATAACATATTGACGTCCACTCTAGCATTGAATGCTACATGACTGACTTGAGTTTAAAACAGCCGGTGTAGCTTTAGAGGGATCTTTGGATATGTGAAACAAGCAACAGAAATGAGAGGAAACCAATGGATTTTAGATGCACTGCACACTACACATGATAGCACCCCACTCTTTAGTAGCCTACTGTACCCTAAATTAACTATAGAAGAATCCTCTCTGTTCGTAACTGGCCTAGGTCCCTGTATAGTACTGTACAGTACCTATATTGATGAACAGGCTCCGTCAGAATAACTCTCTCAGAATGCCGATACTCTCCCCGTGAGACCTTAACCCTCCATAACCTTCCCAGAGATCTATGGGAACAGAGCCAAAATGTCCTCTTAGTTACTCCTCTCTATTGTACACAACACTCCCTGCAGTTTCTGACCGTTTCTGTGTGAAGAAATGTAGAAACCTTTTTGGAAGCCAAAAGGGTTCTACCTGGAACCAAAAAGGGTTATTCAAAGGGTTCTCCGTTGGAATCAGCCAAAGAACCCTTTTCAGTTCTATTTTATTTTGTATTTTTTTTATTTAACCTTTATTTAGCTAAGGAAGTCAGTTAAGAACAAATTGTTATTTACAATGACCGACTACCCCGGCCAAACCCTAATCCAAATGACGCTGGGCCAATTGTAAGCCGCCCTATGGGACACCCAATCACGGCCGGTTGTGATACAGCCTGGAATCGAACCAGGGTCTGTAGTGACGCCTCTAGCACTGAGATGCAGTGCGCCACTCGGGAGCCCAGTCTAGATAGCACCTATTTTTCTATGAGTGTAAGCTACTGAATCCTCTTACCTCAGCATGGCCCCCTGGGTTCAGGGTCTTGTTACAACGCTCACATTTCAGACAGAACTTGTGCCAGTCTTTCCCCAGAGACGTCACCTTCTCCGCTGTGTGGGGGAGGGGGGGGGGACTGGTTACATTACTGTACAGGAAACTGACATTTGTAGTTGAATTTACCCATTTAGAGGGACATGTCAATTCAGTATAAGATGCTATAGAGTGAGCTGCTTCAGTAGGAAGGGTTCTTCATGGAACCTAAAATGGTTCTACCAGGAACCAAAAGGGTTCTACATGCAACCAAAAAGGGTTCAAAAGGTTCTCCTATGGGGACAGCCGAAGAATCCTTTAAGGTTCTAGATAACACCTTTCATTCAAAGAGTGTTGGTCAATACAGTATACAGAAATGTAGTGAAGATAAGGCTGTTATCTCTAACCTCAGATATCCCATCCTCTTTAGATTGGCGACCTGTCACTAATGCAAGACACAGTTAAGTGGGAGGCAGTGAGCACTTTGTGCTGTCCCTGCAGGGTGTTTTCTCTCACTCACTCCCTCTCTCTCACTCTCTCTGTCCATCTGTCTGTCTTTCTCTCTCTCTCTCCGTCTGTCTCTCTTCCTGCCCTTCCAGTCTCTCTCTCTCTCTCTCTCGTTCTCTGCCTCTACTTTTTCTAGCTGCACAAGCATAGCACGCACACACACACACACACACACACACACACACACACACACACACACACACACACCACACACACACACACACACACACACCACACACACACACACACACACACACACAGGGTAAGAGTGAGTAAGCAAGAAAGAGATAAAGACAGGGTGAGGAAGTGAGAGAGGAGGCTGTGGGGGGTTGTTCATTCTAAATAATTAAGGTTGATTAAGGGTATTTTGTTTGCCCTCTGGTACAATATGTGATTATGTCTCTTCCTGTATCTGTTGATGAGATCCATCCAGTGTAGGAGCAGGACTCTATGGCTGAATCACAAATGACACACTCTTCCCTATGTAGTGCACTACTTTTGACCATGGCACAGGTAGGGCTCTGGTCAAAAGTAGTGCACTACATAGGGAATAGGGTGTTAATTGGGACAGCCCAGAACTCTGACAGTCAGAGAGGAGTGAGGATTATTATTATCAGTAGCTTTCAAGGACAGCAACGGGCAACACTAAATTACCCACAAAGTCAGTACACTTTCAGAGATATGGGTGATGACTATTATGCAACAACCCAGATTACAATGTTAAAATGAGAGAGGAGAACTCATGGGGCCTGAATCAAAGACTGGGAGTTACATAACATACATCATCTGAACTCCTGAGGCAGAGGGACTCTGACAGAATATGAGGTATTTCATAATGAGAGTGGGAGTAGACTGAGAGAAGTAAACACTGTAGATATAGCAGCACTCAAGGATACCATCAAGCAGACAGGGACTAAAGGAACTAGGAACCTAAGGGGGGCAGTGTGTAAATAATGGGAACAAACAAAAATAGACTGACAAGCTACAAAATATGGCTCGGAGGGAAAATTCCATAAGTGAAAGTACTAAGATGCTTAGTTTTCAATGTCTCATACAGCGAGCAGATTTCAAGTAAAAGGCTACCAGGTATTTATTCAGTCGTTCATTACCAGATGGAAAACCCAAACCATTGCCCATTTGGAGACTAATTAGGCAAAAGAAACAGATGCTTCAAGATGAGTGAAAAGTGTTGCAGGTTTCCAGAAGTTTCATTCTGACACACTGCCACTGACTATCATACACGAAAAATAAAGAACCCCACAAGCAAGTACCATCTGCTTACTGTTTTTAATTTATGAATTAACAATAAATGAGTCTAATATAGTCTAAGAAGAACTATCAAAACTATTTCTTTATTTAGTTTTTTACTATGGTGTATAGGGGCTTCCTATGACAGGGAAGTGGGATAAAAATGTACGATACTGGATTGAATCATGTAATGTATGTTTCAGTTTCAACATAGACCAACAGGTCTGGATCGAACATATGAATGAACATGTTGAATCTGCTTTTATTTTAGAGTGTCTCACACTTTACACGCATGCTCTGTCATTTTAAGGGTGCGGTTTGGCCGGCCGGCTCGCGCGCGGCTCCACTCCATTTCATTCTTTGGGAGATTGGGAGCTGTCCATGCCAGGTAGTGCTGAAATGGGAATCCTATTGTTCTCCAGAGATAGATCAACGTCGATCCATCACACATATGCTACGAATTAATAATGTATATGCAAGGTATAGGGCAAATCTATCTGCGCAGCAACATTAATAGCCTTTACCTTATTAATTGCATTAGCTCAATCTCTCTATTGTGCCACGCATCTAGGCTAAAGGCTATCTCAAATCTTTTAAAACTACGAACACATTCCCTGAATAGGCCTACTGTAAACAGGCTATCGGTTAAGGATAAGAGATTGCTTTTAGATCCACCTAATAGCCATCAATGGGATAGTCTGCTTATGTCACTAATCTGGGGACAGATGTTTTCACTTTATATCCCTCCAAAAACCCAACTGGTCAGCTGCAGGTAAGTGGTGTGCGCACGGAAACCCTTGCGTACCGCTGGCGTTTTATTGGACTGATATGACCGATGTATAGCCACGAGCTACATGAGGTCATACAGTAGGTTTCCGATATGACCTCATGAAATAATAAATGATCACACCTGCAAGGACATGGCTTTGGTTTGTCAATCAACACAAAGACTGCATAAGCACATGTAGACAATACCACACAGAACGTCTGAAGTCATTTACAGTCAGCAACCAGGCATAATTGGTTTAATCTATATAGGAACGCCAGGCTGACCAATACTTATAGTAAATAGCCTAATACTGGTTCATTCTTATACAATATATCAAAGGCAGTACAACTGCTTATTAGGCCTACCCCCAATCGATAGGCTAATATGCATACGGTATAATTATAACGTTACAACATTTGGCTCAGATTTTAGACAAAATAACGGTGACTACAATAGTCATTACATAGCTGACTCGGGGTGTGGGGGTCGTACATAAAACACATGGGAGGATAGCATGGAAGGATATGCATGATCATATGAAAAAATGCACTTACCAAAATAAACTGTCTTGTCGCATTTAGGACATTTCGATGCCATGTTAATTGTATTCTGGACTAATGCCCCCTTGAGAATATTATATCCTTTTTTCTTTTTAATTCAGCAATTTGAATCGGCTAGCTTTTATTGATGGAAAAGTGGAAATAGCAGACCGCATCCTCCCTTACATTACTCTGCGAAATTTACATAGCCCCTCCTTTACCATGACGTTGTGCTGCTGATTCTGGCCCCATCCCAATACTGTTTATTGCTCCCTTGGCCACTGCACCGCAGACTTGAACCTAGTCCACGAGGACAGGCATTTCATTTAACATAAATGTACATTTGAACTAAATAATGCCTAGTAGCAGTAGTATATCTGTGCTTATTTATATTTGCGAGCTAATTTTAAATGTGACAGCAGGCTTAGGCTTACAGTGAATTAGTTCAATGAGAGTCAATGTAATCACTTGTATGTCAGGTGTCCCTATATTTGAAGTGTGAGAGTTCCCCTCTCGCACTTCATCTTTCAACAGACATGTTTGTTTCCACTTTGTGTGGTTGTTAGGATACGCTCTTCTACCTCCGTGCTACTCAGACGGAATGTTAAGTGATGTTCTTACAATTCCCTAGAATATTGAGTTGAGGGGAAAGATTAATACATTTTCAAAAAATTCAGAAGTTCAGCTAAGGCTATTAGACATGACCAATGAGACAAGCCTCATAAGAGGACTTTAGTCCACCTCATTATTCACAACGATTTACATTCTTACTCTTGATTCAATTCCAAGAGAAATAGCCTTCCATTAAAATCCCACTAATGCATGCTCTATTTTTATAATAAGATAAACACACTTAAACAGCATCAACGTAAATGGAAACGGTGTTGCTATTTTCCACAGAAGCTTGCTTGCTTTCCCTCTGGAGCCTGGGAATGCACTGATCTTAAAATAAACACTTCCAGAATGGTCTGTCAAGAACCAAAGTTTTGGCTCAGCAACCAAGAATGGGTGGAACTGGTCTGTTGGGGAAATGTTGGTCTCTGTAACAGACCATCAGAACTCACCCGAGCTCCATTCCCCAGTCTCTGTACAGTCCCTCATGGTCCCGTCTCTACTATTCCTCTGCTATGCACCCTATATTACACCATACCTTAACCACAACAGCTTCCCTATGTGGTATTTCAAGCGTTAGTGTTACAAATACTACTAGTCCAGTGTTGCCCATTTCCCCTTGGTGATAACTTGGCAGAGCAAACAGCACTGGTAGCCTTAACATTGGGCTTATCAACCAGTCCCTCTCATCCTCTATTTTAACTGGCCACATCAGCAACGGGACATGACATGCCTACCTCTGGGTGCAGAGGAGGTTCTTATCTCTCTGGTGATAAGGGAGAACCCTGCCATGATGGCCCTACTTGGGCCTCCATCCCACCCCAGTCACATTCCAAATAATAGACAGGATTGATAGACACAGCTGGGGGAGATGGAGACTCTCAAGTTAAGAAACAGTGAAGAATTGCAGGAATTTTTTTTTTTTAAATGCAATAATTTCCAGAGGAAGGTCACCTCAGCTTTTGCACCCCCACTTTCAGTCAAAGTCAGGTGCCCATGGATGGAGTGATGGGGTCTAGACAGAGAGAGGGAGACAGAGAGATGATAAACAGGGTATAATTCATATGTGATGGGTTACTGCTGCTGTCTACTTTACAGTCTCACCACATCACAATAACACAATATGTCCACTGTATTTCATTTGAAAGAATGTGTTTTTTTTTTCTTTTTTCTTTAGAAATGCATTAGCCCGGCCCAGGCCTAAAAATAGTGCATCAAAGTATGGACACAGTGCAGTGTGGTAAGAGATACTTCTGAGGAGATGGGAAACTATGTTGGGATCGAATTAACGCCCATTGTGTACGTTGCCCAAGTGTTGTCAATGGGCCGCGTGGTGCATTCTGGGCGATTCTGGGACAAGGAGATCTCCTCCAAGAAGTGAATGGGAGTCAATTGGGCACTGTCTCAAAAACCCAACATTAGTATGAATTTTGTGAACAAGAAGTACAACATTACAAATATTTTCAGATGTGAGATAATGAACTTGTTCTCTGTAATATCGTATTGATTTGGAATCGTGACATTATACTTTTGAGGAAAATAGGCAGGTTTGTCGACTCATACCCTGACTTTGAGAAGGGATTGCGTGACGATTAGCTTAGCAACTGCGTGGCGCGGCATGACAATGTGAACGCTATTGGTCGACAGTCTGCTGGGTGGGGCATTGCATGTTCCTTCATTCATTGCCAAATGAAATTGCTAATTCCTCCCTTCGCTAATATCTTTGGTGTGGTTTTGACAGCCCCATATAACTACATTTACAAAAAATGCAAAGCTAAGTGGAGGTAAACTTTTTTTCTGTCACACACTGCTGTCTAGGCAACAAAACGTATGTAGCTTGCTAGCTAGTATAGAAGTGAAAGTAGATGAGAACATAAAAAATGTGTAATGTCTTATATTTTAGACATAATTTGTTTGCACGAGCAAATAGTAATAGTAACTGTTAGCCTAGCGTTTGCAAGTTTGCCATAGTTAGTTCAAGGTAGTTACAGCTGAAGTTGGAAGTTTACATACACTTAGGTTGGAGTCATTAAAACTCATTTTTCAACCACTCGACAAATGTCTTGTTAAGAAACTATAGTTTTGGCAAGTCGGTTAGGACATCTACTTTGTGCATGACACAAGTAATTTTTCCAACAATTGTTTACAGACAGATTATTTAACTTATAATTCACTGTATTACAATTCCAGTGGATCAGAAGTTTACATACACTAAATTGACTGTGCCTTTAAACAGCTTGGAAAATTCCAGAAAATGATGTCATGGCTTTAGAAGCTTCTGATAGGCTAACTGACATAATTTGAGTCAATTGGAGGTATACCTGTGGATGTATTTCAAGGCCTACCTTCAAACTCAGTGCCTCTTTGCTTGACATCATGGGAAAATCAAAATAAATCAATTGTTGACATCCACAAGTCTGGTTCATCCTTGGGAGCAATTTCCAAACGCCTGAAGGTACCACGTTCATCTGTACAAACAATAGTACGCAAGTATAAACACCATGGGACCACACAGCCGTCATACTGCTCAGGAAGGAGACATGTTGTGTCTCCTAGAGATGAACGCACTTTGGTGCAAAAAGTGCAAATCAATCCCAGAACAACAGCAAAGGACCTTGTGAAGATGCTGGAGGAAACAGGTAAAAAAGTATCTATATACACAGTAAAATTAGTCGTATTTCGACATAACCTGAAAGGACACTCAGCAAGGGAGAAGCCACTGCTCGAAAACCGCCATAAAAAAGCCAGACTACGGTTTGCAACTGCACATGAGGACAAGGATCATACTTTTTGGAGAAATGTCCTCTGGTCTGATGAAACAAAAATAGAACTGTTTGGCCATAATGGCCATCATTATGTTTGAAGGAGAAAGGGGGATGCTTGCAAGCCGAAGAACACCATCCCACGGGGGTGGCAGCATCATGTTGTGGGGGTACTTTGCTGCAGGAATGACTGGTGCACTTCACAAAATAGATGGCATCATGAGGAAGGAAAATGATGTGGATATATTGAAGCAACATCTCAAGACATCAGAGGAAGTTAAAGCTTGGTCACAAATGGGTCTTCCAAACGGACAATGACACCAAGCATACTTCCAAAGTTGTGACAACAAAGTCAAGGTATTGGAGTGGCCATCACAAAGCCCTGACCTCAGTCCTATTGAAAAGTTTGGGGCAGAACTGAAAAAGCGTGTGCGAGCAAGCAGGCCACAAACCTGACTCAGCTACACCAGCTCTGTCAGGAGGAATGGGCTAAAATTCACCCAACTTACTGTGGGAAGCTTGTGGAAAGCCACCCAAAATGTTTGACCCAAGTTAAACAATTTAAAGGCAATGCTACCAAATACTAATTGAGTGTATGTAAACTTCTGACCTACTGGGAATGGTGATGAAAGAAATAAAAGCTGAAATAAATTAATCTCTCTACTATTATTCTGACATTTCACATTCTTAAAATAAAGTGGTGATCCTAACTGACCTAAGACAGGGATTTTTTACTAGGATTAAATGTCAGGAATTGTGAAAAACTGAGTTTAAATGTATTTGGCTAAGGTGTATGTAAACTTTCGACTTCAACTGTAGCTTGCTAAAGAATTTGTTTCAATTTTGTGGTTAGCTAGCAAGCTTTTTACTCTTCCTCTCCTCCAATAATATATTTTCTAGGTATTAGCTAGCTAGTTAGCCAATATGGCAAGTAAAAAGCAGGTGGTCACTCGAAGTATGTGAACGGCTCAAGCGCCAAACAAATTGAAACTTTCCAGGTAGCTGACAACCCGTGTACTACTGGCGGTGCCGCGCTGTGAAACACCGTTTCCCATTCATTTTCAATGGAAGAGATGCGGAGTGGGCGGTGACCGTTGTACGGCGCGAACGTGGCGTGGGAGGCAAGGAACAAGTTCAGCATTCTCCGACTTTATGCAAATCACCAGTGGCAAACGCTGGGCAATGACCTATCATATCGAGTGGTTCCCATGACGAATTTGACGCTATGCAACCCAACGCTGGAGACTTTCTTCAGTAAAGATGGTTGACAAAAGTACTAGGATGGAAGCAAATGTAAGTAATTATAATGTCATAAAGAATCATGCAAAAAAATGTACAGTTGAAAGAAATAATAGTTAATGTAAAGACAAGCAATTATGCTTTTTTTTGTCATGAAGTTCATTTAGAAAAATCGCTATTTAGCAAGCTAACTGACTAGCTAACATTAGCTAGCTTTATGCATGTTGTGACATGAGTATAAAATTGTAATTCGTGTTGTTTAATGTTTTAGGGTCTCCTGAGAAAACCAGCAAACCAGGCTGTCGTCTTGTGAAACAGTGGATGCAAAAAATCTAGCTAGATAAAGCATTTACTGAAAATTGAATATACAATTTTGTAAGCTTGCCTTGCTTATATTTGCCATGCAATGCAGCTGAAGTAATGGAGTTAGCTAACTATTTTCTTGCTTATTGTGTAGTGGAGTATAAAAATACCTGTATACTTATGGATGTGTAGCTATCTATGTAGCCAATCTGTGTATGGACCCTAAAACGTTTGGTATAAATATTAGTTCAGAACCTAGCTATGAACCTCAGCTATCATAGACAGTTTTATCAACTTCAAAACAGTCTGACTGGCATCAATAAAGCCTATGCATTGAGTATAATATAACTTTATTGTGCCAAGGATGCAAGTCGTATATACATGTAGTTATTACCAAGCACGAGTTCCCACACTTTGTAGCCTGTCATTGAATATATTCACTGATCATGTACTTTACATTGGCATGATTTAACTAGTTAAAGGCTGATTTGTAATTCCTATATACAGAAACAGAATTTAAAAAACAGTACACTACACTTCCTATGCATCATGTAAATATTCTGAAACAGATTAATCTCAATATTTAATTTCCTTCATCTGCACTGATCTGAGGACACAGGATAGGTCTACTTTTAAACTCGGACAAAACAGAGATGCTTGATCTAGGTCCCAAGAAACAAAGAGATCTTCTGCCTGGGTTGGCCCCCCCCCCCCCCCCATTGGGTAGTGCCATGGCGGAGATCGTTGTGGGCTATACTCGGCCTTGTCTTAGGACGGTAACTTGGTGGTTGGAGACATCCCTCTACTGGTGTGGGGGCTGTGCTTTGGCAAAGTGGGTGGGGTTATATCCTGCCTGTTTGGCCCTGTCCGGGGGTATCATCGGATGGGGCCACAGTGTCTTCTGATCCCTCCTGTCTCAGCCTCCAGTATTTATGCTGCAGTAGTTTATGTGTCGGGGGGCTAGGGTCAGTCTGTTACATCTGGAGTATTTCTCTTGTCTTATCCGGTATCCTGTGTGAATTTAAATATGCTCTCTCTAATTCTCTCTTTCTCTCTTTCTGTCTTTCTCTCGGAGGACCTGAGCCCTAGGACCATGCCTCAGGACTACCTGGTATGATGACTCCTTGCTGTCCCCAGTCCACCTGGCCGTGCTGCTGCTCCAGTTTCAACTGTTCTGCCTGCGGCTATGGAACCCTGACCTGTTCACTGGACGTGCTTGTTGCACCCTCGACAACTACTATGATTATTATTATTTGACCATGCTGGTCATTTATGAACATTTTAACATCTTGACCATGTTCTGTTATAATATCCACCCTGCACAGCCAGAAGAGGACTGGCCACCCCTCATAGCCTGGTTCCTCTCTAGGTTTCTTCCTAGGTTTTTGGCCTTTCTAGGGAGTTTTTCCTAGGGAGTTTTTCCTAGCCACCGTGCTTCTTTCACATGCTTTGCTTGCTGTTTGGGGTTTTAGGCTGGGTTTCTGTACAGCACTTTGAGATATCAGCTGATGTACGAAGGGCTATATAAATACATTTGATTTGATTTGATTTGATTTGCTAAATCTGACAATTAGTCTTGATGGTTGTACAGTCGTCTCAAATAAAGCTGTGAAGATCCTCGGCTTTACTTTGGACCCTGATCTCTCTTTTGACGAACATATCAAAGCTGTTTCAAGGACAGCTTTTTTCCATCTACATAACATTGCAAAAATCAGAAACTTTCTGTCCAAAAATTATGCAGAAAAATGAATCCATGCTTTTGTCACTTCAAGGTTAGACTACTGCAATGCTCTACTTTCCGGCTACCCGGATAAAGCACTAAATAAACTTCAGTTAGTGCTAAACACGGCTGCTAGAATCTTGACTAGAACCCCAAAATTGTATCATATTACTCCAGTGCTAGCCTCTCTACACTGGCTTCCCGTTAAGGCGAGGGCTGATTTCAAGGTTTTACTGCTAACCTACAAAGCATTACATGGGCTCGCTCCTACCTATCTTTCCGATTTGGTCCTGCCGTACATACCTACACGTACGCTACGGTCACATGACGCAGGCCTCCTTACTGTCCCTAGAATTTCTAAGCAAACAGCTTGAGGCAGGGCTTTCTCCTATAGAGCTCAATTTTTATGGAATGCTCTGCCTAACCATGTGAGAGACGCAGACTCGGTCTCAACCTTTAAGTCTTTATTGAAGACTCATCTCTTCAGTAGGTCCTGTGATTGAGTGTAATCTGGCCCAGGAGTGTGAAGGTGAACAGAAAGGCACTGGAGCAACGAACCGCCCTTGCTGTCTCTGCCTGGCTGGTTCCCCTCTCTCCACTGGGATTCTCTGCCTCTAACCCTATTACAGGGGCTGAGTCACTGGCTTACTGGTGCTCTTCCATGCCTTCCCTAGGAGGGGTGCGTCACTTGAGTGGGTTGAGTCACTGACGTGATCTTCCTGTCCGGGTTGGCGCCCCCCCTTGAGTTGTGCCGTGGCGGAGGTCTTTGTGGGCTATACGCAGCCTTGTCTCAGGATGGTAAGTTGGTGGTTGAAGATATCCCTCTAGGTGTGTGGGGGCTGTGCTTTGGCAAAGTGGGTGGGGTTATATCTTGCTTGTTTTGCCCTGTCCGGGGGTATCGTCGGATGGGGCCACGGTGTCTCCCGACCCCCTCCTGTCTCAGCCTACAGTATTTATGCTGCAGTAGTTTATGTGTCGGGGGCTAGGGTCAGTCTGTTATATCTGGAGTATTTCTCCTGTCTTATCCGGTATCCTGTGTGAATTGAAGTATGCTCTCTCTAGTTCTTTCTTTCTTTCTTTCTTTCTTTCTTTCTTTCTTTCTTTCTTTCTTTCTTTCTTTCTTTCTTTCTTTCTTTCTTTCTTTCTTTCTTTCTTTCTTTCTTTCTGTCTCTCGGAGGACCTGAGCCCTAGGACCATGCCTCAGGACTACCTGACATGATGACTCCTTGCTGTCCCCAGTCCACCTGGCCGTGCAGCTGCTCCAGTTTCAACTGTTCTGCCTGCGGCTATGGAACCCTGACCTGTTCACCGGACGTGCTACCTGTCCCAGACCTGCTGTTTTCAACTCTCTAAAGACAGCAGGAGCAGTAGAGGTACTCTGAATGATCGGCTATGAAAAGCCAACTGACATTTACTCCTGATGTGCTGACCTGTTGCATCCTCGACAACCACTGTGATTATTATTATTTGACCCTGCTGGTCATCTATGAACTCTTGAACATCTTGGCCATGTTCTGTTATAATATCCACCCGGCACAGCCAGAAGAGGACTGGCCACCCCTCATAGCCTGGTTCCTCTCTAAGTTTCTTCCTAGGTTCTGGCCTTTCTAGGGAGTTTTTCCTAGCCACCGTGCTTATACACCTGCATTGCTTGCTGTTTGGGGTTTTAGGCTGGGTTTCTGTACAGCACTTTGTGACATCAGCTGATGTAAGAAGGGCTTTATAAATAAAATTGATTTGATTTGATAGTATTAATTTCAACCAGTAGAGAATGTGAACCCATTCCAGTAGACAATGTGAAACACTTTATTGAAAGAAGTTCAGTTTTAAAGTGTTATAAATACATAATGCATGCATTATAAATATTAGAATTGTAATATTATATTATGAATAAAAGTTCAATCTGTACTTCAATGCACATCTGGTGTGCACTATAAAAACAGAGGAAGAAAGAGGAGGTGGGGAGAGAGGTGTGAGAAGAGTGTCAAAGACAGAAAGGGAAAGAGATAAGAACATAGGAGCAGGGATGACCGCATATGATTCATGAATTACAGTGCTACTATGGAAGAAAGCATATGATTCATCAATTACAGTGCTACTAAACTTCATATTCTCTCAGTTCATCACAGTTACATAATAGTGTCTCTAGCGGTGTCTCCTAACCAGCCTTGGGCCCCCAGTTGGCCAAAAGCTTATCTTGAGAGTGGGTGAGGTGGCGATGACGGGACTGGGGTGTTGGCATTTCTCACATCAAAACATAGCTGCAGAAGAGAGACAGATGGAGAGAGAGAGAGCGAGAGAGAGAGAGAGATAGCATGATTAAGCCTTGTGTTTTTTTTTATTCTAACACTGTCAGTCATCATAATCATCAGGAGGTAAAATGACATTGGATCATTAACTCTGGGACTACTACATCTCTATCTGTATTTCAATGTAAAGCATATTTTTAATAATACTTCCAGTTGACCCGACCAAGTGACCTCTCACCTCTGATCATGCTGTGACCTCTATGTAGCCAGTTCAGATGCGGGAGGGGTTCACCGACACAGCTGATATAACCGAGAGGATTTAGGGAGAAGGAGTAAGAGGGATGAAGTGAAGGAGAGAGACAGTGATTGAGAAAATAAGGTAGTTAAAGAGACAGTGAAACCCTGATGAAGACAGCTTGTCTGTCCAAACGTTGGATATTAGGTTATTCAATTATTGCATCTGAGCTCCTAGAGTGTGCGACTCTCCTTTTCTCTCTCAAGTGTTCTACTCCGCTAGCCAGCACCTCGCCTAAACAGTTGTCCATTTCTTTCGCCTCCAAAGAGACAGTGTTCAACAGGAAACTGTGTGTGTGGCCTCACCTGGTGTCCACACTAAGTGGCTGCAGAGTACTTTATACTGAAACACATGCTCAGACACAAGAAGACAAACAATATAGCGTAGTTATAGAAGTGTCTTACTATTATCCATGGATGGCCCTCTTGCCTATTCTTTGAAAGTGGAAGGAGCCACAGTTATACACCTGATCCTGCTTACTGCACAACACAATCCATCAATCAGATTGATACGCAAGTGGGTAGGTGTGGGTTATAGGGTGTCTAATTGTTCAAACATTTTTCAATATGGGTGACTCTTTAAAGAGTCTGTTTTGTTTTGTTCAGACATCACCCTTACCTAAGCAGCACCCTCATTTGAGAAGTAGAAATCAAAGGGAGAGAAACTGAGAATTGAATAACTGCAGTTGACAAAGCTAACTAAATAGAAGAATACTATAAGTGCAATGTGGATGGCTCTTAAAAGAGCCTATGGTTGTGTATAGTGTAGTCTATGGTGTTGCCAGGGAACAGCATCCTCTTCGAAGAAGTAAGAGGTGAAGATCTCCCGCACACGGATGGCCTCCTATGCTAAGTTGTTGGCCCCCATCCTTGCAACATCCTGCAAAGCAGAAGACCTCTCCTCTGGCACACGAGCTGCAGGTCTCCTCCTGGTCCTCGTGTCCATCCTCATTAAGTTATGCAGGACACAGGTAGCCTTCACACACGCCTGAATTTCCCCACGAGGCAGTCCCAGATGGCCCTGGTCAACCAACCGTGGAGTGCCCTACACGGTAACTGTAGCGAATCGTTTTGAAGGAATCTCCAGTTGCAAGGCATCTGTAGGAATATGGAAGATAATGTCACTATTAGACTTTTACCTCACCAGGTCATTGCGGATTACTAAAGTATAATATCTCTTATAACAAATCATGATAACATTGGATAGATAGATAAATGTGCACACACGTGACAATAGCAGGATCAGATTAGGGATAGCATCACAAATGAATACATAAATACCACCTGAAGCTTGATGATGAGTTTGTTGATCATTTGAATCAGCTGTATAGTGCTAAAGCAAAAACAAAAATATGCACCCCTTTAAGTCCCCAGGACCAGGACCTCTTCATTTGCAGACAGGCTTACACAGATCTCTGTATCTGAGGTAGTGACGATCTTAGCATGTAAATCTTGGTGGGGCAAAACATAAATTAAGTGGGATGCATGCCAGCAAAGCTACTACACAACACAACACTAAACAATACATTAATTGCACTATAACGGTGACAAACGGTGCCCACAAACTGTTAGGGTCTACATAAAGCTGTCCCAACAGCAGTCCCAACATCTTACCACTGTTACACCTGGCTTTCAGCGGAGCCTTGTCTGGCAGTGAAACAGTTCATTCAGCCTCATTTACTGCCTTAAAAAAAAACATTGCTGATATGGTTGACTTGCTTAAATATGTGGTTTCTAATGACAATTGAGATGTACAAACTATGGCATAAGGGGACGACAAGTGGATAAGAGGCAATCTGTAATTTCGATTAAGACATGAATGAGCGAGCTAGGACTGACATAGTCAATATAACTATTTGTTTAGCACTTTTGAAATGTACAGCGACAGAATTCAGAACATGGGCTGTATGTACAGTGTTCTCCCTGTACACCAAGTCAGAACTGTGGGATAAATAAATGGGCCATATAAGGAGACAATGAAAGCTCTTACAATTTTCAATGATGACATTTCTCTAAAACAGGTTATAGGCTACAGTCAGAACAGTAGGTGATATTAAGAGGGGTAAACCAAATGACTAGGTTGAGGCACATAAGCTACTAACATCTTACTACACAACATACACTTAGTGTTAGTTTCTTAGCTACAGTATACATATCTCCCTGGCATATTACATAATTTATACAGCAGCATACAATACATTTTTGGACTCACATTATTCTTCTGTGCTCCCTTGAACAGGAAGGTGGTGCGGCGGTCCTTCGTGGGCAAATTTTGTCATCAAAGTGTGGCATTCTCTGGATTTATGGTGCTTTCAAAACAACTGTGAACTCAGAAAAAAACAAGGTCAAATCATGGTGACGTAATTGATCTTCAGGTCATAGTTCTAGAAAGAGGCCAGATTTACAATTCCAAGTTGGATGACCGTTCAAAACGTTCAAAATGGAGCTTGTTTATTCCTGATGTCCCAGTTGTCTTGAACTCACTGAAGTCAAGTTTTTGCAGTTCCGACTTAACAGTTGTTTTGAGCGCGGCATGGCCAATGTTGAATGTTTTTCATTTTAAACTTAGAAAAGAGCCCCTTATTGTAATCCCAGATTTGGGACCACACATCCACTCCACTGAATAGCAGGCTAGTGATTGCTTTGCAATGCTTGCAGTTAGCCACTGTCACTGATTCCTTCCAAACTGCTCACTGTTGAATTTGCAATGATGAGCATCGATACTTTTGATCTTACATTTTTCTTCATTATTTCTCTTCATATGACAAGGATTTGTATTTGTATTTATTATGGATCCCCATTAGTTCCTGCCAAGGCAGCAGCTACTCTTCCTCTGGTTTATTATGGATCCCCATTAGTTCCTGCCAAGGCAGTAGCTACTCTTCCTGGGGTCCAAACACATGAAAGCATCCACATTACATATACAACAAAAGATAAAACAGTGAACTATGTTTGTTCTGAATGAGCTAAATATAAAACAGTACATCATATAACATCCCTACACCACCACATATCCACAACACAAAATGTTCAATACCACCATACAACAATATCACAATGTGTGCATATGCATGTCCCTGTACCCTTGTGTGTGTCTCTTCACAGTCCCCGTTGTTCCATCAGGTGTATTTTTACCTGCTTTTTAAATCTGATTCTAATGCTTGTATCAGTTACCGGATGTGGAATAGAGTTCCATGTAGTCCTGGCTCTATGTAGTACTGTGTGCTTCCCATAGTCTGTTCTGGACTTGGGGACTGTTTAGAGACCTCTGGTGGCATGTCTTGTCGGGTATGCAATGGTGTCCGAGCTGTGTGCTATTAGTTTAAACAGACATCTCGATACATTCAGCTTGTTAACTCCTCTTACAAAAACAAGTAATGATGAAGTAAATCTCTCTTCCACTTTGAGCCATGAGAGATTGACATGCATGTCATTAATGCTCTCTGTGTACTTTCAAGGGCCAGCCGTGCAGCCCTTGAAACTGCAATTTTCTCAAGTCCCTCTTTGTGGCACCTTACCACACCACTGAACATTAGTCTAGGTGTGACAAAGCTAGGGCCTGTAGGACCTGACTTGTTGATTGTCTTGTTAAGAAGGCAGAGCAGAGCTTTATTATGGACAGACTTCTCACATTATAGCAGGGGGTGTAAAGCCATAACACATATATGTTTTTCCAGCAGCAGACTATGATCAATAATGTCAAAAGACAGCCCCACAATCATTTTGTCATCAATTTCTCTCAGCCAACCATCAGTCATTTGTGTAAGTGCCTGTTGAGTGTCCTTCCCTATAAGCATGCTGAAAGTCAATTGTCAATTTGTTTACTGTGAAATAGCATTGTATCTGGTCAAACACCATTTTTTCCAGAAGTTTACTAAGGGTTGGTAACAGGCTGATTCATCGGCTATTTGAGCCAGTAAAGGGGGCTTTACTATTCTTGGGTAGCAGAATGACTAACTTCCCTGCAGGCATGAGGGCACACACTTTCTAGTAGGCTTAAATTGAAGATGTGGCAAATAGGAGAGGCAAAATCATCAGCTATTATTCAAAGAAATGTTCCATCCAGATTGTCAGACCCCGGTGGCTTGTCATTGTTGTCTCCGTTTGTCACCTCTTCCACACTGACTTTACGGAATTCAAAAGTACAATTCTTGTCAATCATAATTTGGTCAGATATACTTGGATTGTAGTGTCAGCGTTTGTTGCTGGCATGTCATCCCTAAGTTTGCTTATCTTGCCAACCATACAATTTTGAATTCCTCATCAACCAAATGGGATTTAACAGTTTTTACATTCATTTTCTTAATGGGTGCTGTCACAGGGGTCGTGAAATGGAGACCAAGACGCAGCGTGGATAGTGCTCATTCTCAGTCTTTTAATGAAGACGCTTGACAAATTAACAAAAACGACCAACACAGTCCTGTCAGGTACTTAGACTAGAACAGAAAACAACTACCCACAACCCCAAAGGAAAAACGGGCTACCTAAGTATGGCTTCCAATCAGAGACAATGAAAGACACCTGCCTCTGATTGGAAACCATACCCTGCCGAACATGAAAACCAACACATAGAAATAGACAACTAGAACAAACCCACATAGAAACAGAAAACCCCAAATACATACAAAACAAACCCCCCCTGCCACGCCCTGACCATACTACTATGGCAAATGACCTCTTTCACTGGTCAGGACGTGACAGGTGCGTGCTTATTAGTAACTGGAATAAGCAATTACAAAAATGTGTCAAGTGCAGCATCTGTTTTTTTAAAATCTTTATTTAACTAGGCAAGTCAGTTAAGAACAAATTCTTATTTTCAATGACAGCGGGTTAACTGCCTTGTTCAGGGGCAGAACAATAGATTTGTACCTTGTCAGCTCAGGGATTCAAACTTGCAACCTTTTGGTTACTAATCCAATGCTCTAACCACTAGGCTACGCTGCCACCCGTTTGTTCTGCCACCTGCTTGTTCCTCATTACACACCACAGACCAGCAAATATTCTTTACATCAACATATGAATCACTACAAAACTTATTGTACGACCTCATACAATATATTAGGCCCAGCCTTTGGAATTTTTTTTATTTAATTTATTTTACTTCACCTTTATTTAACCAGATAGGCCAGTTGAGAACAAGTTCTCATTTACAACTGCGACCTGGCCAAGATAAAGCAAAGCAGTGTGACACAAACAACACAGAGTTACACATGGAATAAACAAACATAAAGTTAATAACACAATATAAAAGAGCATATATACAGTGTGTGCAAATGAGGTAAGATACGGGAGGTAAGACAATAAATAGGCCGTAGTGGCAAAGTAATTACAATTTAGCAATTAAACACTGGAGTGATAGATGTGCAGAAGAGGAATGTGCAAGTAGAGATACTGGGGTGCAAAGGAGAAAAAAAAACTATATCGGGATGAGGTAGTTGGATGGGCTATTTACAGATGGGCTACGTACAGGTGCAATGATCTGTGAGCTGCTCTGTGAGCTGATGCTTAAAGTTAGTGAGGGAGATATGAGTCTCCAGCTTCAGTGATTTTTGCAATTCGTTCCAGTCATTGGCAGCAGAGAACTGGAAGGAAAGGCGGCCAAAGGGGGAATAGGAATTGGTGGTGACCAGTAAAATGTACCTGCTGGAGCGCGATTGCTACGGGTGGGTGCTGCTATGTTGACCAGTGAGCTGAGATAAGATGGGGCTTTACCTGGCAAAGACTGATAGATGACCTGGAGCCAGTGGGTTTGGTGACGAATATGAAGCGAGGGCCAGCCAATGAGAGCATACAGGTCGCAGTGGTGGGTAGTATATGGGGCTTTGGTGACAAAACGGATTGCACCGTGATAGACTCCATCCAATTTGCTGAGTAGAGTGTTGGAGGCTATTTTTTAAATGACATCGCCAAAGTCAGGAATCGGTAGGATGGTCAGTTTTACGAGGGTATGTTTGGCAGCACGAGTAAAGGATGCTTTGTTGCAAAATTGGAAGCCGATTCTAGATTTAATTTTGGATTGGAGATGCTTAATGTGAGTCTGGAAGGAGAGTTTACAGTCTAACCAGACACCTAGGTATTTGTAATTGGAAAGCGGCAGCTTTACAATCTTTGGGGATCTCAGACGATAGGTTGAGAGAGGTTGAACAGAGAGGTTGAACAGGCTAGCAATAGGGGTTGCAACAATTGAGGCAGATTATTTTATAAAGAGAGTGTCCAGATCGTCTATCCCAGCTGATTTGTAGGGGTCCAGATTTTTCAACTCTTTCAGAACCTCAGCTATCTGGATTTGGGTGAAGGAGAAATGGGGGAGGTTTGGGCAAGTTGCTGTGGGGGGGTGCAGGGCTGTTGACCGGGGTAGTGGTAGCCAGGTGGAAAGCATGGCCAGCCGTAGAAAAATGCTTATTGCAATTCTCAATTATCGTGGATTTATTGGTGGTGACAGTGTTTCCTAGCCTCAGTGCAGTGGGCAGCTGGGAGGAGGTGCTCTTATTCTCCATGGACTTTACAGTGTCCCATAACTTTTTGGAGTTTGGGCTACAGGATGCAAATTTCTGTTTGAAAAAGCTAGCCTTTGCTTTCCTAACTGCCTGTGTATATTGGTTCCTAACTTCCCTGAAAATGTGCATATCGCGGGGGATATTCGATGCTAATGCAGTACGCCACAGGATGTTTTTGTGCTGGTCAAGGGCAGTCAGGTTTGAAGTGAACCAAGGGCTATATCTGTTCCTGATTCAAATACTTTTTTAATGGGGCATGCTTATTTAAGATGGTGGGGAAATCACTTTTAAAGAATAACCAGGCATCCTCTACTGACGGAATGAGGTCAATATCCTTACAGGTCGATTAGAAAGGCCTGCTCAATGAAGTATTTTAGGGAGCGTTTGACAGTGATGAGGGATGGACGTTTGACCGCAGACCCATTACGGATGCAGGCAATGAGGCAGTGATCGCTGAGATCCTGGTTGAAGACAGCAGAGGTGTATTTAGAGGGCAGGTTGGTCAGGATGATATCTATGAGGGTGCATGTGTTTACAGATTTGGGGTTGTACCTGGTAGGTTCATTGTTAATTTGTTTGAGATTGAGGGCATCTAGCTTAGATTGTAGGATGGCCGGGGTGTTAAGCATGTCCCAGTTTAGGTCACCTAACAATACGAGCTCTGAAGATAGATGGGGGGGAAATCAATTCACATATGGTGTCCAGGGCACAGCTGGGGGCAGAGGGTGATCTATAACAAGCGGCAATGGTGAGAGACTTGTTTCTGGAAAGGTGGATTTTTAGAAGTAGAAGGTCAAATTGTTTGGGCACAGACCTGGATAGTATGACAGAATTCTGCAGGCTAACTCCGCCCCCTTTGGCAGTTCTATCTTGTCGGAAGATGTTATAGTTAGGGATGGACATTTCAGGATTTTTGGTGGCCTTCCTAAGCCAGGATTCAGACATGGCTAGGACATCCGGGTTGGCAGAGTGTGCTAAAGCAGTGAGTAAAACAAACTTAGGGAGGAGGCTTCTAATGTTAACATGCATTAAACCAAGGCTTTTACGAGTACAGAAGTTAACAAATGAGATTGCCTGGGGAATGGGAGTGGAGCTCGGCGCTGCAGTGCCTGGATTAACCTCTACATCACTAGAGGAGCAGAGACGGAGTAGGATAAGGGTACGGCTAAAGGCTATAAGAACTGGTCGTCTAGTGCATTCGGAACAGAGTGTAAAAGGAGCAGGTTTCTGGGCGCAGAAGAATAGATTCAAGCCATAATGTACACACAAGGGTATGGTAGGATGTGAATACAGTGGAGGTAAACCTAGGCATTGAGTGACGATGAGAGGTTTTGTCTCTAGACACATCATTTAGACTGGGTGAGGTCACCGCATGTGTGGGAGGTGGAACTAAAGAGTTAGCTAAGGCATATTGATCAGGGCTGGACGCTCTACAGTGACAAGACATATTGACATTAGGGAGAGGCATGCGTAGCCGAGTGATCATAGGGACCAGTGGGAAGCTAGGCGAGCTGGAGACACGGCGATTCAGACAGCTAGAGGGCCGGGGCTAGCAGAAGGGCCTTAGGGGGACGTCGTGACGGAAGAAGTCTGTTGTAGCCCCCTCGGATGGTTACGTCAGCAGACCAGTCGTGTTGGATCGGCAGGGCTCCGTGTCGGCAGTAAAAGGGGTCCAGGCCAATTTGCTAAATATTGTATTGTAGCCCAAGGAGTGGCTGATGGACCTCTTCAGCTAGCCGGGAGATGGGCCTAGCATGAGGCTAGTTCCAGGCTCACTGGTGCTTGCGTCGGGACAGAGATGTTAGCCAGGAGGTAGCCACTCGGATAGCAGCTAGCTAGCTGCTATGATCCAGGTGAAAAGGTTCAGAGCTTGCGGTAGGAAACCGGAGATGTGGAGAAAAAGCAGTCTGGTATGCTCTGGGTTGAATCGTGGGGTGCAGACTGGCAGGAGTTGACCGGGCTAAGGTTAGCTGATGACCGCTACCAGTGGCTAACTGACTACTAGCTAGTAGCTAGTTAGCGTCGGTTGGGGGTTCCGGTTCTAAAGTATAGAAAATAGCGGATTCATACCACTTTGGGTGAGGCAGGTTGCAGGAGGGAAAAAAAGATATTCACGGGACACGACAAGACAAAGACGAAGACGTCTGAACTGCTACGCCATCTTGGATCACACTTTGGTTTTCCTAGATATGGCTATTATATTGTGATCACTACATCCTATGGATTTGGATACTGCTTTAAAGCAAATTTCTGCAGAATTAGTAAAGATGTGATCAATACATGTTGATGATTTAATTCCTGTGCTGTTTGTAATACCCTGGTAGGTTCACTGACAACCTGAAGCAAGTTGCAGGCACTGGTTACAGTTTGAAGATATTTCTTGAGAGGGCAGCTTGATAAGAGCCAGTCAATATGTAAATCACCCAGAAAATATTCTTCTCTGTTGATATCACATACATTATCAAGCATTTCACACATATTATCCAGATACTGACTGTTCGCACTTGGTGGTCTATAGCAGCTTCCCACAATAATGGACTTCAGGTGAGGCAGATGAACCTGTATGTGATGGCCGTCGTAGGAAGTGGACCAAAATGCAGCGGGTATGTGAATGCTCATATTTATTTTATGATAAACACTATACAAAAACAATAAAACGAAAAAATGAACAGCTAAACAGTCTTGCAGGCTAAACATAACAGTGCAAAAACAACCTCCCACAATACCCATAACAAACACACCCCTATATATAGGACCTTCAATCAGAGGCAACGAGAAACAGCTGCCTCCAATTGAAGGCCCAATCCCAATTAACTAAACATAGAACTAAACACCCTAGATCAGACAGAAATACACTAACATAGAACATAGACCAAAACCCCAGAAACTCTAAACAAACACCCCTCTACATAAACACACACCCCGAACCACATAAAACAAATACCCCACTGCAACATCCTGACCAAACTACAATAACAAATGACCCCTTTACTGGTCAGAACGTGACACTGTAGCCATATGATAAGAGAATTATCTAATAAAGGTAAATGAATCAATAAACCATGATGAATTATTAGTCATACAGCATGGTTAATGAATAATCAATGTAATGATCAATGTAGGGATCGATTGGTCTGATTAGTTCCGGAAAGTCCAGGAACGACTGGAGAGGGAAAGAAATGTGTGTATGCAATTAGTATAGAGAGTAAAAGAAGCAGATGGTCAAGGGAGTAAAACTTCAAAGAGTTCCTAACCTTGAAGGAAAGGAACAGGCTGAGCCAGAATGTGATAAACAGCGTGAGAAGTCAATGGGGGTTGCAGGTCACCAACAGATTGTGTGTAAATGCATGTGTGTAAGTAAGCAAGAACTATATAATGACTGTTTTGTTATCCTGACGCCAGAATGTTCTCATGAATAAAGCTACAGAAACCTTTTGCAGAAAGCTGAGTCCTTGCCTAATTATTTTAACCAATTGTCTTACAAACCTTGGGCATTAGTCAAGGCAAATTGATTATTGATTATTATCATCAAGATATAAAACTCCTTTAACAATTGGTCCTTCGAGCCGGATCTCAAAAACTGCCGCTGTCGTTCCAAGGAGACACCGAAACCGTGCACGGGCGGATGAAAAATCCGTAAATCAAAGACCTGGCCCTTTACAGGCCGGTGGCAAACTGGTACGCGACAGAGGTGGTGACGAGATTCAACGAACATTGAAAAACTCAGCTGCAAATAATAAGGTTAGTAGACTTATTCATACTTTTGGGGAATAGCACCTGTATGATTTCATTAAATAAGGGGTGAGTGATACACCTGTGTGTCTGCATTGCGTGATGAAATGAGTGAAGTACCTATAGGTCTGCATTACATGATGAAATGAGAAATACACCTGTATGTCTGCATTGCATGATGGAATAAGGGACACAATTGGGTGTTGGCATTAAATGAGGAAACATTGTTGTGAAAGGCAAAAGCGATTGTTGAGAGTGAAAGGCAAAAGCGATTGTTGTGAGTGAAAGGCAAAAGCGATTGATCGCGTGAAGAAAAATCGGTTTTAAAGGGAATCAAGTATTCTGCACGAATGGAAGGCAGGAGGTAGTTGTAAATTCAAAACGACGAATTCGAAAACGAAACAGGGTCCGAAATGACCCTGGGCAACTGTGGCCACTGCATAAAACTAAACTAGGGCTTGTGGTGAGACCTGATAACGTAGCAAAAGGGTCAAAAACCATAAGGGGATAGTCGGTACCTAAATATAGGGATTTAGGTCTGATATCTATGGGTGAAGTGAGACCTAATATGGCGGAGTGAGAAACAGATATTAGTGTCAAGAGTTACATGAAGCAACAGATAAATAGGCTGTTAACTAGGGTTTTACGACCCCTGGAAAATAGTTTATAGTTGCATACGTATGAGACCTAATGTCCGATCAATATCCCCTCTATAGATAAAGTTTCGAGAGAGATAGAGTAACTATACTGGGATGAGGGATTGCGTGTGAGGAGAATTCTGTCAACAATCGCGAGAAAAAGACAGGCAGTAAAACCTAAAAATAAAACGGGTTGCAGTGTTTGTCTATGAATGAGATGAAGACAGGATGTTAGGATAGATACGTATAATCATTCTAGCAGAATAACTCTATATTGTGAGAAGGAAAATTAATGGGTGTTGATACATATAGAAAACATATTGTTAAAATCAACAGTAGCGAAAACAGCTGGTTTGTTCTTTTAAGCTGGAGATAGAAGCAATGTGTCACATAGCATGCGAATAATTATTCTTCAATTCTAGCTTAACAACAGTAAATAGCATACACATAAAGATTAACAGCGAGTAGACACTGATTGTATCTGATCCAGAGTTGTATAAATTAAAGCACATAGAATAAAAGATAGTTTAAGGTTCTTACGAATAATCCTTTTAAAAATTCTAGATAGGAAAAATGAGCAGAATAAATACGAGAGTACTTTAACAACATGGGTAGTAAATCCTCTAAGGAGATCCCGGTATTGACAGGAGATGAACGTTTTATGCTGGGAAAAGATAAAAGGAGCAGAGTATTTGATGGCCACTCTAGGAGAGATTGCAGGGAATGGTAGAGGTGACAAAAGAGAACAGAATAGCAGGAAAGGAGAGAAAGAGGAATACAAGTGTTTCAATTGTCTCAAGCTAGGACACCTTGCTAGACATTGTAAAGCACGGTGTAACCACTGCAAGGAGGGAAACCATTCTCGTAAAGATTGTAACAAAAACAGAGACAAGAAAGGCCAGAGAGGGGGTCGAGACAAATACAGAGAGAAGAAGGTCAGGCGCCCACAGCCAGACTCAGAGGAGGAAGGAAAGGCATGTTCAATCACATAAACCATTGAGGAAGTTTAAAACTAATGATTGGGGGGAGTACAATGGAATTATAAGTATTATTAGGTTTTGTTTATAGTCAACTTTTGGGTTTTTGAATCAGTGTGATAGGATGAAACGCTGACCAAGTGGTTATTTTATGGGAAAAGGAGTGCTTAGCTCTCTTTGGAGAAAAAAAATAAATAATAAATTCTAGGGATAGGATATCTTAAAGGGGTATACACACATGGCATTTTGGAAGTCTTGTTTTATGAGTTTTAATAAACACGTGAAATTCTTTTGATAGGGAATATTCTGGGAACCTGGGATACAAAATGTAAATAAAGTTCTTAGCCTTAATTTGTTTAATGTAGTAAGAAACACGGTTCTGAAAGGGTGGTATGACTTTTGACCCCTCTGGTGACTTTTCCTGTGTGGTCTGATCAGCCACATTGAAAAGCCATTTGGATGGTGAATTTAACCTGTTAGGGCTAGGGGGCAGTATTTGCACGGCTGGATAAAAAAAATGTACCCGATTTAATCTGGTTACTAATCCTACCCAGTAACTAGAATATGCATATACTTATTATATATGGATAGAAAACACTCTAAAGTTTCTAAAACTGTTTGAATGGTGTCTGTGAGTATAACAGAACTCATTTGGCAGGCAAAACCCTGAGACATTTTCTGACAGGAAGTGGATACCTGATGTGTTGTATTACCTTTAAACCTATCCCATTGAAAAACACAGGGGCTGAGGAATATTTTGGCACTTCCTATTGCTTCCACTAGATGTCACCAGCCTTTACAAAGTGTTTTGAGTCTTCTGGAGGGAGATCTGACCGAACAAGAGCCATGGAACGATGATGGCCCATTAGACACCTGGCGCGCGAGTTCATGTTGGGTACCCTCGTTCCAATACGTTATAAAAGAGTATGCATTCGTCCACCTTGAATATTATTCATGTTCTGGTTAAAAAAGGCCCTAATGATTTATGCTATACAACGTTTGACATGTTTGAATGAACGTAAATATATTTTTCCCCCTCGTTCATGACGAGAAGTCCGGCTGGCTTAGATCATGTGCTAACAAGATGGAGATTTTTGGACATAAATGATGAGCTTTTTTGAACAAAACTACATTCGTTATGGACCTGTGATACCTGGAAGTGACATCTGATGAAGAGAATCAAAGGTAATGGATTATTTACATAGTATTTTCGATTTTAGATCTCCCCAACATGACGTCTAGTCTGTATCGCAACGCGTATTTTTCTGGGCGCAGTGCTCAGGTTATTGCAAAGTGTGATTTCCCAGTAAGGTTATTTTTTAAATCTGGCAAGTTGATTGCGTTCAAGAGATGTAAATCTATAATTCTTTAAATGACAATATAATATTTTACCAATGTTTTCTAATTTTAATTATTTAATTTGTGGTGTTGACTTGACTGCCGGTTATTGGAGGGAAACGATTTCCTCAACATCAATGCCATAGTAAAACGCTGTTTTTGGATATAAATATGAACTTGATAGAACTAAAAATGCATGCATTGTCTAACATAATGTCCTAGGAGTGTCATCTGATGGAGATTGTAAAAGGTTAGTGCATCATTTTAGCTGGTTTTATGGTTTTGGTGACCCTGTCTTTGAATTGACAAAACATTACACACAACTCTTGTAAATGTACTGTCCTAACATACTCTAAATTTATGCTTTCGCCGTAAAACCTTTTTGAAATCGTAAAACGTGGTTAGATTAAGGAGATGTTTATCTTTCAAAGGGTGTAAAATAGTTGTATGTTTGAAAAATTTGAATTTTGACATTTATTTGGATTCAAATTTGCCGCTCTTGAAATGCACCTGCTGTTGATGGAGTGCACCACGGGGGGGACGCTAGCGTCCCACCTAGCCCATAGAGGTTAAGGTCATTGGTGATATTGATTTTAAGGGAATTTGGAGAACTGATAATTATGATGGAGTTAAAGTTCTTAGACACAATTGATAATTTGAACCAATGAAAAGACTAAAAGGGCAAAGCCTTAGACTAAGGGTAGGCTTCTTTAAGTCTATTTTCCTAGAACAATAAGGGTAAAATAATTTTTCTTGGTGGAGTAAATCAGATTAGTCATTTTGATCTGATTATGTTATTTGAAAATATTTTGACCAGTAGCAGGGGTATTTTTTTTACATGATCTAGATAAGTTTATTTTCCCTTAGGAAGTCAGCTGTTGTTGAATTCAGTGTAAGAGATTTAACACAACAAGGCTGTGGAATTGATATAATAGTATTACTATATTTTGTTGTGAATAAGTTTAATAATGGTAGACTTATGTCAACAGGACAAGGATATATGACATCTGTAGGTGACCCAGGATTATTGAGGGTATCGAGATAAATCGAAGTAGATATGCAATATCTAGACAGGTTGATTTTTTTAAAGTTCAGGAGTGCAACCAAGGAGACAATGAGACATTTAGTCAATATTTGGAAACAACCCAGATTTGATACTTTCTGTTATCACAAAAAGCTGGAGACATATAGAAGGGCAGACAGAGAGATCCTCCCCTGCACTGCTGAAACCTTGAGGGTTGGGGAGTAGCAGGAAGAAAGAAGGGGGGCCAGCAGGAGTGGATAGGAAGAGAATTTGGTTCACTTAGCTTTAGGATATTAATTCATGGAGAGACTATCGGCTCCGTTGGCAGGCATGTATTTTAGTTTTGATTTTAAGTTTATGTTTGGTAAATTCGCTAGGAGGAGATATGATCATTTTGTTGAAAGTAATTGTTACCCTAACTAAAAGGGCAATGAAAGCTTAGTTGGTTTCAGGTGTTAGACACTGAACCATTGCCCAGACACTATTCTGCACAGTAGGCCGAAATAGTAGCATTGACTAGAACCGGTGAAATAAGAAAGGAGAGAAAAGTTACTATTTACACAGACAAGCACATAGACATTTAAAACCATACAAAGCAGCATAGATAAATCTTAAAGACGATAAGAAACTTGACTGAGGATTGTTAAATGATAGCCAAAAATGAAGGCCCCAGGGAGAATTGGACATGTGGAAAATGAAATGGGGCATCCTACAAGAGAATGTCTGACATAAGGATCATTTAATTATCCTACCAAAGACATTGTATGGATACGCAGCAATATTGATACATAGGCTAAGCAATGTATCAAGGGGAGGGAAGTATAGTAGAGTAGTTAGGAAAGAGTGTTGGCCTAGAGGATAATTACTTTACCTCTATGGTCTAGGTGGGACGCTTGCAGAGTACCAAGCCAGAAATAATCAGACACCCATTTTTCAAGCCAGCATATAATGTCACCAAAACCCAGAAGACAGCTAAATGCAGCACTCACCTTTGATGATCTTCATCAGATGACAACCCTAGGACATTATGTTATACAATACATGCATGTTTTGTTCAATCAAGTTCATATTTATATTAAAAACCAGCTTTTTACATTAGCATGTGACGTTCAGAACTAGCATACCCCCCGCAAACTTCCGGGGAATTCGCTAACATTTTACTAAATTACTCACGATAAACGTTCACAAAAAGCATAACAATTATTTTAAGAATTATAGATACAGACCTCCTCTATGCACTCGATATGTCCGATTTTAAAATAGCTTTTTGGTGAAAGCACATTTTGCAATATTCTAAGTACATAGCCCAGGCATCACGGGCTCGCTATTTAGACACCCGGCAAGTTTAGCACTCACCATAATCATATTTACTATTATAAAAGTTTGATTACCTTTTGTTGTCTTCGTCAGAATGCACTCCCAGGACGTCTACTTCAATAACAAATGTTGGTTTGGTCCAAAATAATCCATCGTTATATCCGAATAGCGGCGTTTTGTTCGTGCGTTCCAGACACTATCCAAAATGGTAAAGAAGTGTCGCGCGCATGGCGCAATTCGTGACAATAAAATTCTAAATATTCCATTACCGTACTTCGAAGCATGTCAACCGCTGTTTAAAATCAATTTTTACACCATTTTTCTCGTAGAAAAGCGATAATATTCCCGACAGGGAATCTCCTTTTCGGCAAACAGAGGAAAAAATCACAAAGGCGGGGGCGGTCGGGTCACGCGCATAAGCCCAGAGTCCCTTGATCGGCCACTTGAGAAAGGCGATAATGTGTTTCAGCCTGGGGCTGGAATGACGACATTCTGTTTTTTCCCGGGCTCTGAGAGCCTATGGAAGACGTGGGAAGTGTCACGTTAGAGCAGAGATCCTTAGTAAAAGATAGAGATGGAAAAGAAGTTCAAGAAATGGTCAGACAGGCCACTTCCTGTAAAGGAATCTCTCAGGTTTTGACCTGCCATTTGAGTTCTGTTATACTCACAGACACCATTCAAACAGTTTTAGAAACTTTAGGGTGTTTTCTATGCATATGTAATAAGTATATGCATATTCTAGTTACTGGGTAGGAGTGGTAACCAGATTAAATCGGGTATGTTTTTTATCCAGCCGTGTCAATACTGCCCCCTAGCCCTAACAGATTAAAAAAAAAAAAATTGTAAGAAGATCCATTCCAACATTTGGAATTGGACTTATTGAACTATTCCGAATTAAGGGGAAGAAGGGGTGTTTAACAAGAATAGATAAGTATAGCAAATGGGTAGAAGCGTTCCCAACTTACTTGGGGGACATGATAATTCTAGCTAAAATATTAAGTCAAGATATTATCCCTAGAGTTGGTTTACTAGGAGCCACCTCTTAAAATGATGGATGACAGTTTAGCTAATCAGGTAGAGCCTATAGAATGCCAGAGTTAGAGATACCAGAACAGGTAGACATAGAAGTTGAAGAAATACTAACAGAACACATGAGAAGACTGTTTGTTAACCAAATCCGTATGTCCAAGATTTTGTGTCCAACAGGTGAATTACAGGAGAAGGTGATTCACTCAATCCAACCAGGAGACTGGGTGTAGATCCAGTCCCTGAGGAGAAAAAACTGGAAGCATTCCCGTTGGGAAGGCCCATACCAGGTTCTGTTAAACCACTGCCTTTGCCATTAGAAAAGCTGAGAGTCACTTGGGTCCACGTTATCCACTGCAAGAAGGTATGTACACATATGAGCACTGCTGATCACACACAGAGTTAGGAGAAGAACCGAGTACCAACAGGGTCCGGGGGTTACCTCCTTAACGAAGATTCCCTATCCCGACCGTTCATCACTTTGTGTGCTCCTAGAGGTGTGAGTATGGGGTGGTACCTAGCAGAGAGACTAGGGGCAGGAGAGGGTTGGCGGTTTTTGGGAAGAGTAGAGACTCTGAGCTGCATCATAGTTTTGGTAACCTTTCTGATACATTCAGATCCACCACCTTCCGGTACTAATCATAGGATACCGTTGTCATTGAGAAGAAGTAGAAGATAAACTATATAATACACTGATGAGTGACATACAGAATAAGGAATCAAAGATCAAGATGTAGAATTTAAGGTAAACATTAAACAACTTCCTGGGGAAGCAGACAACTGTACAGGAATTGGGGTTGGCCAGATTGTACTCAGCCAACCCACCTCGGTTCACCTAAATTCCGGATGAATACCAGTGTTATAGATACAAGAATGGCACCGAGAAATAAGATGATTTTAATGGCTGAAAGGTAATCGTTAATGTGACAGACTTAGGTTTGAAAGCACAGGAGAAAATGTTTAACCTCATAGCACCTATAACTGATGTAGTGTGGGCCAGTACCAGTAAAGGACGCATACGACAGAAATTACCACAAAGGGTGGTTAGGAACTTGCGCCCTGGGGTCATTGGTCCAACCAGTTCGAGTTAGTCATCAGAGGCCAGTTATAGGAGGCTAAAGTAGGCACAGGAGGAGTTTTGACCAGGATGGGAGTAGCTTTACAAGATGGATGCTATTGGCATCCTCAGGGAAGTTCTAGATGAATACAAAGCTATGAATCAAATATGTGAAGGCTTTAACACTACATTATTTTGGTGGTTGACAATAAATAAAAATGTGGATGGGATTAACCTCTATGGGCTAGGTGGGACGCTAGTGTGCCACCCGTGGTGCACTCCATCAACAGCAGGTGCATTTCAAGAGCGGCAAATTTGAATCCAAATAAATGTCAAAATTCAAATTTTTCAAACATACAACTATTTTACACCCTTTGAAAGATAAACATCTCCTTAATCTAACCACGTTTTACGATTTCAAAAAGGTTTTACGGCGAAAGCATAAATTTAGAGTATGTTAGGACAGTACATTTACAAGAGTTGTGTGTAATGTTTTGTCAAGTCAAAGACAGGGTCACCAAAACCATAAAACCAGCTAAAATGATGCACTAACCTTTTACAATCTCCATCAGATGACACTCCTAGGACATTATGTTAGACAATGCATGCATTTTTAGTTCTATCAAGTTCATATTTATATCCAAAAACAGCGTTTTACTATGGCATATATGTTGAGGAAATCGTTTCCCTCCAATAACCGGCAGTCAAGTCAGCGTCACAAATTAAATAATTAAAATTAGAAAACATTGGTAAAATATTATATTGTCATTTAAAGAATTATAGATTTACATCTCTTGAACGCAATCAACTTGCCAGATTTAAAAATAACCTTACTGGGAAATCACACTTTGCAATAATCTGAGCACTGCGCCCAGAAAAATACGCGTTACGATACAGACTAGACGTCATGTTGGGGAGATCTAAAATCGAAAATACTATGTAAATAATCCATTACCTTTGATTCTCTTCATCAGATGTCACTTCCAGGTATCACAGGTCCATAACGAATGTAGTTTTGTTCAAAAAAGCTCATCATTTATGTCCAAAAATCTCCGTCTTGTTAGCACATGATCTAAGCCAGCCGGACTTCTCGTCATGAACGAGGGGAAAAAATATATTTACATTCGTTCAAACATGTCAAATGTTGTATAGCATAAATCATTAGGGCCTTTTTTAACCAGAACATGAATAATATTCAAGGTGGACGAATGCATACTCTTTTATAACGTATTGGAACGAGGGTACCCAACATGAACTCGCGCGCCAGGTGTCTAATGGGACATCATCGTTCCATGGCTCTTGTTCGGTCAGATCTCCCTCCAGAAGACTCAAAACACTTTGTAAAGGCTGGTGACATCTAGTGGAAGCAATAGGAAGTGCCAAAATATTCCTCAGCCCCTGTGTTTTTCAATGGGATAGGTTTAAAGGTAATACAACACATCAGGTATCCACTTCCTGTCAGAAAATGTCTCAGGGTTTTGCCTGCCAAATGAGTTCTGTTATACTCACAGACACCATTCAAACAGTTTTAGAAACTTTAGAGTGTTTTCTATCCATATATAATAAGTATATGCATATTCTAGTTACTGGGTAGGATTAGTAACCAGATTAAATCGGGTACATTTTTTTTATCCAGACGTGCAAATGCTGCCCCCTAGCCCTAACAGGTTAATGACATCTTTTATAATCAACAGAGATTCATGAATGAAAACGGGGATGCAGTAAAGAGGTTCTCTGACCAATTATCCGCCACCCCCCTCATGACCTGGTAAAATAGACTGACTCTCAATATGTTATTGACAGAAGAGGGCAGTGTAGGTAGAATGATTAGGTTCAGCGCTACACGTACATTCCTGATAACACATCCCATGTTTGGGAAATGGAAAAGTGTTGTAAGAACTGTATTATGGGCTGCTTTCACCTGTATGAGTGTGTTTGTGTTGTGTGGATGTTGTCTCGTCCCATGTGTGAGAGGTTTAATCACCAGGACTCTAGAGAGATCGATGACGCAGCAGATGGTGAGATATGGACCAATTCCGAGCTCCGATCAGTGGGATGGCGAATGCGGGCCTCCAGGCCAGGAAGATGGCTCCGTTTCTTTTAATGACGAGGAGCCAATGTTTGATGAAACAATTTTCAACGTTTTGATTGAATTTTCAACATTTAGATGGACTGTTCCTTTAATGAAAATTATGATGAAAATCCTGAATCAAAGTGTCATAATTGGAAATAGGCCTAGGACTGTCATTGATGGGTATAGGAGGAATAATTATGTATTAGTTTTGTTTAATCCTTGTATCACAATTAAGTTACATATAGCGTGTGATTATTTGTGTTTCCATATAGCGTGTGATTATTTGTATTTCCATATAGTGTCACGTCCTGGCCAGTATAAGGGTTAATTGTTATTGTAGTTTGGTCAGGACGTGGCAGAGGGTATTTGTTTTATGTGGTTCAGGGTGGTGTGTTAGTTAGGAGGGCGTTTGATTTATTATTTCCGGGTTTTGAGTTATGGTCTATGTTTATGTATTTCTATGTGTAGTCTAGTGAGTGTGTTTCTATGTTGAGTTAATTGGGGTGGACTTCCAATTGAAGGCAGCTGTTTGGTGTTGCCTTTGATTGGAAGTCCTATATTAGTTGGGTGTGTTTGTCTTGTATTTGTGGGAGATTGTTTTTGCATTGCGTGTTTTTGTGAGCCTGCAAAACTGTCATTGGTCGTGCTTATTGTTTTCTTGTTTTCGTGTTCAACGTATCTTTAATAAATTAAGAAAATGAACACCAACTCTGCTGCATATTGGTCCACCTTTTCAGACGATTTCGCTATATCGTCCTCCGACGAAGAAAGCCGTGACATATAGCGTATGATTATTTGTGTTTCCATATAGCATGTGATTATTTGTATTCCCATATAGCGTGTGATTAATCCATATAGCGTATGATTATTTGTATTCCCATATAGCGTGTGATTATTTGTATTTCCATATAGCGTGTGATTATTTGTATTTCCATATAGCGTGTGATTATTTGTATTTCCATATAGCGTGTGATTATTTGTATTTCCATATAGCGTGTGATTATTTGTATTTCCATATAGCATGTGATTATTTGTATTCCCGTATAGCGTGTGATTATTTGTATTTCCATATAGCGTGTGATTATTTGTATTTCCATATAGCATTTGATCATCATGGTGAATTATTGAATCATTTAAGGGTGGAATTGATAAGAGAATGATCTAATAAAGGTAAATGAATCAATAAACCATGATGAATTATTAGTCATACAGCATGGTTAATGAATAATCAATGTAATGATCAATGTAGGGATTGATTGGTCTGATTAGTTCCGGAAAGTCCAGGAACCACTGGAGAGGGAAGGAAATGTGTGTATGCAATTAGTATAGAGAGCTACAGAAGCAGATGGTCAAGGGAGTAAAACTTCAAAGAGTTCCTAACCTTGAAGGAAAGGAACAGGCTGAGCCAGAATGTGATAAACAGCGTGAGAAGTCAATGGGGGTTGCACGTCACCAACAGATTGTGTGTAAATGCATGTGCGTAAGTAAGCAAGAACTATATAATGACTGTTTTGTTATCCTGACGCCAGAACGTTCTCATGAATAAAGCTACAGAAACCTTTTGCAGAAAGCTGAGTCCTTGCCTAATTATTTTAACCCATTGTCTTACAAACCTTGGGCATTAGTCAAGGCGAATTGATTATTGATTATTATCATCAAGATATAAAATTCCTTTAACACCATATTACTTCAACAGTATTCAACATGAGATCGTCTCTAATCTGGTTCTGAATATAAACAGCAACACTTACACCACTGGCATTTCTGTAAATGTTATAACCTTGTATTGCTACCACTGTATCATTAAAAGTATTGTCTAAGTGAGATTCAGATATAATCAGAATAAGAATGTCATCAGTTACAAGCAAGTTATTGACTTCATGGACCTCGTTTCTCAGGCTGCATATGTTAATATGGGCTATTTTTAGCACTTTTCTGGGTTGCTTGATTGTTTTTAACGCTTTACTGGGAAGCTTATCAGAAATAGACTCATGTTATTTATATTGGAGCTGATAGTGCAGGGTGAGCTGCACAAAGTGGTCTTCCTACTAGGGTACACCACCTCAGAGCTAACAGTGTAACTCTGTTTCATAGGCTCATGATTACTGCTTACAATAGCTGTAGGATAAACAAAGGTATTCAGGGCAATTAGGGGGACATCAATTAACTTACTTACATTGTATCTGCCAACGCTCCTAGGATAATGTACATTTGATGCAGCATTATGATGACTTATTGTCACAATGGTAGGGCTTAACTGAGCTGGTCTTGGGTCATTGATAAGTCATTATTTCAACGCAGACATGAAATGAGTGTGCAGAGTCCAGGAGCCAAGATGATTTGAATGGACTCCGTCATTCCTGTAGAGTATCTTCTGTTTCCAGAAGGTGTCAAAGTTATCAATAAAAGTGACTCCAGCAGAGCTACAGTAGTGTTTTAGGCAGATGTGTAATGCCAGCAGTCTGCTGAATCTTTCACATCCACGGCCCAACGATGATACTGGACCTGAAATTATAGGCTGTTTTTTGGAGTCTTTTAATGTAAAAATCAGTTCTTTAAAATCAATTTTCAGATGTTCCCGAGCTAGCCCTCCTGATGTTGTTTGACCCCACATGGACTATGACAGTGTCAGTTCCCGGCATCTGCAGAACAGTCGGAAGCAGCCTTGTGACGTCCTGTACTCGTGCTCCTGGGTAGCACAGGGTTTTTGCTTTGGGAACCGGGATGTTTCTCACTATAGAGCTGCCTATGATGACAGCTGGTGATGTTGAACCTCTTTTCCCTCCTTCAGGTGATAGGCCCCTCAGGTTGTGGGAAGAGCCGGGTGTGAATGACGCTCAGTGTGCCGGCCACTCTGCCCAAGAACATGGGTGGCCTTGACAGATGTGTCATCTACTTAGATACAGAGTCTAGATACAGGGTATTTCTCAAGTACAATGGATAATCAAATCAAATGTATTTGTCACATGCGCCAAATATATTAGGTGTAGACCTTACAGTGAAATGCTTACTTACCAACAATGTAGTTTTAAGAAAAATAAAAAAAATAAAATAAATAAAAGTAACAAATAATTAAAGAGCAGCAGTAAAATAACAATAGCGAGGCTATATACAGGGGGTACCGGTACAGAGTCAATGTGCGGGGGACCGGTTAGTCGAGGTAATTGAGGTAATATGTACATGTAGGTAGAGTTATTAAAGTGACTTTGCATAGATAGTAACAGAGAGTAGCAGCAGTGTAAAAGATGGGGGGGGGGGGGGGGGTGTTCAGGAGTCTTATGGCTTGGGGGGTAGAAGCTGTTTAGAAGCCTCTTTGACCTAGGACATTTCAACTGGAAAAAGAATCATTAGTCCTTTAGGACTACCACTTCTCATGCCTAATATATTGCACAACCGCCATTCAGACACTAGGTGTCAGAACTATCCCATAAAATAAGCCAAGAGAAAAGAAGCTGCCAACTGTGTGGGATGTGGAAAGGCAATAGTGCAATGCACTTTGTAGGAAAAGTTAAATAAATAACCTTTACAAATAATTGCCTATATCAGAAATTTTATAAATCCCCATATCGCAGAAGGAATAATGAATGTGTTATTGGCCCCAGTGAATTCTTATTCAAGTCAGTAACACAGCTCAGCACAAGACGGCAGGGAAGAACACTTATTGGAGTTGAAAGTGTATGCCACGGGTTATCAGAGTGAGGAGGAGTCCAGATCTCAAAATATAATTACAAATAAATCATAGATTTTTCTTTTTTCTTTCGTCAGGAGAGTGGGTTCGATTCTCGGGACCACCCGTACTTAAAATGTATGCAGGCATGACTGTAAGTTGCTTTGGATAAAATAGTCTGCTAAATGGCATATATTATTATTATATATTAATACAATATAATACAATGTAATATTATGAATCTACAATGTATGTTCTTATCCCTGGGCAACAGGGGCCTGGGGAGGCTCACAGGGATATTGGTATCTACAGTACTCTGTTCTTAACCCTGGGCAACATGGGCCTGGGGAGGCTCACAGGGATATTGGTATCTACAGTACTCTGTTCTTAACCCTGGGCAACATGGGCCTGGGGAGGCTCACAGGGATATTGGTATCTACAGTACTCTGTTCTTATCCCTGGGCAACATGGGCCTGGGAGGCTCACAGGGATATTGGTATCTACAGTACTCCACCAATTATTCATTTTTAAACTCAATACTATCTCCGATGCCAAGAGGTCTTTTAAATGTTCATTCTCTGGGCCTTAGACTTGGTTCGTCCAGCCATGCACTGCAGACATCATAGTAAAACTCCCTATAGACAATTTGTATAGCCCTTGAGTTGTGTTCTGATTATGAGGGGGTTCCTGATGAATTTGCTATCGCAAAAGGGGTCCTCAGCCAAAAAAGTTTGAAAAGCCCTGGAGTATGCAATATCTGATTACATCACCTACTAGATTATATTCTCCAACTGCTAGCCTGGCTAGCCTACTAGCACTATGGAGTGAAGTCAGTTATTACTACAGCAACAACTCTGAATTCATCCCCTGTAACCCCCTCAGTGCCTGGCCTGTGTTGCTCAGGCTTTCCTCCTTAGTCTTCTGGGAGAGTGTATGGATTCCAACATCCATTTCCCCCTAGTAACACGACTCAATTTCCCCCTAGTAACACGACTCAATTTCCCCCTAGTAACACGACTCAATTTCCCCCTAGTAACACGACTCAATTTCCCCCTAGTAACACGACTCAATTTCCCCCTAGTAACACGACTCAATTTCCCCCTAGTAACATGACTCAATTTCCCCCTAGTAACACGACTCAATTTCCCCCCTAATAACACGACTCCATTTCCCCAAGTAACACATGACTCCATTTCCCACTAGTAACACGACTCCATTTCCCTTAATAACACATGACTCCATTTCCCCCTAATAACGCGACTCCATTTTCCCCCTAGTAACACATAACTCAATTTCCCCCCTAATAACACATGACTCAATTTCCCCCTAATAACACATGACTGCATTTCTCCCTAGTAGCACACAACTCCATTTCCCCCCTAATAACACAAAACTCAATTTTCCCGTAGTAACACAAAACTCCATTTTCCCGTAGTAACACATAACTCCATTTTCCCGTAGTAACACATAACTCCATTTTCCCGTAGTAACACATGACTCAATTTCCCGCTAATAACACATGACTCCATTTCCCCTAGTAACACAACTCCATTTCTCCCTAATAACACGACTTAATTTCCCCCCTAATAACACATGACTCCATTTCCCGCTAATAACACATGACTCCATTTCCCCTAGTAACACGACTCCATTTCTCCCTAGTAACACATGACTCCATTTCCCCCTAGTAACACAACTCCATGTCCCTTAAAATAACACATGACTCCATTTCCTCCTAGTAACACAACTCCATTTCCCTTAATAACACATGACTCCATTTCCTCCTAGTAACACAACTCCATGTCCCTTAATAACACATGACTCATTTCCCCCCTAGTAACACATGACTTAATTTCCCCCTAATAACACACGACTCAATTTCCCCCCCTAGTAACTCGACTCCATTTCCCCCTAATAACATGACTCCATTTCCTCCTGGTAACACATGACTCATTTCCCCCCTAGTAATACATGACTCCATTTTCCCTAGTAACACATGACTCCATTCCCCCTAGTAACAACTGATTCCATCTGACAGCCAGAGGTGAACAGGTGGTGTTTCGCACAGCTGTGGCCCAGAAGCTTGTCCTTTCATCATGATTGACAACTTATTTACTGGCGGCTATTTTTTGTCTATAGAGGATGTAGTTGCCGCTACTGTCAAAAAGGTGTAGACAGGGCTGTTTAAAACTAGTCCGAATGTCATGACTGTATTTACACATGTGAACATACCTGGAGTTACATAGCAGTGGGATCCTCCTGATGGTTACGGAACCCTGTAAGCTTCTGCTTACATACTGACTGTACTATACACCATACTCTAGGCCAGGGGTATTACAACATTACCCTACGAGGTCCGGACTAACTGATAATATAATGACCTCCAACTGGCGTGTCACAGGTCTAAATCAGTTCCTGGTTAGAGGGGAAGACTTTGGCTTTGAGGTTCAGATTTGACAGCTCTAGTCCTTTCCTATCCATCTTTAAACTCATTTGACTATGTATTTGCTAGCTAACGTGTCTTCTTTATTTTATCTGTGTACCTTTGTGATCATTGAGCTTGTGTGTAAGTCATACACACCGTGTTTACATTTCAGTCATTTAGCAGATGCTCCTCTCCAGAGTGACTTACAGGAGTATTTAGGGTTAAGTGACATGATTTTTTACCTAGTCGGCTTGTGGCCCAACGCTCTTAACCACTAGGCTACCTGCCACCATTTGCCATACAAGCAAGTTTGTAGTTAAAGTGAGAGCTGTTTGGACTTGACAGAGCGTGCTGCTTTCACCCCCTCCACAGTTAAAGTGAGAGCTGTTTGGACTTGACAGAGCGTGCTGCTTTCACCCCCTCCACAGTTAAAGTGAGAGCTGTTTGGACTTGACAGAGTGTGCTGCCTTCACCCCCTCCATATTATCAACAGAAATGTGCCCTGACAAGAGACCACAGCGAGGTTAGCCTACCTTGCTAGGGGCCACTTATGAGGGCTATCATAATTAAACAAGTAAAGACTTGATATTAGCACCCAGTGCCAAACCAACAGGGTCGTTACATTTACCAGTTCCGGCTTGTATGACACGGTGCCAAATTTTACGAGACTGGATGACTGTGGTAGATTGGAGCCCATTGCCTCCACTCCGCTCTTAGGTTGTGTGGAATTGTTGATTTGGTGTAAGTTTCCAGGATGTAGCCGAGGCTATGGGTTCAAAGTTCAACTGTGTTGTTTCTCTGGATTAAAACTGTGTTGTTTCTCTGGATTAGAACAACACAGGAGAGCTCATTGCTTGCCCAAAAATGAGCTTATTATTGGAGCCTTTTTGTTGACCAATGGATTTATGTCAGCCGCAGCTGGCTACAAGGCACCATGTAGCTTTCTCAAGCCAGAGGCTGGAGGCTTTAAGACAATTATAGCTCTTTTTATGACTCTGTTGTATTGGCAACCAATTTATCACGTTGGTATTTCATCAAGGCTGATTTGATTTACAAAGTGCTACTTTGCGATGGCACCACTGATTATTTGAGTGAATTTACTCAAAATTCTGCTGTGTCAGTCTCAGACCCAATGAAATTCAGAATGCATTTATCTGAGACCTGTTTTGGTTTGGATACATATTGACCTTCCACATTATCTCAATGTTTTTCTTTTCTGACCTACTACTGACAATTGTGTATCAGTCTTTTAAGGTCAAGTAAAAGCAATCTCCCATTTCAATGACAGGTCTTATCAAACAAGGATTATTACTATTTTGTGTTCATAATCTAAAGTTCACTGCTTTCAGATAAAAAACATTAAATTAACATTTAGCATGACAAACCAGCACCCTGTGGAAGGTATTATCGTCATGATATTACTGTATCTTCATGGTATAATCTTCATGATATTACTGTATCTTCATGGTATAATCTTCATGATATTACTGTATCTTCATGGTATTATCGTCATGATATTACTGTATCTTCATGGTATAATCTTCATGATATTACTGTATCTTCATGGTATAATCTTCATGATATTACTGTATCTTCATGGTATAATCTTCATGATATTACTGTATCTTCATGGTATAATCTTCATGATATTACTGTATCTTCATGGTATAATCTTCATGATATTACTGTATCTTCATGGTATAATCTTCATGATATTACTGTATCTTCATGGTATAATCTTCATGATATTACTGTATCTTCATGGTATAATCTTCATGATATTACTGTATCTTCATGGTATAATCTTCATGATATTACTGTATCTTCATGGTATAATCTTCATGATATTACTGTGTCTTCATGGTATAAGCTTCATTATATTACTGTATCTTCATGGTATAATCTTCATGATATTACTGTATCTTCATGGTATAATCTTCATGATATTACTGTAACTTCATGGTATAATCTTCATGCTTCTCCGTTTTCTCCCTCCGAGATGGTCTTGACCAACCAGATCACGACGCATGTGGGCGATCGAGGAGAGAGTGGCGCCGCGTCATTCAGAGTTGGTAAACAAACACAAAAAAAACAGCCTCCATGTTAGCTGACCAAAAGAAACAGCCTCCATGTTAGCTGACCAAAAGAAACAGCCTCCATGTTAGCTGACCACATCTGAATGCAGCTCTGTATATAATGCTAGCCACCCTATTGAACAGAAAGTACTGTCCAGGGGTGTACTTCTACATCAAGCTGTCTCACTCTACAGAAACAGGAGATAGGCTCCTGACTTGTTCAAAGCTACTTACCACTACTACTATCCCTACTACTACTATCCCTACTACCACTACCACTACTACTACTATCCCTACTACTACTATCCCTACTACCACTACCACTACTATCCCTAATACTACTATCCCTACTACCACTACCACTACTACTACTATCCCTACTACTACTACCACTACTACTACTATCCCTACTACCACTACTACTACTACCCCTACTACTACTAGCACTACTACTACTATCCCTACTACTACTACCACTACTACTACTATCCCTACTACTACTATCCCTACTACTACTACCACTACTACTACTACCCCAACTACTACTAGCACTACTACTACTATCCCAAATACCACTATCCCTACTACTACTATCCCTACTACCACTACCATTACTACTACTATCCCTACTACTCCTACCACTACTACTACTATCCCTACTACTACTATCCCAGATACCACTACTACTACCACTACTACTACTACTACTACTACCACTACTACTACTACTACTACTATCCCTACTACCACTACCACTACTACTACTATCCCTACTACTACTACCACTACTACTACTATCCCTAATACTACTAGCACTACTACTACTATCCCTACTACTACTATCCCTACTACCACTACCATTACTACTACTATCGCTAGTACTACTACCACTACTACTACTATCCCTACTACAACTATCCCTACTACTACTATCCCTACTACTACTATCCCAAATACCACTACTACTACCACTACTACTACTACTACTACTACTATCCCTACTACCACTACTACTACTATCCCTACTACTACTACCACTACTACTACTACTATCCCTACTACTACTACCAATATCACTACTACCACTACTACTACCACTACTACTACTATTCCTACTACTACCACCACTACTACTACCACTACTACTACTATCCCTACTACTACTACAAATACTATTACTAGCCCTACTACCACTACCACTACTACTACTATCCCTACTACTACTACAACTACCACAACTACTACCACTACTACTACTACTACTATCCCTACTACCACTACCACTACTACTACTATCCCTACTACTACTACCACTACTACTACTATCCCTACTACTACTACTACTACTACTACGACTACTACTACTACTACTACTATCCCTACTACCACTACCACTACTATCCCTACTACTACTACCACTACTACTATCCCTACTACCATTACCACAACTACTGCTATCCCTACTACTACCACTACTACTACTATCCCTACTACTACTACCACTACTACTACTATCCCTACAACTATTATCCCTACTACTACTATCCCTACTACCACTACCATTACTACTACTATCACTACTACTACTACCACAACTACTACTATCCCTACTACTAACACTACTACTATCACTACTACTACTATCCCTAATACCACTACCACTACTACTACTATCCCTACTACTACTACCACTACTACTACTATCCCTACTACTATTATGCCTACTACTACTATCCCTACTACCACTACCATTACTACTACTATCCCTACTACTACTACCACTACTACTATGATCCCTACTACTACTACCACTACTATCCATACTACTACTACCACTACTACTACCACTACTACTACTCTCCCTACTACTACTACTACTTCTACTACTACCACTACTACTACTACTACTATCCCTACTACCACTACCACTACTACTACTACTATCCCTACTTCTACTACTACAACCACTACTACTACTACTACTACTAGCCCTACTACTACTATCCCTACTACCACTACCACTACTATCCCTACTAGTACTACCACTACTACTACTATCCCTACTACTACTATCCCTACCACTACTATCCCTACTACCTCTACTACCACTACTACTACTACTACTACAATCCTTACTACCACTACCACTACTACTACTATCCCTACTACTACTACTACTACCACTACTACTACCACTACTACTACTACTACTACTACTATCCCTACTACCACTACTACTACTATCCCTACTACTACTACTACCACTACTACCACTACTACTACCACTACTACTACTACTACTACTACTACTACTACTACTACTACTACTACTACTACTACTACTACTACTACTACTACCCCACTACTACTACCCCTACTACTACTACCACTACTACCACTACTACTACTATCCCTATTACCACTACCACTACTACTACTATCCCTACTACTACTACCACTGCTACTACTATCCCTACTACTACTATCCCTACTACTACTATCCCTACTACTACTAACCCTACTACTACTACCACTACTACTACTACTATCCCTACTACCACTACTACAACCACTACTACTACTATCCCTACACTACTACTACCACTACTACTACCACTACTACTACTACTACTACTATCCCTACTACAACTATCCCTACTACTACTATCCCTACTACTACTATCCCAAATACCACTACTACTACCACTACTAACTATCCCTACTACTACTACTCACTACTACTACTACTACTACTACTATTATCCACTACTACTACTACCACTACTATACTACTACTACTACTACTACTACTACAACTACTACTACTACTCACTACTACTACTACTACTTACTACTACTACCACTACTACTACTACTACTACTACTCACTACTACCACTACCACTACTACTACTACTACTACTACTATCTACTACTACAACCACTACTACTACTACTACTACTAGCACTACTACTACTACTACTACTACTACTACTACTACCCTACTACTACTACCACTACTACTACTATCCCTACTACTACTATCCTACTACTACTACTACTACTACTACTACTACTACAACTACTACTACTACTACTACTACTACTTACTACTACTACCACTACTACTACTATCCCTACTACTACTACTACTACCACTACTACTACCACTACTACTACTACTACTACTACTACTACTACTACTCTACTACTACTACTACTATCCCTACTACCACTACTACTACTATCCCTACTACTACTACCACTACTACTACTACTATCCCTACTACTACTACCACTATCACTACTACCACTACTACTACCACTACTACTACTATTCCTACTACTACCACCACTACTACTACCACTACTACTACTATCCCTACTACTACTACAAATACTATTACTAGCCCTACTACCACTACCACTACTACTACTATCCCTACTACTACTACTACTACCACAACTACTACCACTACTACTACTACTACTATCCCTACTACCACTACTACTACTACTACTATCCCTACTACCACTACCACTACTACTACTATCCCTACTACTACTACCACTACTACTACTATCCCTACTACTACTATCCCTACTACTACTACTACTACTACTACTACTACTACTACTACGACTACTACTACTACTACTACTATCCGTACTACCACTACCACTACTATCCCTACTACTACTACCACTACTACTATCCCTACTACCATTACCACAACTACTACTATCCCTAATACTACCACTACTACTACTATCCCTACTACTACTACCACTACTACTACTATCCCAACAACTATTATCCCTACTACTACTATCCCTACTACCACTACCATTACTACTACTATCCCTACTACTACTACCACAACTACTACTATCCCTACTACTAACACTACTACTATCCCTACTACTACTATCCCCACTACCACTACTACTACTACTACTATCCCTACTACTACTACCACTACTACTACTATCCCTACTACTATTATCCCTACTACTACTATCCCTACTACCACTACCACTACCATTACTACTACTATCCCTACTACTACTACCACTACTACTACTATCCCTACTACTACTATCCCTACTACTACTACCACTACTACTATGATCCCTACTACTACTACCACTACTATCCATACTACTACTACCACTACTACTACCACTACTACTACTCTCCCTACTACTACTACCACTACTACTACTTCTACTACTACCACTACTACTACTACTACTATCCCTACTACCACTACCACTACTACTACTACTATCCCTACTTCTACTACTACAACCACTACTATTACTACTACTACTAGCCCTACTACTACTATCCCTACTACCACTACCACTACTACTACTACTATCCCTACTTCTACTACTACAACCACTACTATTACTACTACTACTAGCCCTACTACTACTATCCCTACTACCACTACCACTACTATCCCTACTAGTACTACCACTACTACTACTATCCCTACCACTACTATCCCTACTACCTCTACTACCACTACTACTACTACTACTACTACTACTATCCTTACTACCACTACCACTACTACTACTATCCCTACTACTACTACTACTACCACTACTACTACCACTACTACTACTACTACTACTACTATCCCTACTACCACTACTACTACTATCCCTACTACTACTACCACTACTACTACCACTACTACTACTACTACTACTACTATCCCTACTACCACTACTACTACTATCCCTACTACTACTACCACTACTACTACCACTACTACTACTACTACTACTACCACTACTACTACTACTACTACTACTACTACTACTATCCCCACTACTACTATCCCTACTACTACCACTACTACCACTACTACTACTATCCCTATTACCACTACCACTACTACTACTATCCCTACTACTACTACCACTGCTACTACTATCCCTACTACTACTATCCCTGCTACTACTACCACTACTACTACCACTACTACTACTACTATCCCTACTACTACTAACCCTACTACTACTACCACTACTACTACTACTATCCCTACTACCACTACTACTACCACTACTACTACTATCCCTAAACTACTACTACCACTACTACTACCACTACTACTACTACTACTACTATCCCTACACTACTACTACCACTACTACTACTACTTACTATTGAACAAAGACATTAGATTCACCACATACTGATGTAGTGACGTGTGAAACATGTCCCCTTGCCTGTGACTCTCTGAAACATATCAAGCGTCAATGATAGGTCACTGAGATTTGTTTGATCCCACTGTATACCATCGCCTTGGTAACACAGGTCTCTATTACCTTTATCCACCATCTCCTTGGTAACACAGCTCTTCTATTACCTTTATCCACCATCTCCTTGGTAATACAACTCTCTATTACCTTTATCCACCATCTCCTTGGTAACACAGCTCTCTATTACGTTTATCCACCATCGCCTTGGTAACACAGCTATTCTATTACCTTTATCCACCATCTCCTTGGTAACACAGCTCTCTATTACGTTTATCCACCATCGCCTTGGTAACACAGCTATTCTATTATCTTTATCCACCATCTCCTTGGTAACACAGCTCTCTATTACGTTTATCCACCATCGCCTTGGTAACACAGCTATTCTATTATCTTTATCCACCATTTCCTTGGTAACACAGCTATTCTATTATCTTTATCCACCATTGCCTTGGTAACACAGCTATTCTATTATCTTTATCCACCATCGCCTTGGTAACACAGCTATTCTATTATCTTTATCCACTTTCGCCTTGGTAACACAGCTATTCTATTATCTTTATCCACCATTTCCTTGGTAACACAGCTATTCTATTATCTTTATCCACCATTGCCTTGGTAACACAGCTCTTCTATTACCTTTATCCACCATCGCCTTGGTAACACAGCTATTCTATTATCTTTATCCACCATTTCCTTGGTAACACAGCTATTCTATTATCTTTATCCACCATTGCCTTGGTAACACAGCAATTGTATTACCTTTATCCACCATCGCCTTGGTAACACAGCTATTCTATTATCTTTATCCACCATTTCCTTGGTAACACAGCAATTGTATTACCTTTATCCACCATCGCCTTGGTAATACAGCTTTTCTATTTATTTTATCCACCATCGCCTTGGTAACACAGCTATTCTATGACCTGTATCCTGTATCTCTCTCCATCACTCCCTCAGCCTGTGTGTGAATACGTATCTGTGTCCTGGCGGGGTAGTCGAAACAGTGAATGTTGGACCAACATTATGCTGAGGCTAGCCTTTGAGTAAAGGGATACGGGTTGTTTCTCTTACGTCATCTAATAGACACACGGAATTGACCTGTAATAGTACTCTCTTTTTCTCTCTCTGACAAACTACTCTCTCTCATTAAATACAAAGATCCCCCTCGAAGAAAGGTTGCCTTTCTCTCTCTCTCTCTCTCTCTCTCTCTCCATCTGTCCTGGGACGGAGGGATGAGGGGGCGGAGGGTTCAACAGTAGTGTGTGTGCAATTCACCCCTCTCTCTCTCTCTCTCTCTCTCTCTCTCTCTCTCTCTCCATCTGTCCTGGGACAGAGGGATGAGGGAGGTGAGGGTTCAACAGTAGTGTGTGTGTGGTTCACCCTCTCTCTGCTCACGTAATCAGATTCACATCTCCTCTCCCCGAGTCAGACTCCTCTCTACCCCCCACCAACCCTCCCTTTCTCTCTCAAGCTCCTTTTGTCTCCTACATGCAGGGTTCTACATTCCGCTGTTTTCAACCAGAGATCCTGCGTCTCAGGTTTCCAGTCAAATGTCAGCCTCTGTCGCCGTTGTCCCCGGGTTTCTGCCATCCAGGGGCTCTTGCGATGGGCCGGGCGGCAAGTGTGATGCCCATGATGAGCAAGGTCTGAAAAGGCCCTCTGTCTAGTCTGAAAAAATAGGGAGGGATCGAGTCTGGTTTCTACCTGATGTAGGATCAGTACTGTGAGTGGTGCTGCAGAGGCCTGGTGAGTGTGTAGAGAAACTACTGGGTAGAGATGAGCTGGTTGCTGTACTGACCTATACATGCTGTAACGCAGGGTTTCCCAAACTCGATCCTGGCCCCACCCAGTGGGGGCCCCAGGACCGAGATTGGGAAACTCTGCTCTAAGCCAGCACCCGCTCTAGCCCAGCTATCAGTGCAGAAATACTCTACTGCTGTCATACTGTCTTCAGAGACGTCTAACTGCCTAACTTCTGAAAATGTCTGCATCTGTTTTTGTATGTTGTCATAGACAATATTAGAGAAAGAACGTTTTAAATCTCTGAGGGCCATGGGATCCCTTTAAGGCCTGTCCCAGGTCTCTGTGTTTAATCTAGTGAAACTGCAGTTGTCCAACTGAAGCTCCCTCTGACCTCATTTTGATGAAAACTCAATAGCCAGCCCGGTGCCAACAGGCGATTCCCAAGGCAGGGCACAGAAAATCCCCCAAACCCTTGGCTGGCTGTTCACAGTGGCAAGAGTAAAGCCTAAAGTTATGGATGAAGGTTGGTGTTCCTAGTGAATGCTCGTGTGATGTGTGTGTATGCATGTGCACGCTTGTCTCTGAGTGGGGTGTTTGTGTGAGGGAGGGATGTAAATAAAAATAGGCTTTAATAGAGGTTCAACGGAGCCATCCAGTGGGGTTTAACTCCGTGTGCTCCCTCTGGGGTTAGACGGGAGAGAGGTGGTCATAAGTCAGTCACTGTGAGAAAGCAGGGCCCAGCGGACAGACAGACTTGTTTTCAAAATACTATTTGAAATGATTTTGAATACTTAAGCTATGTGTGCCCTGGTACAATTTAACCAATAGAATAGGTTAGGATTAAGCAAAAGCACAAAGCATTTGAAATAATTTCTAATAGTATTTGAGCCCAGGTCTGTAACGGACAGACAGACAGACAGACTCTCTTTGTCAACAGCAGGGCCCAGCGGACGGACAGACAGACAGATAGACAGACTCCCTTTGTCAACAGCAGAGCTCCTTCATTAACTGTGTGTGACAGAGGCTCCAGTGATCTGCCTCTGATAAGGGAGCCACTGTGTGCAGCCAGCCAGCAACACACTGAGACACTTTTCCATGCCCTCACTCGGGCCTTATCTGCATTATTGGGTTGTCCTCCTCCGTCCAAATCGGTCGCCCTAATCGAACCGCCGCATCCTACCCTCGAGGTTTGGTCACACACAGCTACACAGCACAAAGACTGCCCAGCCACTAGACCACTAGGGTTTACTGAGGGACAGAGGGGAAAGGAAACAGAAGGCAAAAAGAGGGAGAGAGAAAGACAGAGAGAGAGAAAGAGAGAAAGAGTGAGAAACAGACAGAGGGACAGAGTGACAGACAGACAGAGGGAAAAGGGAAAAGGGGGAGGTAGAGATCTGTGCTGGACATGTTTATTGGAGCCCTCCTCTTCCCAGCGGGGCGGTTTTTCCGGAGAGCTCTCTCTCTCTATCAGAGATGGCTATCGTCTCTGTAGCATATTATATCCATTCTCTCTATTAACATAGAGAGGGACGTTTTTTGTCTTTCTTAATGAACTCTTGAGTGCTGGACAAGGTCTTCTAGCTATGTACTAGTAAACACATGTCCTGGGTTGTTGTTGTTGTCATTTTGAAGCACTTCTAATGCACTTGGACTTAAGGTGCCACTCGGAGCTGTCCAGAGGTCAAGTCCTGACTTAGATAGGGTGTTGAACTACTGGAGTGGATTTTAGACTCCTACACCATCTGTTCTCTGTTCCTGTCCAGCTGTGGGAAAACATGTGGGATGCTGGCGTTGTAAGATCAGTGGGGGTTTAGCATGGGGGCAGTGGTGTAGTGGAGGGTCAAATGCATTGAAAGTATACAGAGCATTAATTGTTTCACCGTGACCAGCGATCAGAGTATACACACCTATATTTTTACCACTACATCACTGGATGGGGGAATAGCGGTAGGGTCTGAAGGAGTGTGTGTGTGTTATGTTCTGTGCTTGTGTGTGAGGCCTGTCTAACAGGCCGAGGGAGAGCTAGGCATGGAAAAGAGGCTGATAGTCCCCCATCCTTCTCCAGGGAGCTGTACAGCAGCGTTTGTTTAGTCTACCTCTCTGGTCCCTCTCTGTCCCTCTCTGTCCCTCCGGCCTTTTCTTTCCCTCTCTGTCCCTCTCCGTCCCTCTCTGTCCTCATCTTTCTCTCTCTGTCCCCCTCTTTCCCTCTTATTCCTCATCTTTCCCTCTCTTTCCTCATCTTTCCCTCTCTGTCCCTCTCTGTCCCTCCGGCCTTCTCTTTCCCTCTCCGTCCCTCTCTGTCCTCATCTTTCTCTCTCTGTCCCACTCTTTCCCTCTTATTCCTCATCTTTCCCTCTCTTTCCTCATCTTTCCCTCTCTGTCCCTCTTTTTCCTGCTCTGTCCCTCTCTGTCCTCATCTTTCTCTCTCTGTCCCACTCTTTCCCTCTTATTCCTCATCTTTCCCTCTCTTTCCTCATCTTTCCCTCTCTGTCCCTCTTTTTCCTGCTCTGTCCCTCTCTGTCCTCATCTTTCTCTCTCTGTCCCACTCTTTCCCTCTTATTCCTCATCTTTCCCTCTCTGTCCTCATCTTTCTCTCTCTGTCCCACTCTTTCCCTCTTATTCCTCATCTTTCCCTCTCTGTCCCTCTTTTTCCTGCTCTGTCCCTCTCTGTCTCTCTCTGTCCTCATCTTTCCCTCTCTGTCCCACTCTTTCCCTCTTATTCCTCATCTTTCCCTCTCTTTCCTCATCTTTCCCTCTCTTTCCCTCTCTTTCCTCATCTTTCCCTCTCTGTCCTCATCTTTCCCTCTCTGTCCTTATCTTTCCCTCTCTTTCCCTCTCTTTCCTCATCTTTCCCTCTCTGTCCCTCATCTTTCCCTCTCTGTCCCTCTCTTTCCCTCTTATTCCTCATCTTTCCCTCTCCTCATCTTTCCCTCTCTTTCCCTCTCTTTCCTCATCTTTCCCTCTCTTTCCTCATCTTTCCCTCTCTGTCCCTCTCTGTCCCTCCGGCCTTCTCTTTCCCTCTCTGTCCCTCTCTGTCCTCATCTTTCTCTCTCTGTCCCACTCTTTCCCTCTTATTCCTCATTTTTCCCTCTCTGTCCCTCTTTTTCCTGCTCTGTCCCTCTCTGTCCCTCTCTGTCCTCATCTTTCTCTCTCTGTCCCACTCCTTCCCTCTTATTCCTCATCTTTCCCTCTCTTTCCTCATCTTTCCCTCTCTGTCCCTTTTTTTCCCTCTCTGTCTCTCTCTGTCCTCATCTTTCCCTCTCTGTCCCACTCTTTCCCTCTTATTCCTCATCTTTCCCTCTCTTTCCTCATCTTTCCCTCTCTGTCCCTTTTTTTCCCTCTCTGTCTCTCTCTGTCCTCATCTTTCTCTCTCTGTCCCACTCTTTCCCTCTTATTCCTCATCTTTCCCTCTCTTTCCTCATCTTTCCCCCTCTTTCCCTCTCTTTCCTCATCTTTCCCTCTCTGTCCTCATCTTTCCCTCTCTGTCCTTATCTTTCCCTCTCTTTCCCTCTCTTTCCTCATCTTTCCCTCTCTGTCCCTCATCTTTCCCTCTCTGTCCCTCTCTTTCCCTCTTATTCCTCATCTTTCCCTCTCCTCATCTTTCCCTCTCTTTCCCTCTCTTTCCTCATCTTTCCCTCTCTTTCCTCATCTTTCCCTCTCTGTCCCTCTCTGTCCCTCCGGCCTTCTCTTTCCCTCTCTGTCCCTCTCTGTCCTCATCTTTCTCTCTCTGTCCCACTCTTTCCCTCTTATTCCTCATCTTTCCCTCTCTTTCCTCATCTTTCCCTCTCTGTCCCTCTTTTTCCTGCTCTGTCCCTCTCTGTCCTCATCTTTCTCTCTCTGTCCCACTCTTTCCCTCTTATTCCTCATTTTTCCCTCTCTGTCCCTCTTTTTCCTGCTCTGTCCCTCTCTGTCCCTCTCTGTCCTCATCTTTCTCTCTCTGTCCCACTCCTTCCCTCTTATTCCTCATCTTTCCCTCTCTTTCCTCATCTTTCCCCCTCTTTCCCTCTCTTTCCCTCTCTTTCCCTCTCATTCCCTCACCTTTCCCTCTCTGTCCTTCTCTTTGAATCAGCTCAGAAACTCAGCGAAACACTGCTTCTGTTAATGAAACCAATAGTAATGGTTAACTAGATGCACCAAGGCCCCATGCGTTAGTTTCAGTTGTATGACACTTTGGTTTGACTCTGAAACCACTGGTCTTATATATCATATGTTCTGTCTATGTCCTTTAGTTTATTAAGTCATCTTTCAAGTTATTTGTCTTTAACCAGTGTCTTTCTCTGTAGTACATTGCGATATTAAAATCCACCATCTCCTCCTGGCTGGGGGAACTTCCATCACATCCTGGTGTGCCTATTTTATTTGCTCGGCCTTGCACGTTTCCACAGGAAATGTTTTGAGGAAGTGAGAGTTCCTGATAAGACACTTGTGTGAGCCGAATCCCCGCTTAATCCATGGAAACAACATTCAGGAAGGGAATAAAAAGGACATGGTTACAACAGGCATGCAGGCAATACACACGGCAATACAGACATACACACACCACCACCCGCTAGGGCTCATCCTTAAGCATACACAATTAGCTCTCCCAGGCTCATCCTTAAGCATACACAATTAGCTCTCCCAGGCTCAGCCTTAAGCATACACAATTAGCTCTCCCAGGCTCATCCTTAAGCATACACAATTAGCTCTCCCAGGCTCATCCTTAGACATACACAATTAGCTCTCCCAGGCTCAGCCTTAAGCATACACAATTAGCTCTCCTAGGCTCATCCTTAGACATACACAATTAGCTCTCCCAGGCTCATCCTTAAGCATACACAATTAGCTCTCCCAGGCTCATCCTTAGACATACACAATTAGCTCTCCCAGGCTCAGCCTTAAGCATACACAATTAGCTCTCCTAGGCTCATCCTTAGACATACACAATTAGCTCTCCCAGGCTCAGCCTTAAGCATACACAATTAGCTCTCCCAGGCGCATCCTTAAGCATACACAATTAGCTCTCCCAGGCTCATCCTTAAGCATACACAATTAGCTCTCCCAGGCTCATCCTTAAGCATACACAATTAGCTCTCCCAGGCTCAGCCTTAAGCATACACAATTAGCTCTCCCAGGCTCAGCCTTAAGCATACACAATTAGCTCTCCCAGGCTCAGCCTTAAGCATACACAATTAGCTCTCCCAGGCTCAGCCTTAAGCATACACAATTAGCTCTCCCAGGCTCATCCTTAAGCATACACAATTAGCTCTCCCAGGCTCATCCTTAAGCATACACAATTAGCTCTCCCAGGCTCAGCCTTAAGCATACACAATTAGCTCTCCCAGGCTCATCCTTAAGCATACACAATTAGCTCTCCCAGGCTCATCCTTAAGCATACACAATTAGCTCTCTCAGGCTCATCCTTAAGCATACACAATTAGCTCTCCCAGGCTCAGCCTTAAGCATACACAATTAGCTCTCCCAGGCTCAGCCTTAAGCATACACAATTAGCTCTTCCAGGCTCAGCCAAGGCTTATTGGTGTCATGGGAGCAGAGAGAATCATGGTCACACAAAAGCATAAGATGATAACAGTGTGTCAGGTGGCTGGGGCTGTGTTCTGGACTGGATAATGGTCGTTAGACAGCTTGCACGGTCTCACACACACACACACACACACACACACACACACACACACACACACACACACACACACACACACACACACACACACACACACACCTTGTGCTTGTTTGGTGACTTTGAACCTTCTTGGTGGGGTTATAGGCTATATATGTGACTCTTGAGACAGAACTTTTTCACTAGACAATGTTTACCAACTATGACAGGGATGAGGGAATCATTCACTTGCTGCTTGTTATAATCAATGACGTCAGACTATGTGTAAAGTGGAAATAATTATGAATTATGGTGTAAACAATGAAGATCCGTAGTTCCTGCAGTCAAATGACCAAATCAGTTAATGACATGTTACTGTGGGCTTCATGGTCTGGTAACTGTTACCAGGCTTTCACAGAACACACAGTTAATACTACTGAAATATGACCAGGCTTAGATGATCTCTTGGGGAAATAGTGTGGACAGACTAATTCATGTATATGAATGGACAAAGCCATCGATCACGTGACACCATTCATTCCTATTTGAAGACTCAATAGTGCATTGAAGCCAAATTAAGTCAGTTAAGAGGCGTCTCATGGATACATAGCATGCGCAGTTTGAAATATTCCAGGAAGTGGAATATTCCAGGAAGTGGAAGGCAAGCTCAGTGCTGCCCCCTCTCATTTAGTAACCCCAGTACTGAAGGCTGCCATTAGCAATTACATTATCCTTGTAACTTGTTCTGTGTGTGATTTAAAAATAATCAGTTCAAGGACATACATCTGGTGTATTAGAAGCAATGATTGGTACGATGATTGTCTTCTAATTTCTATTTATTTACCCAAAGATAGACTACGAAGATTGACATTTTCCCATTAACTATAATGGGAGATCCTGTTTTCTGCAAACAATTACTGCAGTACCGCGGTTGGCCTTGAACTTCCGTGGTTTCAATCAGAGCAGGCAGTTCTCCCCTGGGTCAGGCAGACACACATACATAAACACACAATGCTCTCCCTCTAGTCTCATCCTGCACGACTCAGAGCTGCTGGTGCATTCCACAGTCAACTCCCAAAAGCCTCGGAGGACCAAACGAAAGGCTGTGAACTTTTCTTTTTACGATCCAAATCCCCCCAAAATAAATGAGAATGAAAGGAAAAGCAGCAGTCCACAGCTACTGGTCCGTTAAGGCTTCACTTTGGTGCCTGGGTCCACTGAGTCCATCGGCTGGTTCACTGACACTGTGTCTGTCTGTCTGTCTGTCTGTCTGTCTGTCTGTCTGTCTGTCTGTCTGTCTGTCTGTCTGTCTGTCTGTCTGTCTGTCTGTCTGTCTGTCTGTCTGTCTGTCTGTCTGTCTGTCTGTCTGTCTGTCTGTCTGTCTGTTTCCCTCTCTCCGTCTGCTCTGTCTTTCTGTTTGCTTGTCTGTCCATCCGTGCTCAACTCAATCTATCTATCTATCTATCTATCTATCTATCTATCTATCTATCTATCTATCTATCTATCTATCTATCTATCTATCTATCTATCTATCTATCTATCTATCTATCTATCTATCTATCTATCTATCTATCTATCTATCTATCTATCTATCTATCTATCTATCTATCTATCTATCTATCTATCTATCTATCTATCTATCTATCTATCTATCTATCTATCTATCTATTGTTAATCTCCACCACCATTTCCTTCTGTATTGAACTGATTAGTGAAAACATGAGAGGTCTTTATGCAGGGAGACATGTCTCTGTCAGAATTACAGTTTTTCTCCATTGGTTTGGCTCATTTCTTGAAACAGAAATTACATTCTCAAAACTCTAAGATCATTTGGCAAAACAGTCTTACAGTTCAGCACAACACTATAGCTCACTTGCAAAAGCTCATATCTCTCCTAAAACTGTTCACTCATGCTTCAAAACTAAATTCCTTTCCCATATAAAGAGTCAGTGCCACGAAAATGGCAAAGATCCTTCTCAATTGCTTTGGCTCATTTCTTGAAACAGACCGGACGTTCTCAACACTCTTGGTGTTTTAACCAAAACTAAATTTCCTTCTCATTTAAACAGTCAGTGCCCCCAAAATGCTTCGTCCCTTTGGCATTGTGTAAGCACTGCAAGTCAAAATGTTTAGATGTTTTGTCACTATGGCAGAGGACCATTGAAATATCCCTCATGTCCACCTTTCAGTCTTAGCCCAGTCCTTCATTGACAATGGTTACTGTACTGTTTTTTGTCCAGCTAACAGAATACAATTGTGTATAAAACTGAAAAAAAGAAATAGGATTTTAGGGTAAGAGTAGCCTCCAAGGTTTGACATCACACATTGCACTCATACTGCCAAGGAAATTGTAACCATTATCATTCACACACATAAAGTAACTTCCATACATCAGAGTAAAAAGAAAATGTATACAGCATAATATACTGTAATATAAACACACAAACAAAAAACAATGAAAATGATATGCAGCCTACAGTGCTGTAAATAAAGCTGGAGTTTCACAACTAACAGTTCTTCACTGGTCGCTGTCTTCACCCTCCCTCTCCTGGCCACCATCCTCACCCTCCTGGCCATCCACACGCTGCTGTCTGTCTGGCCACAGATTCTCGTCCACATCACAGCGTATATTCTCCCTTGCGATGCAACGAGGGAAGAAACGGCGTGTATGTCGCAACCATCCCCTACACTGATCTCCTGTAATATCCTCACACACAGGGTCCATTGCATGGAGCAGGGACCTCTGATCTTGAGCCCGATGCTCATACACTCTCCACCTCCAAGCGGAGAAATACTCCTCAATAGGATTGAGGAAAGGAGAGTAAGGTGGTAGGAACACCATGACCATCCTTGGATAAGTAGTGAACCAGGCCCTGATGAGCGGGCCACGGTGGAAATTCACATTGTCCCATACAATGACATATTGTGGTAGGTGAGGCCCTACGAGACCTCTCTCATTTTCAGGGATCAAATCAAAATGAAGGCGGTCCAAGAAGATGAGGAGCTTCTGTGTATTGTATGGGCCAAGACTGGGGATGTGAGTGGCCACACCATTCACAGATATGGCAGCACACATAGTTATATTGCCCCCTCGCTGGCCTGGGACATCCGCCGTGGCCCGGTGGCCAATAATATTATGGCCACGTCTTCGGCCCTTGGCCAGGTTGAAGCCAGCTTCATCCACAAACACGAGGATGTGATGGGTCTCGTTTCCTTCCAATGCCATTATTCTCTACAATAGCGTAAAAAAGAAAACATCAAATCAGTCATACAGAAGAGTCATACACTACAGTTACAGACAATTACATAGGAATGTTCTATGTTCTCCACAAGTTCAATATACTACTGGCCACTACTCCAGTGGTTCCAAACCTGGGGTACATGTACCCCTATGCAGAGGTACTACAGGGGGTATTTGACAGAAAGGGGAGGGGGGAAATAATCAATGACTAGACTTACTGAAATGTTACAGTAAAACCCACAGTATTAGATAGATTTACATGGGAGGCACTAATTGCAGCTCTTTGACCCCTTTTCTTATTGTATGTTATATTCTTCAAAATAAGGGTTATAATGATAATTGCATCATACAGTAAGCTGCAGTTTTTAGGCGAAATGTTGAAGTCAGATAAATCAAATACTTCCATACCTGGATTACCTGGATACACAAATCAGGTAAAGTGGGTACTGAAGCCAAAAAAGTTTGGGAACCACTGCTTAATTGTAAAAAGGTTATAATGATGGACAACCAGTAACTGACTTACATGTACATACTGGTACCGCAGCTCTTTCACTCTATCAGAGTTCCTCTCAAATGGTAGCCTGTAAATTTGATTCATTGTCATCTGATGCTTCTTCAATATCCGGTCTCTTGTGAAGTTGCTTATAGAGTTGACATTTTGGAATATGGCATTGTCTTGTAGGATTGCAGCACGGATCTGTCTCAATGTGATGGCATTATTTGCCATCACCATGTTACAGATCTCTTGTTCTTGTTGTTCATTGAGAAGTTTTCCTCTGCCACCCGTGCAAGGTTGTCGTCCAATCCTAGATATAGAAGTCAAAGGACAACACTCCATTCATAATGTATACCTTATGTATTCCTTACAGAATGAGTTACCTATGTAATTGTATTGTTGTTTTACTTACAGTAACTTTACCACAATTCTAATGCATCACTGCACAGTGACTGGAATACTACTGTAAACTGTATCATCAATACTGTAGAAAATAAACTATTCCAGTTTATTTTCTCCAATGTTTTTCTTGTCATTTTTAGTATCATAACATCTCATTGAGGTAAGATATTACTGTAGGCCTATCACACACACACACACACACACACACACACACACACACACACACACACACACACACACACACACACACACACTAAATGAATAGGTAAATGTGTAAATAAATATATTTCTTGCTCTATGCACATTGTCCTGTCCTATACAACATATAATTCCATCATTGACTGACTACATACCTGTTTTCCCTGCGAAAGGTTTGGATGATGGAGGAGACTGTTGAGCGAGGCACATTAGGCTGCACTCGGCGACCTGCCTCCGCTATTGTGAGGCCATGGTTGATGACATGGTCTATAATTGTGACCCGAATTTCATCCGGGACAGCATGGTGTCTTCATGCTCCTCGGCCTCTTCCCCCTATTCCACCACCACGCACCCTTACTCCTCCTCCACCTCCTCTTCTTCTTCCTCTTCCTCTTCCTCGAGCAGGCAGTTGCCCTTGTTCATTTACTTGGCCAGATGCCTCCATGTTCAGAAATTGTACTGGTCCTGCATGGTCAAGCTCTTTACATACATGTTTGGCAGCATTCACAGTCATGGACAGCACCTGTCAGGTAACTAAACATACTGTTTGATTGGTCATCTGAGATGTGTGAAACTCCTCCTTCGTTAGTCAAGTTCTAGTTTCACCTGACTGTCAATTGCTGTAATAAATGTATCAAATGTTCCAAGGGATTCATATATGGTATTCATGGTATTATGTTCTTGACTAATTTTGACAATTGAACAGACTATTGTGCATGTGATGACTTATACAATGAAATGACGCTGACACGTTTTGGAGCGAACAACCATTAGACTGAGAATCAACAATCAGTTTAGATCGATAAGATCTATTCACTTGGAAATGGTGCTAAATGTAGGCTACATGCACTTAATCATTTGCAAAGATGTACTGAGACATTGAGACATGTACTTAGACATTTGCAATTTGATGAAATGAATGAGAAATTCAATTCTGTTGTGAACAATTGCCAAGTGGTTTGGAGGTTTGTCCATGTAGTTTTGAGAATGTAATTTCTGTTTCAAGAAATGAGCCAAACCAATGGAGAAAAACTGTAATGACATGTTTCTGTGGGCATTGTTGTTTTCAAAACACAGTTGACTGGTTGCTGTTGTCCGCGGAGTCCTGCATGCCTGTGAAAATCACTGAGACGGCATTAATTCACACTGGTCCTAATTTGAGTGGGTTTAGTGAAAATGACTGGTTAGCGACTACAAGTAATCTAACCCCCTCTGTGAAATTGCACTCAGGTTTATTTCGAACTGAAATAAAGAAATGGCAGTTACAGCAGACATCTGCAGCTGGTTTGGCCCTAACTAAAGATAAGTGCTCGAATTAGGAAACTGCACCTCAGGAAAGCAAACGTTTAGAATTCTTAGATTTACATTTACATTTACATTACATTTAAGTCATTTAGCAGACGCTCTTATCCAGAGCGACTTACAAATTGGTGCATTCACCTTATGATATCCAGTGGAACAACCACTTTACAATAGTGCATCTAAATCTTTTAAGGGTGGGTTAGAAGGATTACTTTATCCTATCCTAGGTATTCCTTAAAGAGGTGGGGTATCAGGTGTCTCCGGAAGGTGGTGATTGACTCCGCTGTCCTGGCGTCGTGAGGGAGCTTGTTCCACCATTGGGGTGCCAGAGCAGCGAACAGTTTTGACTGGGCTGAGCGGGAACTGTGCTTCCTCAGATGCCATTGGGGTTGTTTCTTCCACTAGTGCATTAGGGCTAGGCATTTATTAGGGCTAGGCATCCCACTAGAGGGACAACTTCCAGTGAAACTGGAGGGCACGCAATTCAAATAAATAATCATAAAAATTATGGATATTAATACATCTTTTTAGGGATAGGGGGCAGTATTCGGAAGTTTGGATGACTGAGGTGCCCAAAGTAAACTGCCTGTTACTCATACCCAGAAGCTAGGATATGCATATGCATCGTAGTATTGGATAGAAAACACTCTAACGTTTCTAAAACTGTTAAAATAATGTCTGTGAGTATAACAGAACTGATTTGGCAGGCGAAACCCAGAGGAAAATCCATCCAGGAATTTGTTTGTTGTTGAGGTCATTGGACTTTCCAATGATTTTCTATGGGAAAGCCCAATTATTAGGACCCAGATTGCAGTTCCTATGGCTTCAAGTAGATGTCAACAGTCTTTAGAAATTGTTCAATGTTTTTTTTGTTGAAAAATGAAGAAGTATTCGTATTCTTTCTAAGTGTCCCTCAGAAGGACTCTAGTCTTTTGGTGCGAGTGAATGAGTGCGCGCTCCTCGTTGTTTTTCTCCAGTATTGAAAACAGTTTATTCCGTCTTAAATTTGATCGATTATTTACATATTAGGGTACCTGAGGTTGGATTAGAAACGTTGTTAGAAATGTTTGGACCAAGTTTACAGGTTACTTTTTACATTCCTTTGTAGGCATGTTGGGTGAGTTGAAACAGGTGTATTTCTGAATCAAGCACGCCAAATAAACATTTTTGGGATATAAAGAAGGACTTTATCGAAGAAAACAACCATTCATTGTGTAACTGAAACTTTTAGGATTGCAAAAGATGAAGATTTTCAAAGGTAAGCTATTTATTTTATCGCTATTTCTGACTTTCGTGATGCATCTGCTTGGTTGGAAAATGTCTGTGACGCGCTCCGGTGAGGGCATGCACTTGGTTATTTATCTCCGGTATTGAATATACTATTTTCCATCTTAAATTGTATTGTTTATTCACATATTAGGGTACCTGAGGATTGATTAGGAACGTTGTTTGACATGTTTGGACCAAGTTTATTGGTAACGTTTGGGATTCATTTTGTATGCACAAGGGGAAAAAGGTGGATTATTGAATGAAGTGTGCCAAATAAACATCCTTTTTTGGGATATAAAAAAGGACTTTATCGAACAAAAGGACCATTTGTTATGTAACAGGGACCCTTGTGGTTGCAACCAGATGAAGATCTTCAAAGGTAAGGGATTTATTTTATCGCTATTTTTGACTTTCGCGATGCATCTGTTTGGTTGGAAAATGTTTTTAATGCTTTTGTATGCGGGGCGCTATCCTCAGATAATCTCATGGTGTGCTTTCGCAGTAAATTATTTTTGAAATCTGACAACGCGGCTGGATGACACTTGTATTTTCATGAATGTTTAATATTACGATTTCTGTCATTTGAATTTGACGCTCTGCAATTTCACCGGATGTTGTCGAGGTGAGTCGCTTGAGGCACGCCTAGCCCAAAGAGGTTTTAAACATATAGGTACATACAAGTTTCTTATATCGGTTGAAAGCTTAAATTCTTGTTAATCGAACTGCACTGTCCAATTTACAGTAGCCCTTACAGCGAAAGCATGCCATGCGATTGTTTGATGACGGCGCCCCAGATCCAAATATCTTTCCACCGGCACAGGTTTCATAAATTCACAAATAGATCTTAAATATTCACTTACTTTTTGAAAATCGTCCTCTGATTTGTCATCCAAAGGCTCCCAGCTATAACATGTAGTGTCGTTTTGTTAGATAAAATCCTTCTTTATATCCCAAAAAGTCTGTTTAGTTGGCGCTATCGATTTGAGTAATCCACTCGTTCAACGGGCAGAGAAGGAATCTGAAAATCTACTGCTAAACTTTAAAACAACTCAAAATATGTTTCTATTGACTCTTCAGATACCCTGAAATGTAATCAAACTATAATATTTCATACGGAAAGAGGTATGTACAATAGGAAACCGATATTAGCAGCTGCGTCTTGTCTTCATCGTGCACCCAAACACGAATTTCCAAGAGTGTGTCCCTGTACTAAAACTCATATTTCTTACACGTTTTGGAAGTTACAAGCCTGAAACCTTGAACATAGACTGCTGACACCCTGTGGAAGCCATAGGAATTGTATACTGGGAGCTAGAATTTATTATGTCCCTTTGCTTTCCATTGTAAGAGCATGGGCTCTCAAAAAAAAAATCAGGTTTGGGTTTCTTTGGATTTTCTCCTAGTCTCCTACATTATTTTAACATTTCTACAAGCTTCAAAGTGTTTTCCTTCCAATGGTACCAATTATATGCATATCCTGGCTTCAGGGCCTGAGCAACAGGCAGGTTACTTTGGGCACGTCAGTCAGGCGGAAATTGAGAAAAAAGGACCCTAGCCCTAATTATTTTGTAAATATTCTGAGTTTTTTTACCCATCGACCACCATCTTTGGAGGACACATATATTTTTTGGTTATTTTACAGCTTTTCTGCTAAATATACATACATGTTACATACATGGTACTTTTATATACAGCAATCACATAACAATAATATATTACCAAACAGATTCTGAGCTAAGGATGAAAACCTTTCCTACCAGTATTATTATATTACTTATTGACTGACTTTGGTTTTCCAAATCACCCAACACTGCTATTTGTAAGGTTAATTTTAAATGAATATTGTGACTTTTTAACCATTCCTGAACCTGTGACCAGAAACAAGCTACGTACGGACAATACCAGAATAAATTATCTAGTGATTCTGTCTCTTCGCAGCAAAATCTATAGAGCTGAGATTGTTGTATGCCCCATATACTTTTTATAGCATTCTGTTGGTTGAAAGAATTTTGTATAATAATTTAAATTGAAAAACTCTAAGCGTTGAATCGAGTGTTATTTTTTGAATCAGTTCATAAACCATGTGCCATGGAATTGGTACATCGGAAATATCATCCCATTTATTTTGCAACCTGTATAGCGCAGCTGTCAACATTTCTGTCTCCAAATTAAACTGGTATATTTTTCTAACTATGCCAATTCTTTTCAGCCAATTTGTATTTTTAATATATGGCAGACAAACAAGTTCCCTACCTTCTCCCTCTTCCACTTAACTCCTAAATTTTTGTGGTAAATCTGAGGTTTAAGTAAACACTTAATTTACTGGTCGAACTGAGAGGTTTGAGTAAACGCTTAACTGACTGGCCACATTGAGGTTTGGTTAAACGCTTAACTGACTAGTCACACTGTGAGGTTTAATTAAACGCTTAACTGACTGGTCACACTGTGAGGTTTGGTTAAACGCTTAACTGACTAGTCACACTAAGGTTTGAGTAAACGCTTAACTGACTGGTCACACTGAGGTTTAATTAAACGCTTAACTGACTGGTCGTACTGTGAGCTTTAATTAAACACTTAACTGACTGGTCACACTGTGAGGTTTAATTAAACGCTTAACTGACTGGTCACACTGTGAGGTTTAATTAAACGCTTAACTGACTGGTCGTACTGTGAGGTTTAATTAAACGCTTAACTGACTGGTCGTACTGTGAGGTTTAATTAAACGCTTAACTGACTGGTCGTACTGTGAGGTTTAATTAAACGCTTAACTGACCGGTCGTACTGTGAGGTTTAATTAAACGCTTAACTGACTGGTCGTACTGTGAGGTTTAATTAAACGCTTAACTGACCGGTCGTACTGTGAGGTTTAATTAAACGCTTAACTGACTGGTCGTACTGTGAGGTTTAATTAAACGCTTAACTGACTGGTCGTACTGTGAGCGAGGTCACTGAAGGTAAAGAACAATCAGTAGGTTAAAGCTTGTTGAATGAGTATGTGGCCACAGTGCTTCACAGGTAATGCCGTCCCAAAGGGTACATCAATCCAATGAAAAGGATAGAAGTTATTCCCTGTCCACACTTTTGCCTCACAATCTCTCTATTTTTCCAAGGCCAAAACTCACAGGGATTCAGCATGGCTAGAATGACCTCTCGTTCAACCCACCAACAGTCTGTCCAGCCTGATTAACAAAAACAGTGATCCAAGCCAATTTAACTTCCTTGTTTTGACGTTCCTTGTTATTTCGGCATTGATTGCACCAATATGTGCTGCAGGAACCTCAACCGTCTTGTTTTGGCCTCTACTAGTTCCTCCTTTGAGTTTCAATGGTAACAGCTAAAAGGCCCAGGCTGGTTTGAACTAAGCCAGGCCATGCAGCCCTAGCCAGGTCCCACATCTGTTTGTACTGAATTACCTGGAATAGGCAAGACAGCAGAACAGATCTGGGACCAGGAAAATGCAACACAACACCATCACCATGACCCATGTCATATTATCAGCTCTTATCTGTGGTTGGGTGACAAAAGGGACAGATCTGGGACGTTGGAATCTTCAAAAGGCGTGACGCAAAGTCTTAGCAGCCTCTGGGCAACTCATGTAACCTTACAACCCCTACACCTCCCTCTTCTCGTCTGTCATTGTCAACGTGCCACGTCATTTCGCTCGACGGTGCCTAACTTTCACACTGTCTGCCTACCTGCGTGTCCTCTCAGGTTCAGGCATCGTGTTGGAGAGATCTCTCTCTTTGTGTTTTGTATAACATGTTTCACCCTCTTGTTGGAGAGATCTCTCTCTCTCTCTGTTATGTATAACATGTTGTCGTGTCTTTGGCTATGCCGGATTAAGTGATATGACATGCTATTCTATAAAATCCTTTCTCTGTAATTAATATCACCTGATTAAGCTAATCATGTAAATGTAATTAACTAGAAAGTCGGGGCACCACGAAATAGTGTTTATAGAGCTGTTATCTTCCGAATAAACTCTTAAAGACCTAGTAATATTTTGGTTGTAGATGCAGGCTGTGTTGCCCAACAGAGATCTTCCTTTTCCCTTTAAGAGTGTCTCTGGTGGTAAACAGAATACGTTGTAGTATCGTCATTGTGTGTTAGACTGGATACGTCGTCCGTCCTTTCCTAGCCCACGTTTACAGCGGCCGCTGCTAACTCAACGGCTAGGAGGTATCACTTCTGTAGTGAATAAGAGTTCAAACTTCATACCATTCGCAACCAAAGCTCACGCTGAGGTTGGCTTAGTTCTGTAGTTGACATGTTAGTCCTTTTAACGTGGAACCGTCGTCCTCACAACAGCTTATTATCTGAATCCTTCTGACATCGGACCATCGCCCTAATGTACCCGGAACAGCAAGTTATTCGCCCTTTTAACGCAGAGGCTGCAGGCCTCGCGTACTCGTAACCGCTTATTACATTTTCGTCAAGGGCTTATATAGTGGAGGGAGAGAAGGGTGTGTTTCATAGTTTATAAGCAATGTCTCTTCACAGGGGCGGGGCACTGATAGAGCAGAGCTCTAACCTTATAAAAACCCAATTCTCTCATTTGGAAGCTAAGATTACATTTCATCTTTTCACAAATAGTTTCATATTTAAACATTTAAATTGCACAACAATTCCATGTGAATCTGATAACTAGAATGTGTAGACTTTCCTAGGTACAGTTTATGTCGTCCTGTCATCAGTCATAATGTCTCAGATGACAACCGAACTGACATCATATTCATTAAGTACCAACGCATATTCTCCACTGGTTGGATTAGCGAAATATGCTTCCTTTCCCCCCTCCGTTTGATGTTCCTAGACTCTATATGTTTAACAAAAGCTATTCAAGAGTCCTTCAGTAGAGTTGAGAGAGGGAAGGGAGAAAGGTATTTATGGGGGGGGGGACTAAAACCTTACCCACAGGCCAATGTCACGACAATGTCTCACTCTCTTGTTGGAGAGATCTCTCTCTCTCTTATGTTTAATAACATGTCTCACAATCTGGTTGGAGAGATCTCTCTCTCTCTGTTATGTATAACATCTCTCACTCTCTGGTTGGAGAGATATCTCTCTCTCTCTGTTATGTATAAGATGTCTCACTCTCTGGTTGGAGAGATATCTCTCTCTCTCTGTTATGTATAACATCTCTCACTCTCTGGTTGGAGAGATATCTCTCTCTCTCTGTTATGTATAAGATGTCTCACTCTCTGGTTGGAGAGATCTCTCTCACTGTGATGTATAACATTTCTCACTCTCTGGTTGGATAGATCTCTCTCTCTTTTATGTATAACATCTCTCACAATATTGTTGGAGATATCGCTCTCTCTCTCTGATGTATAACATTTCTCACTCTCTGGTTGGAGAGATCTCTCTCTCTCTCTGTGTTATGTATAACATCTCTCACTCTCTGGTTGGAGAGATATCTCTCTCTCTCTGTTATGTATAAGATGTCTCACTCTCTGGTTGGAGAGATCTCTCTCACTGTGATGTATAACATTTCTCACTCTCTGGTTGGATAGATCTCTCTCTCTTTTATGTATAACATCTCTCACAATCTTGTTGGAGATATCGCTCTCTCTCTCTGATGTATAACATTTCTCACTCTCTGGTTGGAGAGAGCTCTCTCTCTCTCTGTTATTTTTAACATTATGTTATGTATAACAAGAACAAGTCCTTCATTATATCCCAAAAAAAGTCAGTTTAGTTGGCGTGCTTGATTCAGTAATCCACCGGTTTCCCTCGTTCAAAATGCATACAAATGAATCCCAAAACTTATCAATAAACTTCGTCCAAACAAGTCAAACAACGTTTCTAATCAATCCTCAGGTACCCTAATATGTAAATAAACGATACAATTTAAGACGGAGAATAGTATGTTCATTACCGGAGATAAATAACGAAGTGCGTGCCTCATCCACACGCGCCACAATACTACAGCAAAAATGTGAGCCACCTAGCCACCTAAAACTATAAATTCTAGCTCATTTTTCAAAAAACAAGCCTGAAAATTTTCTAAAGACTGTTGACATCTACTGGAATCCCTAGGAACTACAATCTGGGAGGTATTCCATCGATATTCACACAGACAGCCATTTCAATGAGTGGTGAGCTCAAAAAAAAATAATTCCGGATGGATTCTCCTTGGGTTTTTGCCTGCTATATCAGTTCTGTTATACTCACAAACATTATTTTAATAGTTGTGGAAACGTTAGAGTGTTTTCTATCCAAAACGACCAATTATATGCATATCCTAGCTTCTGGACCTTCTGGACCAGGCAGTTTACTTTGGGCACCTCAGTCATCCAAACTTCTGAATACTGGCCCCTATCCCGAAGAAGTTAATGTATAACATGTTTCACTCTCTGTTTGGATAGATCGCTCTCTCTTTTATGTATAACATGTCTCACTCTCTGGTTGGAGAGATCTCTCTCTTTTATGTATAACATTTCTCACAATCTTGTTGGAGATCTCTCTCTCTCTCTCTCTGATGTATAACATGTCTCACTCTCTTGTTGGAGATCTCTCTCTCTGATGTATAACATGTCTCACTCTCTTGTTGGAGAGATCTCTCTCTCTCTGATATGTATAAAATGTATCACACTCTGGTTGGAGAGATCTCTCTCTCTCTCTTTGTGTTATGTATAACATCTCTCACTCTCTTGTTGGAGAGATCTCACTCTCTTCCTCTTTCTCTCTCCCTCTCTTTTCTTTCCTCTCGCTATCTCTCTCACTCTCTCTCTCTTTCACTCTCTAATTTTCACAGATTGTGATACACAAGTAATCTGTGGCCCGTTCGCTGTTCTAAACTACTCTGTCCAGATGGAGGGCATCCGTCTAGAGGGTGAGTGGACAGACAATCTGTTTGTAGTTGTAGTTCTCTCTCTCTGACCCTTCCACCAGGCCAGGGTGATGGTCAACACCATGGAAACAGCAGCTGGCCATGCAGATGGCCTCACTGTAATGAAGATTACCTTCCAGCCAATGGGCACGGATTTCATACAACGGTTCTTTTTTGTGGTTAACTTAATCTTCACTCAATGTACAAAACCAGTGACCCTGTCTTGCATTCAGTTTATTAAGAGGAAATAATGTTTTATAGTCATATGACTGATTTAAGGCAACTGAGAGCAGGTTTTCGGGCAGGCCACATCTCCATCTCCTTGGAGCAGCTCTGTTCTCTCTTGGAAAGAAAAGCCTTGCTGTTGCATATTCCAGCAGCACATTCAGTGAACTGGAGAACAGGAAGAGAGGAGTGAAAGAGGAACTGTAATATCACAAAATAACATTCTGTTTAGGAAGGGGGCACACTACACAGTTTTTTCCACACTTTAGTATATTCAGCATTGCATTGAAGAAATAGGCCTAGTTGTTGTTATTCTTCACAAGGAGATGTATAATCACTACAATGTACTCCCTCTAACTGATTTTCACCTCATCATAACCATGTGGGAATGTAAGTGAGCATTTTTAGTCTCTCTCTCTCTCTCTGTGTGTGTGTGTGTGTGTGTGTGTGTGTGTGTGTGTGTGTGTGTGTGTGTGTGTGTGTGTGTGTGTGTGTGTGTGTGTGTGTGTGTGTGTGTGTGTGTGTGTGTGTGTGTGTGTGTGTGTAAGAGAGAAAAAGAGAGAGATAGAGATAGATAGAGAAAGAGAGAGAGACAGAGCGAGAGGGTTAGTATCCTCTTGTCGTAGTCCAGTATGGCTTTCTTTGAAAGGCTCTTCTCTCTCTCTTCTTTCCCGTTCCTCCATTCAATGGGTCGTGTTAATCTGGCCTTCTCCTAACAAGTGTCTCTTTGATGTGATGCAATTGCTGCTTCCTGCCAGCCTCCAGAACAGAGCTCTCCTACCAGGATGGTGTTTCTCCTCTCTGAATACACAGGGCTTTGATTGGCTTTATGATAAGGAGGGTAGACGGGTACAAACTCCTCCTCAGTGCTCACTCTCTCGACCCGCTATCGCATCATCATGCCAACAACAGGTCCCCTTGATGTACACACTGAGTAGCTGACATACAGCTGACCGTGGAAGGTATTCATATGCCATCATGATCGCTTGGGAATGCTGCTTTGAGAAAGGATCCTTCTCTCAAATTATATGATCTCATTACCTTTCCATCCATCGCACAATGCTTTCATCAGGAGCAGCAGCTAGCTATCCTATAGGCATTACGAAACTTTCCCTCAGCTTTAGTCAGGAGATGGTGTCGTGACCGGGGTTTGGGATAGCCCTGCCAGAAAGTCACCCCCCTCATCCACTGGACCTGGCCTGTCAGATGGGCTCTCTGTTTCTGTTTCGCACAGCGTACACACACACACACACACACACACACACACACACACACACACACACACACACACACACCCACACACACACACACACACACACACAGAGAGAGGGGGAACCTTCCTCTTCACAACATTCTGCATGCCTGGGAATTTACTTATTGTTATTGCCGTCAGATTACAGCATTTAGGGGCCTGGAGTGGCCAACCTGGCAGTTCACTACGGGGGAAAAGCGCTGTCATTGCACAAACCTGTGTAACTGTAAGGCTACGGACGCTATCTCTGCTAGCGTGCTATGCTTAGATATATGAATGAATAGAACGGGCTTGGAACCTCTAACCCTGGCAATTTGACTGGTGAACAAATTCATGGGTACACGCGCAATGGCAGTCTGGTATTGTGATGCAATAATTTGCCATGGTAATGTAGAATGTTCTATCAACTGATGCTGGATTGCCATGGTAATGTAGAATGTTCTATCAACTGATGCTGGATTGCCATGGTAATGTAGAATGTTCTATCAACTGATGCTGGATTGCCATGGTAATGTAGAATGTTCTATCAACTGATGCTGGATTGCCATGGTAATGTAGAATGTTCTATCAACTGATGCTGGATTGCCATGGTAATGTAGAATGTTCTATCAACTGATGCTGGATTGCCATGGTAATGTGGAATGTTCTATCAACTGATGCTGGATTGCCATGGTAATGTAGAATGTTCTATCAAATGATGCTGGATTGCCATGGTAATGTAGAATGTTCTATCAAATGATGCTGGATTGCCATGGTAATGTAGAATGTTCTATCAAATGATGCTAACTGGGCCTCCCGAGTAGCGCATCGGTCTAAGGTATTGCAAAGCTTGAGGCGTCACTACAGTTCCGAGTTCGATCCCGAGCTGTGTCGCAACCGGGAGGTCCATGAGGCAACGCACAATTGGCCCAGCTTCGTCAGGGTTAGGGGAGGGTTTGGCCAGCCGGGATGTCCTTGTCCATGTCTAGCGACTCCTGTGGCGGGCCGGGCGCATGCACGCTGACATATTCGCCAGTTGTACTGTGTTTCCTCTGACACATTGGTGCGGCTGGCTTCCGGGTTAAGCGAGCAGTGTTTAAAGGGTCGTGTTTCGGAGGACGCATGGTTCTCGACCATCACCTCTCCCGAGTCCGTACTGGAGTTGCAGCGATGGGACAAGACTAACTACCAATTGGATATCACGAAATTGTAATAAAAAAATACTAAAAAATACAAAAATACAAAATTGATGCTAACTGATGTGGCTCATGCAATGGAATATATATGTTGTCATGTCAGTTTAGTTCACTCAACAAATCACAGCACAGATTGAAGGGTACACTTCCTGCTTTTACTTCCTGGCATGGGTATACTCAAAATGGCTGCCTGTCCATCCATTATGCCATTATTGATTTGAATGGAGACCCCCTTTCTATTCATTCTATGGTTATTTCTATGGTGCTGTGTCTATGCCATTCCATGTGGTCACATTCAGTCCTATGCAGTTCCGGCCACTTAACAGCGAAAAGGTGCAAAATGCAGAAATTATTCCGCCATATCCTGGTTCTAAAATTCAAATAGTTTACTTAATTTAAGTTTATGAAAAAACAAGCAATGTAAACAATCTAAACCGCTGTGAAATATATATTTTTAATAATCAAAAATATAGTATTTTCATCTGTTTGAAGCTGGTGTACAAAACCGAAAGTAAAAGACCAAAAACTTAACTTAAAGGAAAGGTTCACCCATTTTGAATGTTATACTGTTTTTGTGCATCTCTGAGTGATGTTCTATCGATTCCCTGGGTGATTTGCTTGTTTTCATGTGTATCTGAGTTATTGGTGTTGAAGCTGGCAGAAATCTGGCCAGTATGACATTGTGATAAAGTCTCTCTCACTACACTGGAAGTTAACAGGAATATGACTTTTAGATCTAAAACGTCTATCAAACGTGTCAGACTTCACTACTGGCTGATGTCATAATGACGGAGGAGGTCTTCTCTCCAATGAGGGATTGATCATATTTTTGCGATATTCCTAATTCGAGAAATGTGTAATTTAATGGAGGGTCTAGTACATTCCTATTTGTCTGCCTCTTTAGTCCAGGGTGCATTGCATAGAAATTATAGAAAGGAGATGGGAATCCAATGAATGAAGGAACCTATAACACTCCACCCAGCAGACCGTCGACCAATCGCGTTCACATTGTCATGCTGCGACACGCGGTTGCTAAGCTAATCGTCATGCAATCCCTTCTCAAAGTCAGTGTATATGTCAAGAACTTGCCTATTTTCCTCGAAAGTACGCAAAGTTATACGATACTACAGAGAGCAAGTTAATTATCTCACTTCTCAGAAAATAGTTTAATTTTGCACTTGTTGTCGACGAAATTCATGCTAATGTTGGGTTTTAGCGCTAGCGCCCAAAAGACTCCCATTCACTCCTTGGAGAGCGCTCCTTGTCTCAGAATCACCCAGAATGCACTGCATGAAACATTGACATAGCATGGGCAACGTTTCCCATCTCCTCAAAAGTATATCTGCAGCTGTGAATGTTAGACTCCACTGTGTGAGGCTGCAGGTTGAACATGTTGAAATTGTAGACAACTAAATTGATAGTGCAGTTTGTTTAACTGATTGTACAGCTAACTTGCTACGTTATATGCTGATATTGTCTGTGGTATTATTGTGTGTAGCTACGTTTGCTAGCTAGCCAGCCAGCCCATATAGAGAGCATTGCATTGCGTACTTGAGCTGCAATAGATTTCCACAACAATTGTCCATGTTGCTACCAACCTTATTATAACGCCAAAATGAAACATTTGTTAATAAAAAATATTGTTCTCACATATTAGTATTATTTAACACAGTCAATTAAAAGAGAGTGGTTTTGGGTGGATTTTTCCTTTAAGAACGGAAAGCATAGAAATAGCGCACATAGAACAGATCTACCGCTTCTAAAACTTGCAGTCAACGAGAGTGACATACCTATAACTCACATTTCTATTTGAATTTCATAGGGTTGCTCAAAAAGTGATATATTACAGCTATAAGCAGTCACAGTCTCTGTGCAGCAGAGACACTCAGAGGCTCACAAACCAAAGTTTTCAGCTTTTTCTTGCTGGTTTAATTCCAAGATAAATACTTACAGCGTGTTTACTTATACACTCACTTAGGGAATTGTTATTTTCCATCTTAAGTAGGACTGGTTACATTATGTTGTCTTATTGTGTAACCCAACAGACAGTTCTCTGCTAATCAGATCCCAGCTGTGTGACATCCACATGTTCTGACTTGCATAAGTGTCAAAGACATGGGTCATCGAGTGCGTTTATGTGTGTGGTAAGCGAAGGAGACAGATTCAGGTTCTCTTTCCGGATTTAACCTAGGACACAGACCTCCTCTCCCTCCCCTGCCTTTCAGACGACCGAGGCCCAACCACGCTTCTCTGATTCCCCACTATTGTCGTCCAGTGATCTTAGTAAACCATGTCAACTTATTGTCTAGGCCTTTCTGGGCCTCTTTTAACATCACAGTGACAATGGGAGGTCTTACTCAAACAAAGTCTGTGTTATTTCATGTGCATGTTGTTTTCTGCATCTGGAGACAGGTGGAACATGTGAGGCCATGTAAGGAGAGTGTTCAGTACACTGGGATCAATCTCATGACGTCACACTGAACGGGGTCATGTTCAGTAGGTACAAAACTTTTTAAAGCAGAATGAAATGGAGACGTCTAGTCTCTGACCTGAGAAATGCTCATTTTCATTTTTTAGTTGCAAAACATTTTGAAATAGTGTTCCCTAATTGAACACGACCCAGGCAGCTACTGATGGATGATACCGGACCCATGTCCCTGTCCTGTTGAGAGTCTATTGATCCATCCTAATGAAGGGCCTTGTATGATCTGGTCCCAGACCTGTCACTCTTTTGTGAGTCTGTTGATCTGTCCTAATGAAGGGCATTGTATGATCTGGTCCCAGACCTGTCACTCTGGTGTGATCAATCATAATGAAGCTATGACCAAAGGGGTATTGTTTGTGAGGTTTGAGTTTCATCTCTCTTGATCCCCCCCATCCACCCATCCTCAACCCCCGCAATACTTCCTCTTTCATTTCTTGTGGTTCAGTTCATTGAGCTCCTCTGCTTTTCATTAAAGTTGCCAAGCAACTGCCGAACACATGTAAAAAACCCTGGAATGCCATATGGATGGCATCCAAGATATTTTCATCTCCAAGTTTGATATCCGATGCTGGGTTTGGGTTCGTTTCCCATTCTGTTTAGAATGGAGGCATCCATGGTTAGATTACAGAGTCTTGAGTGCTGTTTGTCTATGGGAAACCATTGTTCTGTGAGTGTGTGTGTGTGTGTGTGTGTGTGTGTGTGTGTGTGTGTGTGTGTGTGTGTGTGTGTGTGTGTGTGTGTGTGTGTGCTCAGCGGCCAGCCCATCCTGATCGGTTTACATATTTGTCCTCGTCTGAGGAGACTGAAACATGAGACCGTTTGGCAACCACTCTCTGTAATTTACGATAAATCTCTGTTATTAGTAGTCATGTATTTAGTGGTTTATGTCAGGTAGACCACGGTGGACCCACTGCCTGAGCAGGTATGTCAGTTGTCTGCATTGTTTCAGTCAGTGTGGGACGGTCATGGCCTGGTCCCAGATCTGTTTGAGGGACAATAGAGGCTTGAGGTCACACATAATCACACTGTGTCATCGTCCAAGCTTAGTCCCAGATGTCATAGGAGTCATAGGAGTCATTAAGACACCACAGACAAATCCAGGCTAGAACGATGACACAGAGCCATTCCATTGGACCCTACAGCCAACATTGGATTGTCTCTCTCTGAGCCTTAACCACATGTCCCCAGCTCTTCTCACTTCTCAGAGGCTTTGCTGAATGTTTACTTTAACTCCAGCCGACAGGAGGGCTGATTTAGGATCCGTTTTGCCTTTTAGAACACTTTTACATGAAGAGGGGGGACCTGATCCCAGATCAGCAGTTCTACTCTGAGATGCTGGATGGTGATACGACCCCAGAGCTGCTCAAGGTCAGCAGCCAGCCAAGCCAGAGAGGAAGTATTAGGGCTCTCAACTGATCCCAAGTCAGCTTGACCAGCTTTACTGACAGTCTTCTTTCACACCCACAGCGGCTTAGGCTGCGTCGGGGTCAGTTTCTAGCTGACCCCTCACTCAGGATGTCTGGGTTAAACTTCGGTCAAAACCGTATTTTTATTGAAGATGTGGGGTTTAACTTTAGTCTGGCTAACACCTAACTTTCTGGAATGGCTCTTTGATGTTGTCGGTAGAATGTATCGATAATGAAGGAGGCTGTGCTTTTACTGGTTGGCTCTCCTCTGTGTCTTTCTCACTGAAACATCCACAGCCACACACAGCCCCTGAAGGTTGCCCCCCTTCCATTACAATGGTTGTATATTCAAATCCAAACAACAAGAGGGCTCAACCCCCGTGGACAAAAAAACATTTGAGAGAACCAATCAAACCCGTCCCACAATTTCTGAGTGAACATTGATTTAACAAACGGCCTCCTTTCTAGACCAGTGTGGTCACAGCTAACCCCTGCGCTGTGATTCACGTGGGTCGCATCAGCCAGGTGACAGTCACACGCCGTACCTATTCATTCACTTTTAGTAGTGGTGTCTTTCTGACGGTAGGCTGGAGTCAAAGGTGGCAACTCAATTGGGGAGGATGGGCATGTGGTAATGGCTGGAGCGGAATAGGTGGACAGGTTTCAAATACATCAACCACGTGGTTTCCATGTGTTTGATGCCATTCCATTTGCTCCATTCCAGACATTATTATGAGCCATCCTCCCCTCAGCAGCCTCCACTGACATCAGCCTTGTTCCTGTCTTAGTGGGCTGGAGTGGTAATGTTGTTCCTGTCTCAGTGGGCTGGAGTGGTAATATTGTTCCTGTCTCAGAGAGCTGGAGTGGTAATGTTGTTCCTGTCTCAGAGGGCTGGAGTGGTAATGTTGTTCCTGTCTCAGAGGGCTGGAGTGGTAATATTGTTCCTGTCTCAGAGGGCTGGAGTGGTAATATTGTTCCTGTCTCAGAGGTCTGGAGTGGTAATATTGTTCCTGTCTCAGAGGGCTGGAGTGGTAATATTGTTCCTGTCTCAGAGGGCTGGAGTGGTAATGTTGTTCCTGTCTCAGAGGGCTGGAGTGGTAATATTGTTCCTGTCTCAGAGGGCTGGAGAGGTAATGTTGTTCCTGTCTTAGTGGGCTGGAGTGGTAATGTTGTTCCTGTCTCAGAGGGCTGGAGTGGTAATATTGTTCCTGTCTCAGAGGGCTGGAGTGGTAATATTGTTCCTGTCTCAGAGGTCTGGAGTGGTAATATTGTTCCTGTCTCAGAGGGCTGGAGTGGTAATGTTGTTCCTGTCTCAGAGGGCTGGAGTGGTAATATTGTTCCTGTCTCAGAGGGCTGGAGTGGTAATGTTGTTCCTGTCTCAGAGGGCTGGAGTGGTAATGTTGTTCCTGTCTCAGAGGGCTGGAGTGGTAATGTTGTTCCTGTCTCAGAGGGCTGGAGTGGTAATATTGTTCCTGTCTCAGTGGGCTGGAGTGGTAATGTTGTTCCTGTCTTAGTGGGCTGGAGTGGTAATATTGTTCCTGTCTCAGAGGGCTGGAGTGGTAATATTGTTCCTGTCTCAGAGGGCTGGAGTGGTAATATTGTTCCTGTCTCAGAGGGCTGGAGTGGTAATGTTGTTCCTGTCTCAGAGGGCTGGAGTGGTAATGTTGTTCCTGTCTCAGAGGGCTGGAGTGGTAATGTTGTTCCTGTCTCAGAGGTCTGGAGTGGTAATATTGTTCCTGTCTCAGAGGGCTGGAGTGGTAATATTGTTCCTGTCTCAGAGGGCTGGAGTGGTAATATTGTTCCTGTCTCAGAGAGCTGGAGTGGTAATGTTGTTCCTGTCTCAGAGGGCTGGAGTGGTAATGTTGTTCCTGTCTCAGAGGGCTGGAGTGGTAATATTGTTCCTGTCTCAGAGGGCTGGAGTGGTAATATTGTTCCTGTCTCAGAGGGCTGGAGTGGTAATATTGTTCCTGTCTCAGAGGGCTGGAGTGGTAATATTGTTCCTGTCTCAGAGGGCTGGAGTGGTAATATTGTTCCTGTCTCAGAGGACTGGAGTGGTAATATTGTTCCTGTCTCAGTGGGCTGGAGTGGTAATATTGTTCCTGTCTCAGTGGGCTGGAGTGGTAATATTGTTCCTGTCTCAGAGGACTGGAGTGGTAATATTGTTCCTGTCTCAGAGGACTGGAGTGGTAATATTGTTCCTGTCTCAGAGGGCTGGAGTGGTAATGTTGTTCCTGTCTCAGAGGTCTGGAGTGGTAATATTGTTCCTGTCTCAGAGAGCTGGAGTGGTAATATTGTTCCTGTCTCAGAGGGCTGGAGTGGTAATATTGTTCCTGTCTCAGAGGGCCGGAGTGGTAATATTGTTCCTGTCTCAGAGGGCTGGAGTGGTAATGTTGTTCCTGTCTCAGAGGGCTGGAGTGGTAATGTTGTTCCTGTCTCAGAGGGCTGGAGTGGTAATATTGTTCCTGTCTCAGTGGGCTGGAGTGTTAATGTTGTTCCTGTCTCAGAGGGCTGGAGTGGTAATATTGTTCCTGTCTTAGTGGGCTGGAGTGGTAATGTTGTTCCTGTCTCAGAGGGCTGGAGTGGTAATATTGTTCCTGTCTTAGTGGGCTGGAGTGGTAATGTTGTTCCTGTCTCAGAGGTCTGGAGTGGTAATATTGTTCCTGTCTCAGAGGTCTGGAGTGGTAATATTGTTCCTGTCTCAGAGGGCTGGAGTGGTAATGTTGTTCCTGTCTCAGAGAGCTGGAGTGGTAATATTGTTCCTGTCTCAGAGGGCTGGAGTGGTAATGTTGTTCCTGTCTCAGAGGGCTGGAGTGGTAATATTGTTCCTGTCTCAGAGAGCTGGAGTGGTAATGTTGTTCCTGTCTCAGAGGGCTGGAGTGGTAATATTGTTCCTGTCTCAGAGAGCTGGAGTGGTAATATTGTTCCTGTCTCAGTGGGCTGGAGTGGTAATATTGTTCCTGTCTCAGAGGTCTGGAGTGGTAATATTGTTCCTGTCTCAGAGGTCTGGAGTGGTAATATTGTTCCTGTCTCAGAGGGCTGGAGTGGTAATGTTGTTCCTGTCTCAGAGGGCTGGAGTGGTAATATTGTTCCTGTCTCAGTGGGCTGGAGTGTTAATGTTGTTCCTGTCTCAGAGGGCTGGAGTGGTAATATTGTTCCTGTCTCAGAGGGCTGGAGTGGTAATGTTGTTCCTGTCTCAGAGGTCTGGAGTGGTAATGTTGTTCCTGTCTCAGAGGGCTGGAGTGGTAATATTGTTCCTGTCTCAGTGGGCTGGAGTGTTAATATTGTTCCTGTCTCAGAGGGCTGGAGTGGTAATATTGTTCCTGTCTTAGTGGGCTGGAGTGGTAATGTTGTTCCTGTCTCAGAGGGCTGGAGTGGTAATATTGTTCCTGTCTTAGTGGGCTGGAGTGGTAATGTTGTTCCTGTCTCAGAGGTCTGGAGTGGTAATATTGTTCCTGTCTCAGAGGTCTGGAGTGGTAATATTGTTCCTGTCTCAGAGGGCTGGAGTGGTAATGTTGTTCCTGTCTCAGAGAGCTGGAGTGGTAATATTGTTCCTGTCTCAGAGGGCTGGAGTGGTAATGTTGTTCCTGTCTCAGAGGGCTGGAGTGGTAATATTGTTCCTGTCTCAGAGAGCTGGAGTGGTAATGTTGTTCCTGTCTCAGAGGGCTGGAGTGGTAATATTGTTCCTGTCTCAGAGAGCTGGAGTGGTAATATTGTTCCTGTCTTAGTGGGCTGGAGTGGTAATATTGTTCCTGTCTCAGAGGTCTGGAGTGGTAATATTGTTCCTGTCTCAGAGGGCTGGAGTGGTAATATTGTTCCTGTCTCAGAGGGCTGGAGTGGTAATATTGTTCCTGTCTCAGAGGGCTGGAGTGGTAATATTGTTCCTGTCTCAGAGGGCTGGAGTGGTAATGTTGTTCCTGTCTCAGAGAGCTGGAGTGGTAATATTGTTCCTGTCTCAGAGGGCTGGAGTGGTAATGTTGTTCCTGTCTCAGAGAGCTGGAGTGGTAATGTTGTTCCTGTCTCAGAGGGCTGGAGTGGTAATATTGTTCCTGTCTTAGTGGGCTGGAGTGGTAATGTTGTTCCTGTCTCAGAGGGCTGGAGTGGTAATGTTGTTCCTGTCTCAGAGGGCTGGAGTGGTGCTGTTGTTCCTGTCTTAGAGGTGTGTTGGGTCATCGTTCTGTTGAAAAACAAATGATCGTCCCATTAACCTCTCTCGGGTATGTGGGACGAAATCGTCCCACCTAGTCAACAGCCAGTGGAATCGCGTGGCGCGAAATACAAAAACCTTAAAAATGCTATAACTTCAATTTCTCAAACATATGACTATTTTACACAATTTTAAAGACAAGACTCTCGTTAATGTCCGATTTCAAAAAGGCTTTACAGCGAAAGCAAAACATTAGATTATGTTAGGAGAGTACCCAGCCATAAATAATCACACAGCCATTTTTCAAGCAACTAACATGCATCACAAAAACCAAAACCACAGCGAAATGCAGCACTAACCTTTGATGATCTTCATCAGATGACACTCCTAGGACATTATGTTATACAATACATGCATGTTTTGTTCAATCAAGTTCATATTTATATCAAAAAACAGCTTTTTACATTAGCATGTGATGTTCAAAACTAGCATTCCCACCCAAAACGTCCGGTGAATTTACTAAATTACTCATGATAAACATTGACAAAATACATAACAATTATTTTAAGAATTATAGATACAGATCTCCTTTATGCAATCGCTATGTCAGATTTTGAAATAGCTTTTCGGCGAAAGCACATTTTGCAATATTCTGAGTACATAGCTCAGCCATCACGGCTAGCTAATTTGACACCCGCCAAGTTCGAGGCAACCTAAACTCAGAATTAGTATTAGAAAAATTGGATTACCTTTGCTGTTCTTCATCAGAATGCACTCCCAGGACTGCTACTTCCACAACAAATGTTGTTTTTGTTCCAAATAATCCATAGTTATGTGCAAATACCCCCGTTTTGTTCGTGCGTTCAGGTCACTATCCAAAGGGTAATGAGCGAGCGCATTTCGAGACAAAAAAATTCAAAATGTTCCATTACCGTACCTCGAAGCATGTCAAACGCTGTTTAAAATTCATTTTTATGGTATTTTTCTTGTAAAATAGCAATAATATTCCAACCGGACAATACTGTATTCATTCAAAGAGGAAAATAAAAAATGGCGAGGTCTCGTGAACGTGCATTTCCATTCCCTTTGTCCTCAGGCAGACCACTGACAAACTGAGTTACTATACTTTGCCCAGAGACAGGAGACGCCCCAATCCACTTTCTGGCAGCTTTAGAGAGCCAATGGAAGCCTTAGAAAGTGTAACATAACCCCACGGATACTGTAGTTTCGATAGACAAGCAAAAGGAGAACTACAAAATCGCAGACAGGCCACTTCCTACTTGGAATCTTCTCAGGTTTTTGCCTGCCATATGAGTTCTGTTACACTCACAGACACCATTCAAACAGTTTTAGAAACTTTACAGTGTTTTCTATCCAAATCTAATAATAATATGCATATTCTCGTTTCTGGGCAAGAGTAGTAACCAGTTTAAATCGGGTATGTTTTTTATCCGGCCGTGAAAATACTGCCCCCTAGCCCAGACAGGTTAACAGTCTGATGGCCTTGAGATAGAAGCTGTTTTTCAGTCTCTCGGTCCCAGCTTTGATGCACCTGTACTGACCTCGCCTTCTGGATGATAGCGGGGTGAACAGGCAGAGGCTCGGGTAGTTGTTGTCTTTGATGATCTTTTTGGCCTTCCTGTGACATCGGGTGGTGTAGGTGTCCTGGAGGGCAGGTAGTTTGCACCCGGTGATGCATTGTGCAGACCTCAATACCCTCTGGAGAGCCTTACGGTTATGGGCAGAGCAGCTGCCGTACCAGGCGGTGATACAACCCGACAGGATGCTCTCGATTGTGCATCTGTAAAAGTTTGTGAGTGTGTTTGGTGACAAGCCGAATTTCTTCAGCCTCCTGAGGTTGAAGAGGCGCTGCTGCACCTTCTTCACCACGCTGTCTGTGTGGGTGGACCATTTCAGTTTGTCTGTGATGTGTACGCCGAGGAACTTAAAACTTTCCACCCTCTCCCCCACGGTCCCGTCAGTATAGATAGGGGGCTGCTCCCCCTCTGCTGTTTCCTGAAGTCCACGATCATCTCCTTTGTTTTGTTGACATTGAGTGTGAGGTTCTTGTCCTGACACCACACTCCGAGGGCCCTCACTTCCTCCCTGATTGTCTGTCTCGTCGTTGGTAATCAAGCCTACCACTGTAGTGTCGTCTGCAAACTTGATGATTGAGTTGGAGGCGTGCATGGCCACGCAGTCGTGGGTGAACAGGGAGTACAAGAGAGGGCTGAGAACGCACCCTTATGGTGCAGTGATAAGGATCAGCGGGGTGGAGATGTTGTTACCTACCCTCACCACCTGGGGGCAGCCCGTCAGGAAGTCCAGGACCCAGTTGCACAGGGCGGGGTTGAGACCCAGGGTCTCGAGCTTAATAACGAGTTTGGAGGGTACTATGGTGTTAAATGCTGAGCTGTAATCGATGAACAGCATTCTTACATAGGTATTCCTCTTGTCCAGATGGGTTAGGGCAGTGTGCAGAATGATGGCGATTGCGTTGTCTGTGGACCAATTGGGGCGGTAAGGAAATTGGAGTGGGTCTAGGGTGTCAGGTAGGGTGGATGTGATATGGTCCTTGACTAGTCTCTCAAAGTACTTCATGATGATGGAAGTGAGTGCTACAGGGCGGTAGTCATTTAGTTCAGTTGCCTTAGCTTTCTTGGGAACAGGAACAATGGTGGCCCTCTTGAAGCATGTGGAAACAGCAGACTGGGATAAGGATTGATTGAATATGTCCGTAAACACACCAGCCAGCTGGTCTGCGCATGCTCTGAGGACGCGGCCGGGGATGCCGTCTGGGCCTGCAGTCTTGCGAGGGTTAACACGTTTAAATGTTTTACTCACGTTGGCTACAGTGAAGGAGGGCCCACAGGTTTTGGTAGCGGGCCGTGTCAGTGGCACTGTACTGTCCTCAAAGCGAGCAAAGAATTAGTTTAGTCTGTCTGGAGCAAGGCATTGTGGTCCGCGACGGGGCTGGTTTTACTTTTGTAGTCAGTGATTGACTGTAGACCCTGCCACGTACCTCTCGTGTCTGAGCCGTTGAATTGCGACTCCATTTTGTCTCTACACTGACGCTTAGCTTGTTTGATTGCCTTTCGGAGGGAATAGCTACACTGTTTGTATTCGGTCATGTTTCCGGTCACCTTGCCCTGATTAAAAGCAGTGGTTTGCGCTTTCAGTTTTGCGCAAATGCTGCCATCAACCCATAGTTTCTGGTTGGGGAATGTTTTTAATAGACGCTGTGGGTACAACATCACCGCTGCACTTGCTAATAAACTCACACACCGAATCAGCGTATTCGTCAATGTTGTTTTTCGATGTTATGTGGAACATATCCCAGTCCATGGAGTCGTGGTCAGCTTTTCCAAAAGGAGGGCGGGGGAGGGCCTTATATGTGTCGCGGAAGTTAGAATAACAATGATCCAGGGTTTTACCAGCCCTGGTTGCACCATCGATATGCTGATAGAATTTGGGGAGTCTTGTTTTCAGATTAGCCTTGTTAAAATCCCCGGCTACAATAAATGCAGCCTCAGGATATGTGGTTTCCAGTTCACATAGAGTCGAATTAAGTTCTTTCAGGGCCGTCGATGTGTCTGCTTGGTGGGGAATATACACGACTGTGATTATGATCGAAGAGAATTCTCTTGGTAGATAATGTGGTCGGCATTTGATTGTGAGGAATTCTAAGTCATGTGAACAAAAGGACTTGAGTTCCTGTATGTTGTTATGATAACACCACGTCTCTTTAATCATAAGGCATACACCCCGCCCTTCTTCTTACCAGAGAGATGCTTGTTTCTGTCAGCGCGATGCATGAAGAAACCAGGTGGCTGTACCGACTCAGATAGCGTGTCTTGAGTGAGCCATGTTTCCGTGAAACAAAGAATGTTACAGTCCCTGATGTCTCTATAGAAAGCTACATTTACATTTACATTTAAGTCATTTAGCAGACGCTCTTATCCAGAGCGACTTACAAATTGGTGCATTCACCTTATAATATCCAGTGGAACAACCACTTTACAATAGTGCATCTAAATCTTTTAAGGGTGGGTTAGAAGGATTACTTTATCCTATCACAGGTATTCCTTAAAGAGGTGGGGTTTCAGGTGTCTCCGGAAGGTGGTGATTGACTCCGCTGTCCTGGCGTCGTGAGGGAGCTTGTTCCACCATTGGGGTGCCAGAGCAGCGAACAGTTTTGACTGGGCTGAGCGGGAACTGTGCTTCCTCAGAGGTAGGGAGGCGAGCAGGCCAGAGGTGGATGAACGCAGTGCCCTTGTTTGGGTGTAGGGCCTGATCAGAGCCTGAAGGTACGGAGGTGCCGTTCCCCTCACAGCTCCGTAGGCAAGCACCATGGTCTTGTAGCGGATGCGAGCTTCGACTGGAAGCCAGTGGAGAGAGCGGAGGAGCGGGGTGACGTGAGAGAACTTGGGAAGGTTGAACACCAGACGGGCTGCGGCGTTCTGGATGAGTTGTAGGGGTTTAATGGCACAGGCAGGGAGCCCAGCCAACAACGAGTTGCAGTAATCCAGACGGGAGATGACAAGTGCCTGGATTAGGACCTGCGCCGCTTCCTGTGTGAGGCAGGGTCGTACTCTGTGAATGTTGTAGAGCATGAACCTACAGGATCGGGTCACCGCCTTGATGTTAGTGGAGAACGACAGGGTGTTGTCCAGGGTCACGCCGAGGCTCTTAGCACTCTGGGAGGAGGACACAAGGGAGTTGTCAACCGTGATGGCGAGATCATGGAACGGGCAGTCCTTCCCCGGGAGGAAGAGCAGCTCCGTCTTGCCGAGGTTCAGCTTGAGGTGGTGATCCGTCATCCACACTGATATGTCTGCCAGACATGCAGAGATGCGATTCGCCACCTGGTTGTCAGAAGGGGGAAAGGAGAAGATTAATTGTGTGTCATCTGCATAGCAATGATATGAGAGACCATGTGAGGATATGACAGAGCCAAGTGACTTGGTGTATAGCGAGAATAGGAGTGGGACTAGAACAGAGCCCTGGGGGACACCAGTGGTGAGAGCACGTGGTGCGGAGACAGATTCTCGCCACGCCACCTGGTAGGAGCGACCTGTCAGGTAGGACGCAATCCAAGCGTGGGCCGCGCCGGAGATGCCCAGCTCGGAGAGGGTGGAGAGGAGGATCTGATGGTTCACGGTATCAAAGGCAGCAGATAGGTCTAGAAGGATGAGAGCAGAGGAGAGAGAGTTAGCTTCATCAGTGCGGAGAGCCTCCGTGACACAGAGAAGAGCAGTCTCAGTTGAATGCCCAGTCTTGAAACCTGACTGATTAGGATCAAGAAGGTCATTCTGCGAGAGATAGCAAGAGAGCTGGCCAAGGACGGCACGTTCAAGAGTTTTGGAGAGAAAGGAAAGAAGGGATACTGGTCTGTAGTTGTTGACATCGGAGGGATCGAGTGTAGGTTTTTTCAGAAGGGGTGCAACTCTCGCTCTCTTGAAGACGGAAGGGACGTAGCCAGCGGTCAAGGATGAGTTGATGAGCGAGGTGAGGTAGGGGAGAAGGTCTCCGGAAATGGTCTGGAGAAGAGAGGAGGGGATAGGGTCAAGTGGGCAGGTTGTTGGGCGGCCGGCCGTCACAAGACGCGAGATTTCATCTGGAGAGAGAGGGGAGAAAGAGGTCAAAGCACAGGGTAGGGCAGTGTGAGCAAGACCAGCGGTGTCGTTTGACTTAGCAAACGAGGATCGGATGTCGTCAACCTTCTTTTCAAAATGGTTGACGAAGTCATCCGCAGAGAGGGAGGAGGGGGGGGGGGGGGGGAGGAAGATTCAGGAGGGAGGAGAAGGTAGCAAAGAGCTTCCTAGGGTTAGAGGCAGATGCTTGGAGTTTAGAGTGGTAGAAAGTGGCTTTAGCAGCAGAGACAGAAGAGGAAAATGTAGAGAGGAGGGAGTGAAAGGATGCCAGGTCCGCAGGGAGGCGAGTTTTCCTCCATTTCCGCTCGACTGCCCGGAGCCCTGTTCTGTGAGCTCGCAGTGAGTCATCGAGCCACGGAGCAGGAGGGGAGGACCGAGCCGGCCTGGAGGATAGGGGACAGAGGAAATCAAAGGATGCAGAGAGGGAGGAGAGGAGGGTTGAGGAGGCAGAATCAGGAGATAGGTTGGAGAAGGTTTGAGCAGAGGGAAGAGATGATAGGATGGAAGAGGAGAGAGTAGCGGGAGAGAGAGAGCGAAGGTTGGGACGGCGCAATACCATCCGAGTAGGGGCAGAGTGAGAAGTGTTGGATGAGAGCGAGAGGGAAAAGGATACAAGGTAGTGGTCGGAGACTTGGAGGGGAGTTGCAATGAGATTAGTGGAAGAACAGCATCTAGTAAAGATGAGGTCAAGCGTATTGCCTGCCTTGTGAGTAGGGGGGGAAGGTGAGAGGGTGAGGTCGAAAGAGGAGAGGAGTGGAAAGAAGGAGGCAGAGAGGAATGAGTCAAAGGTAGACGTGGGGAGTCACCCAGAACTGTGAGAGGTGAGCCATCCTCAGGAAAGGAACTTATCAAGGCGTCAAGCTCATTGATGAACTCTCCAAGGGAACCTGGAGGGCGATAAATGATAAGGATGTTAAGCTTGAAAGGGCTGGTAACTGTGACAGCATGGAATTCAAATGAGGAGATAGACAGATGGGTCAGGGGAGAAAGAGAGAATGTCCACTTGGGAGAGATGAGGATTCCAGTGCCACCACCCCGCTGGCTCGATGCTCTAGGGGTATGCGAGAACACGTAGTCAGACAAGGAGAGAGCAGTAGGAGTAGCAGTGTTATCTGTGGTAATCCATGTTTTTCCGTCAGCGCCAGGAAGTCTAGGGACTGGAGGGTAGCATAGGCTGAGATGAACTCAGCCTTGTTGGCCGCAGACCGGCAGTTCAAGAGGCTGCCGGAGACCTGGAACTCCACGTGGGTCGTGCGCGCTGGGACCACCAGGTTAGAGTGGCAGCGGCCACGCAGTGTGGAGCGTTTGTATGGCCTGTGCAGAGGGGAGAGAACAGGGATAGACAGACACATAGTTGACAAGCTACAGAAGAGGCTAAGCTAATGCAAAGGAGATTGGAATGACAAGTGGACTACACGTCTCGAATGTTCAGAAAGTTAAGCTTACGTTGCAAAAATCTTATTGACTAAAATGATACAGTACTGCTGGCTGGTGGAGTAGGCTAGCTAGCAGTGGCTGCGTTGTTGACTTTGAACGTGTAGCTGGCTAGGTAACCTCGATAGTTTCAGTACTACACCTTGTCATGATACAAAGCAACTTTGTAGCTAGCTAGCTAACATAACACTAATCAAGACGTTCCTTGTAATGTATTTAGTTTCTACAATGCTGCTCGTCGGTAATAGTTGGCTGGGTTAGGAAAAATGGCGTCGCGGGGGACGGAAATAGCTGGCTAGCTAACCTCGATGGCTGGCTAGCTAACCTCGGTAATTACTAAACTACACAATTATCAAGCTATGACAAAGACAACTAAGTAGCTAGCTAGCTAACACTACACTAGTCAAATCGTTCCGTTGTAAAGTATTAGTATCTACAGCGCTGCTAGTCGGTAACGGTTGGCTAGCTAGCAGTGGGTTAATGATGACTAGGTGTGTTGACTAGGTCTGGCGCCGCGTCGCGGCTGGCTAGCTCACCTCGATAATTACTCAAACTACACAATTATCTTAGATACAGAGACAGCAAAGACAACTATGTAGCTGGCTAACTAACACTAACACCACACTAATCAAGTCGTTACATTGTAATGTAATAGTTTCTACAGTGCTGCTCGTCGGTAGAAGTTGGCTAGCTAGCAGTGATGACTAGCTAGCTAGCAGCTAGCAGTGTTGACTACGTTAGGAGGACGAAGATAGCTAGCCTCGATAATTACTCAATTACTCTAAACTACACAATTATCTTTGATACAAAGACGGCTATGTAGCTAGCTAAGAAGAATTGCTCAGATCAAACAAATCAAGCCGTTGTAATGTAGTGAAGTGTAATATTACCCTTGCTCGGATTTCGTCTACCTTGTTGCCAAGAGACTGAACATTGGCGAGTAGTATGCTCGGGAGCGGTGCGTGATGTGCCCATCTACGGAGCCTGACCAGAAGACCGCTCCGTCTGCCCCTTCTACGGTGCTGTTGTTTTGGGTCGCCGGCTGGGATCCGATCCATTGTCCTGGGTGGTAGGCCAAACAGAGGATCCGCTTCGGGAAAGTCATATTCCTGGTCGTAATGTTGGTGAGTTGACGTTGCTCTTATATCCAATAGTTCCTCCCGACTGTATGTAATAAAACCTAAGATTATCTGGGGTAACATTGTAAAAAATAACACATAAAAAAACTAAATACTGCATAGTTTCCTAGGTAAGCGAAGCGAGGCGGCCATCTCTGTCGGCGCCGGAATAAGGATCAACCAGTGGGTCTTGCAATGGGTATACAGAGATGACCAATTTACAGAGGAGTATAGAGTGCAGTGATTTGTCCTATAAGGAGCATTGGTGGCAAATCTGATGGCCGAACGGTAAAGAACATCTAGCGCATCCTTACCTGCCGATCTATAAATTACATTGCCGTAATCTAGCATGGGTAGGATTGTCATCTGAATCAGGGTTAGTTTGGCAGCTGGGGTGAAAGAAGTGCGATTACGATAGAGGAAACCAAGTCTAGATTTAACCTTAGCATGCAGCTTTGATATACGCTGAGAAAAACAGTGTACCGTCTAGCCATACTCCCAAGTACTTGTATGAGGTGACTACCACAAGCTCTAAACCCTCAGGTAGTAATCACATCTGTGGGGAAGAGGGGCATTCTTCTTACCAAACCATATGACCTTTGCTTTGGAGGTGTTCAGAACAAGGTTAAGGGTAGAGAAAGCTTGTTGGACACTAAGAAAGCTTTGTTGTAGAGCGTTTAACACAAAATCCGGGGAGGGGTCAGCTGAGTATTCCAGGTGACTACCTCATGAAGCTGTTCGAGAGAATGCCAAGAGTGTGCAAAGCTGTCATTAAGGCAAAGGGTGGCTACTTTGAAGAATCTCAAATACATTTTTTTGATTACTACATGATTCCATGTGTTATTTCATAGTTTTGATGCCTTCTACAACGTAGAAAATAGTTAAAATAAAGAAAACCCCTTGAATGAGTAGGTGTCCAAACTTTCGACTGGTACTGTATGTTTGCATTGCCAAAGCAAGTAAAAAAGATAATAAACAAAAGTGAAATAAACACTCTCTTGCTCTCTGTCCCCCTCTCTCTCTATCGCTCTCTCTCTCTGTACCCCACCTCTCTCTGTATACACTACATGACTAAAAGTATATGGACACCTGCTCATCAAACATCTCATTCCAAAATCATGGGCATTAATATGGAGTTGGTCCCCCCATTTGCTGTTATAACAGCCTCCACTCTTTTGGGGAGGCTTCCCTCTAGATGTTGGAACATTGCTGCAGAGATTTGGGATTTGGGGTTTTAGGCTGGGTTTCTGTACAGCACTTTGATGTAAGAAGGGCTATATAAATTTGATTTGATTTGATTTGAGACTTACGTCCATTCAGCCACAAGAACATTAGTGAGGTCCGGCACTGATGTTGGGTGATCAGGCCTGGCTCGCAGTCTGCATTCCAATTCATCCCAAAGGTGTTCGATGGGGTTGTGGTCAGGGCTCTGTGCAGGCCAGTCAAGTTCTTCCTCACCAATCGACAAACCATTTCTATGTGGACCTCACTTTGTGCACGGGGACATTGTCATGCTGAAACAGGAAAGGTCCTTCCCTAAGGTGTAGCTTTAAGATTTCCCTTCACTTAAGGGGCCTAAACCAAACCATGAAAAACATCCCCAGACCATTATTCCTCCTCCACCAAACATTACAGTTGGCACTATGCATTCTGGCAGGTAGTGTTCCCCTGGCATCCACCAAACCCAGATTCGTCCGTCGGACTGCCAGTTGGTGAAGCGTGATTCAATCACTCCAGAGAACGCATTTCCACTGATCCAGAGTCCAATGGTGGCGAGGTTTACACCACTCAAGCCGACGCTTGGCATTACACATGGTGATCTTAGGTTTGTGTGTGGCTGCTCAGCCATGGAAATCCATTTGTGAAGCTCCGGGCGAACAGTTCTTGTGCTGATGTTGCTCCCAGAGGCCGTTTGGAACTCAGTAGTGAGTGTTGCAACCGAGGACAGACGATTTTTACGTGCTTCTGCACTCGGCGATCCCGCTCTGTAAGCTTGTGTGGCCTATCACTTCGCGGCTAAGCCGCTATTGCTCCTCGACATTTCCACTTCACAATAACAGCACTTACAGTTGACCGGGGCCGCTCTAGCAGGGCAGACATTTGACGAACTGACTTGTTGGAAAGGTGGCATCCTATGACGGTGCCACGTTGAAAGTCACTGAGCTCAGTAAGGCATTCTACTGCCAAGGTTTGTCTATGGAGATTGCATGGCTGTATGCTCGATTTCATACACCTGTCAGCAAAAGGTGTGGCTGAAATAACCAAATCCACTCATTTGAGGAGGTGTTCACAGCTCCCTCCCGGTCCGGCCACGCACTGAGCTGCCCTGTTTCACTCCGGCGGCTTGACCTTTCCAGCCCTGACAGCTCATTCTCACACCACATCCTCTGGAGGACCCTCAGCCAACACACACACACACACACACGGGTGGCAGGTAGCCTAGCGGGTTAGAGTGTAACCCTAATTTTCTCCAGGGGCACCGTACTACTATGACTGACCCTATAAAACTACACATTTCACTGGATTTATCTGGTGTGTGAGACAATAAAAACATACCAACACACACATACACACTAGAGCTGGGACAATAAACCGAAAATTATCGACACCGATCACTTAACGCAGGAATTTTGCTGATATGGTTCATTACGATAAGAAACCTATACTAGATAAATGTGAAGTTTGAAATTGAATAAGTTTGCGAATATGGCCGATTGTTAATGGGACAATTGATGGCTAGTTTAAAGGATCATTTAAAAAAAACTGTGGTGCACATTAATGTTATAAACCTATCGTTCTAGTCATCGTCATCAAGCAATTTAATCACAATGTGATGTTTTATCCATATCGTCCAGCTCTATGACATACACCAACACACAGGTCAACCAGCAGCCACTTCAATAACACCAACACACAGGTCAACCAGCAGCCACTTCAATAACACCAACACACAGGTCAACCAGCAGCCACTTCAATAACACCAACACACAGGTCAACCAGCAGCCACTTCAATAACACCAACACACAGGTCAACCAGCAGCCACTTCAATAACACCAACACACAGGTCAACCAGCAGCCACTTCAGTAACACCAACACACAGGTCAACCAGCAGCCACTTCAGTAACACCAACACACAGGTCAACCAGCAGCCACTTCAATAACACCAACACACATGTCAACCAGCAGCAGAACCGATGCAGAAGAACTGTAACACCGTGGCAGGAAAGATGCAGCAGAACAGTAACACAGTGGCAGGACAGATGCAGCAGAACAGTAACACAGTGGCAGGAAAGATGCAGCAGAACAGTAACACAGTGGCAGGACAGATGCAGCAGAACAGTAACACAGTGGCAGGACAGATGCAGCAGAACAGTAACACAGTGGCAGGAAAGATGCAGCAGAACAGTAACACCGTGGCAGGAAAGATGCAGCAGAACAGTAACACAGTGGCAGAACAGATGCAGCAGAACAGTAACACAGTGGCAGGACAGATGCAGCAGAACAGTAACACAGTGGCAGGACAGATGCAGCAGAACAGTAACACAGTGGCAGGACAGATGCAGCAGAACAGTAACACAGTGGCAGGACAGATGCAGCAGAACAGTAACACAGTGGCAGGACAGATGCAGCAGAACAGTAACACAGTGGCAGGACAGATGCAGCAGAACAGTAACACCGTGGCAGGAAAGATGCAGCAGAACAGTAACACAGTGGCAGGACAGATGCAGCAGAACAGTAACACAGTGGCAGAAAAGATGCAGCAGAACAATAACACAGTGGCAGGAAAGATGCAGCAGAACAGTAACACAGTGGCAGGACAGATGCAGCAGAACAGTAACACAGTGGCAGGACAGATGCAGCAGAACAGTAACACAGTGGCAGGAAAGATGCAGCAGAACAGTAACACAGTGGCAGGACAGATGCAGCAGAAAAGTAACACAGTGGCAGGAAAGATGCAGCAGAACAGTAACACAGTGGCAGGAAAGATGCAGCAGAACAGTAACACAGTGGCAGGACAGATGCAGCAGAACAGTAACACAGTGGCCGGAAAGATGCAGCAGAACAGTAACACAGTGGCAGGACAGATGCAGCAGAACAGTAACACAGTGGCAGGAAAGATGCAGCAGAACAGTAACACAGTGGCAGGACAGATGCAACAGAACAGTAACACAGTGGCAGGACAGATGCAGCAGAACAGTAACACAGTGGCAGGAAAGATGCAGCAGAACAGTAACACAGTGGCAGGACAGATGCAGCAGCGATCCCCTTTGAACTCCCTCCGTGTTAGTCCAGTTCAATGTCATCGATTTACTTAACAGGGCCGTGGTGATGAAAAGGTTACATGACTCCGCTGGGATCCAACGGCATATCCTCTCTGTTTCTCAATACTGTATGTCATTCTAAGCGATTGATCACGGCTTGGCTCTCAGGCCACCTGAGTTGCTTTGACCCCTAAGCATCAGTATTTCCCTATTGGGTGTCCTGTCCTTGCTAGCCTGTAGCAGAAGTGTTTGGCCGTGACTCCATGTGTGTCTGAGAATCAGAGTTAACACTGGAATAGGTGCAGGAGCACAGTGAAGGAAAAGAAGGATCCCCCTGTTCAGACTGTCTCTTCGACTTAAGGGGGGGGGGAATTGCCAAGCTTACGCTTTGATCACTTTGAGAAGAGGGTTTTATTCAGGCCAACTTTCACTTGCCTTCCCTGTCACCCACCAAACGGTCTCTCTGGTGACGGTGTAGTTGTCCAGAGATGGGTACTGGATGGAAGGGAAGGCGCTGGGCAGGGAATGCCAGGATGGGTTGGCCATATATTATTCTCCTCCCCCCGGGAGCGGTAGGGCTGTCGGTTACTCGGCTGTCTCTCTCTCTGTGTCTTGTCCACCAGGTAGGTTCAATGGTCAGCCATTGAACCTAATCTCTGTCACATTCCACACTTCACACTCATTATCCCAATTGACTGTGGAACTCAATAACAAGGGGTTTTCGTGACATTACCAATAAAATAGTAACCAGGTCCCAGATATGTTTGTGTAGTATTGCCAACTCCTGCACGGTCGTTGTTACTACCAAACCCATAGGAGTTGGAGCTTCGGATGAAGGAGAACGCTGAGGACAGTGGTATTAACACAAGACATTTATAAACAGAAGAGAAATGAAACCAGTGTGTTAACATGAATCACTCTCTTAAATGAAAACATCTTCACTTCCTCCAACAGATTCGGTTCTGCTTCTCTCAGTGTACTCATGTTGTTGCCCCTTATTATGTTTATTACATTTAGTTCTGGAATGGCGAAACTTACTGGGTTCTCCAACCTCTCCTCGGGGACCGCCAGACGTTCCATGTATTAAAACCATTACAGAGCGAGCTCACCTGATTCAATGACAACTTGTCAACTGATTATCAAGCCCTTGATAAGTTGAATCACTATCATTCGCTGAAGTGGTTAATATAAAATAGTTGAATGAGATTCAGCCTGCATGGCCATAAGACACATCTCAGTCAAACCCTGCTGTGTGCTGAGCAGAGACCAGCCTGCCTGGCCATAAGACACATCTCAGTCAAACCCTGCTGTGTACTGAGCAGAGACCAGCCTGCCTGGCCATAAGACACATCTCAGTCAAACCCTGCTGTGTACTGAGCAGAGACCAGCCTGCCTGGCCATAAGACACATCTCAGTCAAACCCTGCTGTGTACTGAGCAGAGACCAGCCTGCCTGGCCATAAGACACATCTCAGTCAAACCCTGCTGTGTACTGAGCAGAGACCAGCCTGCCTGGCCATAAGACACATCTCAGTCAAACCCTGCTGTGTGCTAAGCAGAGACCAGAGTCAACTGTCAGAGATCAATGGCCGGACTACAGCAGGGTTTTATCTGGGAGAGTATGGGAAGGTTACGGCCTGGTGTCTCTTAACTCTCCTCACTCATATTTATACTGTACACACACACACCCAAGTGGCCAGACGAGCACCTGTGTTCCCCAGTCCCATAAGCAGTGTCCTGTTTATTTTGATGAATGGCCCCTCTCCCCCTCCATGCCCATCTGCCTTCCTCAAGTAACCCAGAGATGGCTGTCAGGAAGTCGGTTGCCAGTGTGGCCTCTCCACAAGGATTATGGGTAATAAGGAGATATTTGTATACATGCTTTGTAGATCCCAAATTCAGACTGCAAGTTGTGTATAGTGTGTGTTTGCTAGATAGAGAGGAGGAGGTTCAGAGAGAGTTGGTCTATGTTCACAACTAGTCAGTCTCTCTGTCTAGTCTCTCTGTCTCTCTGTCTAGTCTCACTGTCTAGTCTCTCTGTCTCTCTGTCTAGCCTCTCTGTCTCTCTGTCTAGTCTCTCTGTCTAGTCTCTCTGTCTAGTCTCTCTGTCTCTCTGTCTAGCCTCTCTGTCTCTCTGTCTCTCTGTCTAGCCTCTCTGTCTCTCTGTCTAGTCTCTCTGTCTAGTCTCTCTGTCTAGTCTCTCTGTCTAGCCTCTCTGTCTAGTCTCTCTGTCTCTCTGTCTAGCTTCTCTGTCTAGCCTCTCTGTCTAGTCTCTCTGTCTAGCCTCTCTGTCTAGTCTCTCTGTCTCTCTGTCTAGCTTCTCTGTCTAGCCTCTCTGTCTAGTCTCTCTGTCTAGCCTCTCTGTCTAGTCTCTCTGTCTCTCTGTCTAGCCTCTCTGTCTAGTCTCTCTGTCTCTCTGTCTAGCCTCTCTGTCTAGTCTCTCTGTCTAGTATCCTTCACCTCTCCAACTAGTGGTTTATAGGTTCATCAACTTAGTGATACATGCACTGTTGTAGCAATGCAATCTTTGTGCTCAAATGTTGTTTACAAGGAAATAAAACTACCACCAGTTGGAATCTGTTGTTGGCTAAAAACTGTACGTCAATACTGTAAAAGTGTACATGAAGTTGTTTTAGCAATTGAGCCTGAAATCGAATGGAACACATCTGTCGGGTATTTAGTGCTGTGTCATACAGTAGGTGTAGTCCATTGAAGTTGAATCTTCAGCATAAGAGAGAAAGAAAGAGAGAGAGAGAATACATTAAAAGTGTCTCGTAATCTCATTGCAGGAATGCAGTCAGTGTACATAGTTAAACGCTCCCTAATCCCTGGCTCAACTCCATTCTCTCAACACTCCACACAAAGACCTATTTGTTCTCCGCTCCCTCTTGTAAAGAAATGCCCCCTCCTGTCTCCCTCCCTCTCTCTGTTCCTCCCCCCTCCTGTCTCCCTCCCTCTCTCTGTTCCTCCCCCCTCCTGTCTCCCTCCCTCTCTCTGTTCCTCCCCCCTCCTGTCTCCATCCCTCTCTCTGTTCCTCCCCCCTCCTGTCTCCCTCCATCCCTCTCTCTATTCCTCCCCCCTCCTGTCTCCCTCCCTCTCTCTGTTCCTCCCCCCTCCTGTCTCCATCCCTCTCTCTGTTCCTCCCCCCTCCTGTCTCCCTCCCTCTCTCTGTTCCTCCCCCCTCCTGTCTCCCTCCATCCCTCTCTGTGTTCCTCCCCCCTCCTGTCTCCATCCCTCTCTCTGTTCCTCCCTCCTCCTGTCTCCATCCCTCTCTCTGTTCCTCCCTCCTCCTGTCTCCCTCCATCCCTCTCTCTGTTCCTCCCCCCTCCTGTCTCCATCCCTCTCTCTGTTCCTCCCCCTCCTGTCTCCATCCCTCTCTCTGTTCCTCCCCCCTCCTGTCTCCATCCCTCTCTCTATTTATTTCCTCCTCTCTCAATCTGTCTCAGCTCTTGTCTCATTCGTTCTCTCTCTCTGTTCCTCCCCCCTCCTGTCTCCCTCCCTCCCTCTCTCTGTTCCTCCCCCCCTGTCTCCCTCCATCCCTCTCTCTGTTCCTCCCCCCTCCTGTCTCCCTCACTCTCTCCGTTCCTCCCCCCTCCTGTCTCCCTCCATCCCTCTCTCTGTTCCTCCCCCCTCCTGCTTCCCTCCCTCTCTCTGTTCCTCCCCCCTCCTGTCTCCCTCCATCCCTCTCTCTGTTCCTCCCCCCTCCTGTCTCCATCCCTCCCTCTCTCTGTTCCTCCCCCTCCTGTCTCTCTCCCTCCCTCTCTCTGTTCCTCCCCCTCCTGTTTCCCTCCCTCTCTCTGTTCCTCCCCCTCCTGACTTCTCAATCTAAGCCCTCTGTTGTTTTTTCCCTCTCCGCCTCACACTTCAAAATATCATATTTCTCTCCAAAGCCTTTTCTTTTTTCATTTCCTTGAGGGTTTGAATAGTCTCAAGGTTGCTGCTGCTGCATATCGAGAAAGACTATCTTGGGAGAGAAAATAAAATAAGGTGAGGGAGGGAGGGGAAATGAAAAAGAGAGACAATATTTTCAGACCCCCTAGCTGGCAGCACACGGAATCTGGAGGACTAATCTCCTGTGCCTCGCAATGGCATACAATCTACTCAGAGAAAGAAAGAGACTGAGAAAGAGAGAGGGAGAGTAGTTGAGGAAAAAGTAGTCAAAGTCTGGAGAGAGAAAGGGTTGCATATCGACTGCATTTGGAGCAAGGGGAGAGATCGTCACAAGTATAGCCTGAGTGAAACCAAGACTGTATTGGGAGTAGGTGAGACAGACTGTTATAGGTTGCTTTGGTTACGAGTACAGCCAGTGTGTTGTTGATCACTTCTGCTTACAGTACAAGTGTTTTATAGCCTGGGTGTGTGATCTGTCACATGCCGTTCGTTCAGTGTTACTCCGGTGTCAGTCCAGTCTGGGCTGCCTCAGTGCGTGAATGGGAGTTTTTCATCATATCACATAAGTAGCTAGCTAGCTCTCCAGGCTAGACTCAGGTTAGGGTTATGTTAAGAGTAAAGGTTAGGTTTAGGGGTTAGGGTTAAAGTTAGGGTTATGTTAAGAGTAAAGGTTAGGATTAGGGGTTAGGGTTAAAGTTAGGGTTATGTTAAGAGTAAGGGTCAGGTTTAGGGGTTAGGGTTAAAGTTAGGGATATGGTAAGAGTAATGGTTAGGTTTAGGGTTAGGGTTAAAGTTAGGGTTATGATAAGAGTAAGGGTCAGATTAAGGGGTTAGGGTTAAAGTTAGGGATATGGTAAGAGTAAGGGTTAGGTTTAGGGGTTAGGGTTAAAGTTAGGGATATGGTAAGAGTAAGGGTTAGGTTTAGGGGTTAGGGTTAAAGTTAGGGTTATGATAAGAGTAAGGGTCAGATTAAGGGGTTAGGGTTAAAGTTAGAGTTATGGTAAGAGTAAGGGTTAGGTTTAGGGTTAAGGTCAGGGCTATGATAAGAGTAAGGGTCAGATTAAGGGGTTAGGGTTAAAGTTAGGGTTAAAGTAAGAGTAATGGTTAGGTTTAGGGGTTAGGGTTAAAGTTAGGGTTATGGTAAGAGTAATGGTTAGGTTTAGGGGTTAGGGTTAAAGTTAGGGTTATGGTAAGAGTAATGGTTAGGTTTAGGGTTAAGGTCAGGGCTATGATAAGAGTAAGGGTCAGATTAAGGGGTTAGGGTTAAAGTTAGGGTTAAAGTAAGAGTAAGGGTTAGGTTTAGGGGTTAGGGTTAAAGTTAGGGTTAAAGTAAGAGTAATGGTTAGGTTTAGGGGTTAGGGTTAAAGTTAGGGTTATGGTAAGAGTAAGGTTTAGGGGTTAGGGAAAATAGGATTTTGAATGGAAATTCATTTTAGGTCCCCAAACGTGTCTGTGTGTGTGTGAGTGAGTGAGTGAGTGAGTGAGTGAGTGAGTGAGTGAGTGAGTGAGTGAGTGAGTGAGTGAGGAGTGAGTGAGTGAGTGAGTGAGAGGTGTGGTGTGTGTGTGTGTGTGTGTGTGTGTGTGTGTGTGTGTGTGTGTGTGTGTATGTGAGTGAGAGACAGGTGTGTGTGTGTGGTGTGTGAGTGAGTGACGTGTGTGTGTGTGTGAGTGAGAGACACGTGTGTGTGTGTGTGAGTGTGAGTGACGTGTGTGTGTGTGTGTGTGTGTGTGTGTGTGTGTGTGTGTGTGTGTGTGTGTGTGTGTGAGAGAGACGCGTGTGTGTGTGTGTGTGTGTGTGTGTGTGTATGTGTGTGTGTGTGTGTGTGTGTGTGTGTGTGTGAGAGAGACGTGTGTGTGTGTGTGTGTGGTGTGTGTGTGTGTGTGTGTGTGTGAGACGCGTGTGTGGTGTGTGTGTGTGTGTGTGTGTGTGACGCGTGTGTGTGTGTGTGTGTGTGTGTGTGTGTGTGTGTGTGTGTGTGTGTGGTGTGTGTGAGTGAGAGACACGTGTGTGTGTGTGTGAGTGTGTGTGTGTGAGTGACGTGTGTGTGTGTGTGAGTGAGAGACACGTGTGTGTGTGTGTGTGTGTGTGTGAGAGAGAGACGCGCGTGTGTGTGTGTGTGTGTGTGTGTGTGTGTGTGTGAGACGCGCGTGTGTGTGTGTGTGTGAGTGAGTGAGTGAGTGAGTGAGTGAGTGAGTGAGTGAGTGAGTGAGTGAGTGAGTGAGTGAGTGAGTGTGTGTGGGGGTGTGTGAGTGAGAGACACGTGTGTTTGTGAGAGACACTTGTGTGTGTGTGTGTGTGTGTGAGTGAGTGAGTGACGTGTGTGTGTGTGTGTGTGTGTGTGTGTGTGTGTGCCTCGTGTGTGTGTGTGTGTGTGTGTGTGTGTGTGTGTGTGTGTGTGTGTGTGTGTGTGAGAGAGAGAGAGACACGCGTGTATGTGTGAGTGTGTGTGTGAGTGAGTGAGTGAGTGACGTGTGTGTGTGAGAGACGTGTGTGTGTGTGAGAGACACTCGTGTGTGTGTGTGTGTGTGTGTGTGTGTGTGTGTGTGTGTGTGAGAGAGAGAGAGAGACATGCGTGTGTGTGTGAGTTGGAGACGTGTGTTTGTGAGTGAGTGAGTGAGTGAGTGAGTGAGTGAGTGAGTGAGTGAGTGAGTGAGTGAGTGAGTGAGTGAGTGAGTGAGTGAGTGAGTGAGTGAGTGAGTGAGTGAGTGAGTGAGTGTGTGTGTGTGTGTGTGTGTGTGTGTGTGTGTGTGTGTGTGTGTGTGTGTGTGTGTGTGTGTGTGTGTGTGTGTGTGTGTGTGTGTGTGTGTGTGTGTGAGACCTTACCTATAAACAGAGAGCAGCAGTAAAACGTGTGCTCCTCAGTCATTCCATTGGGTACTGAAGAGGCAACTCCGGGATGCCGGCCTTCTAGGCAGAGTTGCAAAGATTAAGCTATATCTCAGACTGGCCAATAAAAATAAAAGATTGAGATGGGCAAAAGAACACAGACACTGGACAGAGGAACTCTGCCTGGAAGGCCAGCATCCCGAAGTCGCCTCTTCGCTGTTGACGTTGAGACTGGTGTTTTGCGGATACTATTTAATGAAGCTGCCAGTTGAGGACTTGTGAGGCGTCTGTTTCTCAAACTAGACACCAATGTACTTGTCCTCTTGCTCAGTTGTGCACCGGGGCCTCCCACTCCTCTTTCTATTCTGGTTAGAGCCAGTTTGCACTGGTCTGTGAAGGGTGCAGTACACAGCGTTGTACGAGATCTTCAGTTTCTTGGCAATTTCTCGCATGGAATAGCCTTCATTTCTCAGAACAAGAATAGACTGAAAAGTTTCAGAAGAAAAGTTATTTGTTTTTGGCCATTTTGAGCCTGTAATCGAACCCACAAATGCTGATACTCCAGATACTCAACTAGTCTAAAGAAGGCCAGTTTTATTGCTTCTTTAATCAGCATGACAGTTTTCAGCTGTGCTAACATAATTTCAAAAGGGTTTTCTAATGATCAATTAGCCTTTTAAAATGATAAACTTGGATTAGCTAACACAACGCGCCATTGGAACACAGGAGTGATGGTTGCTGATAATGGACCTCTGTACGCCCATGTAGATATTCCATTAGAATCAGCTGTTTCCAGATATAAAAGTCATTTACAACATTAACAATGTCTACACTGTATTTCTGATCAGTTAATGTTATTTTAATGGACGAAAAATGCGCTTATCTTTCAAAAACAAGGACATTTCTAAGTGACCCCAAACTTTTGAATGGTAGTGTGTGTGTGTTGTAAGTTGGAACCCAAGATGAGTCACTCTCTATCACAGCTTGAGCACTCCACCCTCCCTGCCAGCCAAGGGCATCACATGCACTAACACAGTAATAACCACAGCCATAAAAGACAAATAAATGTACCACCTACTCCGTTCAATGACTCAGAACCTGGACCCAGGCCCTGTTTTGTAAATACTGTTGAAATATATACAAAATAATCTAACATCTCCTGTGCTTTCACAAGAGAGGTTATTTGGGGAAATGTGCGTGGGTTAGTGTTCATTAGGGCAGATGTCGCAGAACTTTTAAACAAAAATGAGCATTTCTTATTGGGAAAATCCAGGTCGTTCCTCCGTGTTTCAGTCCATTTTTAGCCATTAGGTTCCTAATGAACATGACCACGGTGTGAGTTACTAGTCATCCTTGGGTATGCGTCAGTTCTGAAGTGAACGTCTGTTGCGCAAACACGCTCATAGTCAACTGTCAAACAAGAACCATATTGGTGAGGGTTTGAATGCGTTGGTTATATAAGTGGGATTACACAACCCCTTTTGTTCTCTCCATATTTAGGCACAGTGTTTGGGGGTTAGCACGCACACACACACACACACACACACACACACACACACACACACACACACACACACACACACACACACACACACACACACACAACACACACACACACACACACACACACACACACACACACACACACACACACACACACACACGCACACATACATCATCCTAGTGTCATTCTGGCTCGCATTAGATGAACTCTAATTTGAATCAGATGAGCAAGCCCTGCTCTGTTCCTCTATAGTAACTGATGGCATTACCCTCAGTATTTCGTTGGCCTGGCACACAGATACCCTCAGCTCAGCCTTGTACACAAAGGCCAGGCCCGGTTATGTTATGGGCCCTTTGTTTATGTTCTGCAAGCCAAACCCAATTCAACATGACACCTGGTGGAAGGAGTACAGAAAAGAGAGAGAGAAATATATAATGTACGGCAATGGCTTTTCTAAAGATAGCCTGTTTAGTTAGGGCTGAAGAGGAGCTTATTAGATCTGATAGCCTATTTAGTTAGGGCTGAAGAGGAGCTTATTAGATCTGATAGCCTATTTAGTTAGGGTTGAAGGGGAGCTTATTAGATCTGAGAGCCTATTTAGTTAGGGCTGAAGAGGAGCTTATTAGAAGCAGATAGCCTATTTAGTTAGGGCTGAAGAGGAGCTTATTAGATCTGATAGCCTATTTAGTTAGGGCTGAAGGGGAGCTTATTAGAAGCAGATAGCCTATTTAGTTAGGGCTGAAGGGGAGCTTATTAGATCTGATAGCCTATTTAGTTAGGGCTGAAGAGGAGCTTATTAGATCTGATAGCCTATTTAGTTAGGGCTGAAGAGGAGCTTATTAGATCTGATAGCCTATTTAGTTAGGGCTGAAAGGGAGCTTATTAGATCTGATAGCCTATTTAGTTAGGGCTGAAGGGGAGCTTATTAGAAGCAGATAGCCTATTTAGTTAGGGCTGAAGGGGAGCTTATTAGATCTGATAGCCTATTTAGTTAGGGCTGAAGGGGAGCTTATTAGATCTGATAGCCTATTTAGTTAGGGCTGAAGAGGAGCTTATTAGAAGCAGATAGCCTATTTAGTTAGGGCTGAAGAGGAGCTTATTAGATCTGACAGCCTATTTAGTTAGGGCTGAAGAGGAGCTTATTAGAAGCAGATAGCCTATTTAGTTAGGGCTGAAGGGGAGCTTATTAGATCTGACAGCCTATTTAGTTAGGGCTGAAGAGGAGCTTATTAGATCTGACAGCCTATTTAGTTAGGACTGAAGAGGAGCTTATTAGAAGCAGATAGCCTATTTAGTTAGGGCTGAAGGGGAGCTTATTAGATCTGACAGCCTATTTAGTTAGGGCTGAAGAGGAGCTTATTAGATCTGATAGCCTATTAGGGCTGAAGGGGAGCTTATTAGATCTGACAGCCTATTTAGTTAGGGCTGAAGAGGAGCTTATTAGATCTGATAGCCTATTTAGTTAGGGCTGAAGAGGAGCTTATTAGATGTGATAGCCTATTTAGTTAGGGCTGAAGAGGAGCTTATTAGATCTGACAGCCTATTTAGTTTGGGCTGAAGAGGAGCTTATTAGAAGCAGATAGCCTATTTAGTTAGTGCTGAAGAGGAGCTTATTAGGTCAGATAGCCTATTTAGTTAGGGCTGAAGAGGAGCTTATTAGATCTGATAGCCTATTTAGTTAGGGCTGAAGAGGAGCTTATTAGATCTGATAGCCTATTAGGGCTGAAGGGGAGCTTATTAGATCTGATAGCCTATTTAGTTAGGGCTGAAGAGGAGCTTATTAGATCTGATAGCCTATTTAGTTAGGGCTGAAGAGGAGCTTATTAGATCTGACAGCCTATTTAGTTAGGGCTGAAGAGGAGCTTATTAGAAGCAGATAGCCTATTTAGTTAGTGCTGAAGAGGAGCTTATTAGAAGCAGATAGCCTATTTAGTTAGGGCTGAAGGGGAGCGAGGAGCTTATTAGAAGCAGACCGGGGTTGAAATACCTGGGTTTGAAATGATTTCAAATTCTTTATCTGCACTTGACTGAGCTTGCCTTTCACAACGGAACCAATAGAACAGTTCCAAAAGCGCAAACCCCCACCCACCTGGCACTCCGGGCAGGCTAACGCAAACGATCAACGTATTTGAAAGATTTTCAAATAGTACTTGAACTCAGGTCTGCTTATTAGTAGTCCAGACAGACAGACAGCAGCAGCATAGCGGAGTGGAGCTGCAATGTTCTTCTGTACTCCAGTGTGGTCCAAGGCCTCCCATTAGAGGCACATAGATAAACATGAAACAAAAGGGTCCTTGGCTTGGCTGACTCGATGTTTCCAGCGGGCCTGAGGGGTGGAGGAGAGGAGGAGCGGGGTAGCGGAGAGAGGGGGGAAACATAACGCACGGCCCAGCAGAGTCTCTGCCTGCAAGAGATACAAGCTCCAAGTACATTGACTCATTATTGGTACTCAGAGGCTCTGGAACCCTTTAGCTGCAGTTCTGGAGCTCCGCCAGGGTCAAGCGCACATGACTGGCTGGGGCTCTGGCTGGGGGACTGCGCTGAGAAGAAGTTGAACTGCGTGCCGAGTGGTAATAGCCCCTCTGTAATTTAGCAGTTTGGTTTAATTATTGGTGAGTTTTTTTTTCTTGGGCCTGTGAGACAGAAGGGGCTCATTACAAACTAGTATGTAAGACTTCAAACAGGCGGAGTGCTCAGTACAGCAGAGGGCCAGAGTAGTGTGAAGGATTGGGGTCTTTTAGGTCCCCTCACTCTGTCTGACTTGCTGTAGCCCTAGACTCCTAGCCAACCCCCCCCCCCCCCCCCCCCCCACACACACACACACACACACACACACACACACACACACACACACACACACACACACACACACACACACACACACACACACACGACCACCCTGCTACATTTTAGCCCTAGGTTTACCCTGGTAATGGACTGGCCAGTGGAGCGTTCGGTGGGACGGAGGTGGTTTTTGACCCCCCCCCCCCCCGTGTTACTATATACAGTGGCAGGTTTCACGAAGGTGTTCATTTCAAGTAAGCTTTTATCTCCTTCCCCAATCCCTGCGGTCTCCATTTGAGGAGCCATAAATCAAAGGAAAGCTGGAGGGTTAAGTGTGGAAGGTTTAGGGTGGAGGGTTTAGGGTTTAGGGTGGAGGGTTAAGGGTGGAAGGTTTAGGGTGGAGGGTTTAGGGTGGAGGGTTAAGGGTGTAAGGTTTATGGTGGAAGGTTAAGGGTGGAAGGTTTAGGGTGGAGGTTTTAGGGTGGAGGGTTAAGGGTGGAAGGTTTAGGGTGGAGGGTTTAGGGTGGAGGGTTAAGGGTGGAAGGTTTAGGGTGGAGGGTTAAGGGTGGAAGGTTTAGGGTGGAGGGTTAAGGGTGGAAAGTTTAGGGTGGAGGGTTAAGGGTGGAAGGTTTAGGGTGGAGGGTTGAGGGTGGAGGGTTAAGGGTGGAAGGTTTAGGGTAGAGGGTTTAGGGTGGAGGGTTAAGGGTGGAAGGTTTAGGGTGGAGGGTTTAGGGTGCAGGGTTTAGGGTGGAAGGTTTAGGGTGGAGGGTTAAGGGTGGAAGGTTTAGGGTGGAGGGTTTAGGGTGGAGGGTTAAGGGTGGAAGGTTTAGGGTGGAGGGTTTAGGGTGAAGGGTTAAGGGTGGAAGGTTAAGGGTGGGAGGTTTAGGGTGGAGGGTTAAGGGTGGAAGGTTTAGGGTGGAGGGTTAAGGGTGGAAGGTTTAGGGTGGAGGGTTAAGGGTGGAAGGTTTAGGGTGGAGGGTTTAGGGTGAAGGGTTAAGGGTGGAAGGTTAAGGGTGGAAGGTTTAGGGTGGATGGTTAAGGGTGGAAGGTTTAGGGTGGAGGGTTAAGGGTGGAAGGTTTAGGGTGGAGGGTTAAGGGTGGAAGGTTTAGGGTGGAGGGTTTAGGGTGGAGGGTTAAGGGTGGAAGGTTTAGGATGGAGGGTTTAGGGTGGAGGGTTAAGGGTGGAAGGTTTAGGGTAGAGGGTTTAGGGTGGAGGGTTAAGGGTGGAAGGTTTAGGGTGGAGGGTTTAGGGTGCAGGGTTTAGGGTGGAAGGTTTAGGGTGGAGGGTTTAGGGTGGAGGGTTAAGGGTGGAAGGTTTAGGGTGGAGGGTTGAGGGTGGAGGGTTAAGGGTGGAAGGTTTAGGTTGGAGGGTTTATGGTGGAGGGTTAAGGGTGGAAGGTTTAGGGTGGAGGGTTTAGGGTGGAGGGTTAAGGGTGGAAGGTTTAGGGTGGAGGGTTTAGGGTGAAGGGTTAAGGGTGGAAGGTTAAGGGTGGAAGGTTTAGGGTGGAGGGTTAAGGGTGGAAGGTTTAGGGTGGAGGGTTAAGGGTGGAAGGTTTAGGGTGGAGGGTTTAGGGTGAAGGGTTAAGGGTGGAAGGTTTAGGGTGAAGGGTTAAGGGTGGAAGGTTAAGGGTGGAAGGTTTAGGGTGGATGGTTAAGGGTGGAAGGTTTAGGGTGGAGGGTTAAGGGTGGAAGGTTTAGGGTGGAGGGTTAAGGGTGGAAGGTTTAGGGTGGAAGGTTTAGGGTGGAGGGTTTAGGGTGGAGGGTTAAGGGTGGAAGGTTTAGGGTGGAGGGTTTAGGGTGGAGGGTTAAGGGTGGAAGGTTTAGGGTGGAGGGTTTAGGGTGAAGGGTTAAGGGTGGAAGGTTAAGGGTGGAAGGTTTAGGGTGGAGGGTTAAGGGTGGAAGGTTTAGGGTGGAGGGTTAAGGGTGGAAGGTTTAGGGTGGAGGGTTAAGGGTGGAAGGTTTAGGGTGGAGGGTTTAGGGTGAAGGGTTAAGGGTGGAAGGTTAAGGGTGGAAGGTTTAGGGTGGATGGTTAAGGGTGGAAGGTTTAGGGTGGAGGGTTAAGGGTGGAAGGTTTAGGGTGGAGGGTTAAGGGTGGAAGGTTTAGGGTGGAGGGTTTAGGGTGGAGGGTTAAGGGTGGAAGGTTTAGGGTGGAGGGTTTAGGGTGGAGGGTTAAGGGTGGAAGGTTTAGGGTAGAGGGTTTAGGGTGGAGGGTTAAGGGTGGAAGGTTTAGGGTGGAGGGTTTAGGGTGGAGGGTTTAGGGTGGAAGGTTTAGGGTGGAGGGTTTAGGGTGGAGGGTTTAGGGTGGAAGGTTTAGGGTGGAGGGTTTAGGGTGGAGGGTTAAGGGTGGAAGGTTTAGGGTGGAGGGTTTAGGGTGGAGGGTTAAGGGTGGAAGGTTTAGGGTGGAGGGTTTAGGGTGGAGGGTTAAGGGTGGAAGGTTTAGGGTGGAGGGTTTAGGGTGGAGGGTTAAGGGTGGAAGGTTTAGGGTGGAGGGTTTAGGGTGGAGGGTTAAGGGTGGAAGGTTTAGGGTGGAGGGGTGGATACAGGAGGCTCTAACAGACAGACGCAGAGCTCCTGTTCTCCTGTTCCCATCCCTTATCGTTAACATGGACCTCTGCCTGCGGAGTGCTATCTATCGCTCATCTCCCTCCGGCACACACACATAGGGACACGTATGTAGGGACACACACGCAGGCAGGCAGGCAAGCACACACACACACACACGTAGGAACTTGATTGGATTTCTCTGTTGTTGAGAATTTTCCTGCACAGCAGAAAATGCAAACTTATAGTGTATTTGTGGTTTAAAAAGGCTTCTAAACAAGGTAATTTCCAATTTAAAATGTCAGACTTAATTTGCTCTAACAATAAATGTATCAGCCTCTAGAAAAATGTCCTCAAATTAAGATCCTACATCTGTGGGAAAACACACACCATCTAATTTCTCATGAATGCCTCACTCTTCTCTCCTCCTAAAACGGCATCTCTGCTTCCACTCAATGCCCTGTCGAGGATAAGAGAGGATCTGTCTTCCTCCATCCCAGTTGTTATTATCTCTGGTGTCTCACTAGGACCCATTTTCTCTTGTTTTTGAGTATTTATGGAATCGGGGGAAAGTCCGTCATAAGCAAATCCTCCATAACTATTATCTTGACTCATCTCAGGGCTAGTTTATGAGTGTGGTCGTGTTAAAACTCAGTGGAAATTCATTTGAGCTGCATCGGTTATGACTCTGTGTGGTAGTAATAACAGCCTTAGCGGCACAGAGAGGCAGTGAAACGGAACATTAATTTCACATGAATGTTTAGCTCACTGCTGGAGTGAACTTCAGCTTTGGTACGACCCAAAAGTTTAGGTAGAAAAATGGAGGACAAAAACATGCAAATGTGTTTAGGGAAACACGTTTAGCAGGCATGGACACTGGATTGTCTGGGTTTGTTGTTTGCTTGTCGGTTTCAGGGAGGGCGTAGCAGCGTGCTGCATGACAGACTCTTGGAAGGTCAAGATGTCAGATTCTGGGGACTGAAATAAGGGGGCATGTGCCAGTGATGTCATGGAAACTCCTGCTGTGGACAAAGTCAATAAATGTCCACCGGAAGCTGGAATGTTGCTCCTGTCTTTCTGTCTTCTAACTTCCTCTCATCACGCATCGCCTACTCCACCCTTCACTCTGTCCTCAGAGACAAAGTGGAGTAACAATTTAACAGCTCAGACACAAGACGTATGTGGCAGGGACTCCGGACAATTGCGAATTACAAAAAGGGGAAAGCCAGCCACGTCGCAGACACCTACGCCTTGCTCACAGACAAAATAGACTCCTTCGCCCGCTTCGAGGAAAACACTGAGCCGCCGATGTGGGCCGCCGATCACAAGGACTGAGCTCTCATTCTCCGTGACTGACATGAGTAAGACATTTAAGCATGTTTACCCTCGCAAGGCTGCCGGCCCAGACAGCATCCCTAGACGTGTCTTCAGAGCATCTTCAGACCAGCTGGCTGGAGTGTTTACAGGCATATTCAATCTCTCCCTATCCCAGTCTGCTGTCTCCACATGCTTCAAGATGTCCACCATTGTTCCTGTACCCAAGAAAGCGAAGGTAACTGAACTGAATGACTATCGCCCCGTAGCACTCACTTCTGTCATCATGAAGTGCTTATAATATCACCTCCACCGTACCCGACATCCTAGACACACATACCACCCCAATAGGTCTACAGATGATAAAATCGCACACTGCACACTGTCCTATCCCATCTGAACAAGAATATACAATATACACTGAGTGTATAAAACATTAAGAACACCTGCTCTTTCCATGATATACACTGACCAGGTGAAAGCTATGATCCCTTATGGATGTTACTTGTTCAATCCACTTCAATCAGTGTAGATGACGGATAGGAGGCAGGTTAAAGAAGGATTGTTGAGCCTTGAGACAATTGAGACATGGATTGTGTATGTGTGCCATTCAGAGGGTGAATGGCCTAGACAAAAGCTTTAAGTGCCTTTGAAAGGGGTATGGTGGTAGGTGGCAGGCGCACCGGTTTGAGTGTGTCAAGAACTGCAACGCTGTTCTGCAACTGCAACGCTTCCCAACTGTGGGAAGCATTGGAGTCAATAAAGACCAGCATCCCTGTGTTCCTAATGTTTTGTACACTTAATGTATATTTATATTCAGGACTCTGATGTGATATTTTGTAAAAAAGAAATTGGGTGGGCGAATTGTGTGTATTGTTTTGTTAGGTATACTGCAGTGTTGGTGCTAGAAACATAAGCATTTCGCTGCACCTGTGATAACATCTGCAAAATGTGTACGTGACCTGTAACGTTTGATTGGACATCTCAACGGTTTCCACTCAACAGTGTTGCTGTGAGGGAGTTGAAGAGCTGAAGCTCTAGGCCTCGATGTGTTTAACTTACTGTATGTTTCTTGCATCCTGGCAGACTGCCCTTACGAAAAAAGATTGCAGTCAGAGTACAGTATAACTGCAGTATGCTGCAAATACTGCATCCAAAATAAATAAAAATGTACTGCAGTAATTTTGAAGTGGGGGGGGGGCTCCAGAGGCATTGTGTAACCCATTCTGTAACACCTCTTAGTTATAGTAATGGCTATAGCTATACAAGACCTATTCAAGACAAATACTATACAAAGCACTCAGCATACATACAGTAAAGCGATCATTTATAAACCTCCAGGATTTCCCATTGATAGAGAGTAGTGATTCAGTGCGGCTTATTTCCTGGTGTCTGGGCCATGTCCGTGATGCCATGTCCGTGATGCCATGTCCGTGATGGAAACAGAAACAGGTGGTAGAACAGCTAGGTTTGGTCCTGGCAGGGTTCAAAATAGTCTCCTGGGTTCCTCATTGTCCTGCTGCTTCCCTTTAAGAATGATTTCTCCTCAATGGCTTTTTGTTCTCAGGACAATCACCTATTCGTATGATTTCAGCCCTTTTCTGGAGCAAGATGATCTTTTGAGATTAAAGAGAACAGTTTTTATTGTTATCAAAAGCTAAATGTGGGCCGTGTGAATCGGGCAGCAGGACACTGGCTGGGTAGGGTGTCTTCATTAGTAAGTAAGATACAGTATAGTAGCTTCAACAGGTGTAGATCTGAACCCTTTTTGTGGTGAAAGTCACTACAAAATCATTCCTATCCTCCATCATTCTTACCACACCTAGATGCAGGTGTTCATCACCTTTTGAACTTCCTCCCAGCTCCTCAGAAGTTACCAACCAGAGACGCCATAGTTATTACCCAACAGCGACGCCATAGTTATTACCCACCATAGTTATTACCCAACAGTTATTACCTAACAATGACACCATAGTTATTACCCAACAATGACACCATAGTTATTATCTAACAGTGACACCATGGATAAGGAATGAAATGGAAAGTTAGCCTAGCTCCTATAGTACTCCTCACCTGTCTAAACGAGAGAAAACTTTTAAAAGTTAAGTGTATTTGGTCAGTTGGGCCCATTTCACTTCGTGTTCCACCACACAGTCACACAGGCGTATGGCTGTATGTCACGATCCTATGCTGTTTTTATTTGGGTCGGGTTTTATTTTGCAAAGTCTGTTTGGGACCAACACAATCGCATAGAGGTGCTTGACTCCCTACCCATATGGTAATCTATGGAAACAAACCAATGGCGGGCAATTTCCTCGAGCCCCAGGGAGTCGCTGAGAGAACTCTTGATGAGGGAGTATTTGTCATTCGGAATAAAACTCAGCTGAATGAGTAATAAGGAAACCCATCTACACCGGTAATGTAAAACCTTCCTTGTGATGTTTTCAGTGGGAAGACCCTGTATTGTGTGCTTTCCAAGAAATTAAAACAATCAGGAAGTGTGGCGTCAAAGCACAGACCCAGGCCTCCAGCCAATCAGTGTGGACAGCATTCAATTACAACCTGACACAAGCCACTCCTGCTGCCGCTAGCCAGTTGCAGCTGCTTTGATTCTGGGAACTGTGTGTGTGTGTGTTGGGGGAGGGGCTTGGAGTGCATGTGTACGTGTGGGGTACATGCGTAAATTTGTCAGCTTGCACATACATGTCTGCTTACATTATGCGTCTGTCTGTGTCTTAGTGTCTATAACATTCCCCTTATTGTGACTTACAATGTTCTCAAAATACCATGAACAATACAGTGTATACAAACATTAGGAACATTGACATAGAGTTCCACCCCCTTTTGGCCCTCAGAACAGTCTCAGTATGTCAGGGCATGGACTCAAGGAGTCGAAAGTATTCCACAGGGATGCTGGCCCATGTTGACTCCTATGCTTTCCACATTTGTGTCACCAGATAGACCTACCTACCTAACTATCTACCAGACCTACCTACCTACCAACCTACCAGTCCAACCTACCAGACCTACCTACCTACCAGACCTACCCATCTACCTACTTACCAGTCCTACCCACCTACCTACCTACCAGACCTACCTACCTACCAGACCTACCTACCAGCCCCACCTATCTACCAGCCCAACCTACCAGACCAACTTACCAGACATACCAGTCCTACCTACCAGCCCCACCTAATAGCCCTACCTACCTACCTGCCAGCCCGTCTACCTACCAGACCTGCCTGCCTGCCTACCAGACCAGCCTATCTACCAGACCAACCAACCTACAACCTACCAGACAACCTACCTACCTACGACCTACCAGACCAACCTACCTGATCTACCAACCTGACCAGTCTACCTACCTACCTACCTACGTCCTACCAGACCAACCTACCTACCAGACCAACCTACCTACGACCAACCTACCTACCTACGACCAACATACCTACCTACCTACGACATACCAGACCATTCTATCTACCTACCTACCTGCCTGCCTAACTACCAACCAGACCAACCAGACCTACCTACCTGCCTAACTACCAACCAGACCAACCTACCTACCTACGGCCTACCAGACCAACCTACCTGATCTACCTACCTGACCAACCTACCTACCTACCTACCTACCTACCTACCTACCTACCTACCTACCTACCTACCTACCTACCTACGACATACCAGACCAACTACCTACCTGACCTACCTACCTACCTACCTACCTACCTACCTACCTACCTACCTACCTACCAGACCAACCAACCTACCTACCTACGACCAACCTACCTATGACCAACCTACCTACCTACCTACCTACCTACCTACCTACCTACCTACCTACCTACCTACCTACCTACCTACCTACCTACCTACCTACGACCAACCTACCTACCTACCTACCTACCTACCTACCTACCTACCTACCTACCTACCTACCTACGACATACCAGACTTACCTACCAGACCAACCAGACCAACCTACCTACCTATGACATACCAGATCAACCTACCTACCTACCTACCTACCTACCTACCTACCTACCTACCTACCTACCTACCTACCTACCTACCTACCTACCTACCTACCTACCTACCTACCTACCTACCTACCTACCTACCTACCTACGACCTACCTACCTACCTACCTACCTACCTACCTACCTACCTACCTACCTACCTACCTACCTACCTACCTACCTACCTACCTACGACATACCAGACTTACCAACCTACCAGACCAACCTGACCAACCTACCTACCTACGACATACCAGATCAACCTACCTACCTACCTACCTACCTACCTACCTACCTACCTACCTACCTACCTACCTACCTACCTACCTACCTACCTACCTACCTACCTACCTACCAGACCAACCTACCTACCTGCCTGCCTAACTACCAACCAGACCAACCAGACCTACCTACCTACCAGACCAACCTACCAACTACGACATACCAGATCAACCTACCTATCTACCTATCTACCTACCAGACCAACCTACCTACCTACCTACCAACCAGACCAACCCACCTACCAGACCGAGGTCAGGGTTTTATTAACACTTTATCAGTTTCTGTGTAGGCGAAAGAAGGATTGGTCATAGTTATATTGCAATGCCGCTATCTGTCTTCTCTGTCTGGGGTGAAGGGCAGGGGAAGCTACTGTAGTTCAAAGAGTTTGCTCTGGGGGAGCCTGATAGGAGTTCCAGCCAGGCAGGTCTGACAATGTTTCATAGCAGTAGTAGCACTCAGTGTTAGAAACACAGGTGATGAAAGCCAGAATCTCTCATATACACAACTGAGCATATTATCCTCTTGGACACCAATCAGTGACTATCCTATGCCGTCATGATCCTACAGGACAGTACAGTATAAAACATATTGTACTAACTCATCCCAGACTCTGGACCTTTCACCACCAGGCCTGAATGTACAGGTGTTAGATCTTAATTTGACCAGTATTGTTGCATCAAAATAATACTGCAGCAACAGTATTTGAACATTTAGTCCATAATGTTGCTAGATAGCTGGTTAGGCTATTAGCTGGCCAAAATGAGGCTACATGAAAAGTACAAAACTGTTAATATAACCTTGTGTTTGTGTGGGTTTTGTGCGAATGCATGTAAATCATGAAGCTCATCTACATTTCCTGCGGTGCAGGAATATTCTCAGCAACAGAAGTGATAAAATTAAGATCCTACATCTGTATGTACAGATGTGTCTCCCTGGCCTGCTCAGTGGTGAAATGTAAGTACTAAGTAGTGACGCTCTGTGTGCTGTGGCTGCTGTGTAATGGCTTATTGTGTAGAGTGGTGGCCAGAGCCATGTATTTAGAGAGTTGGGACACTGATGCATTTACATGACACTACAACATTCTAATGTCAGCCATAGTCCCAGTCGTTATTCACGTAATAATAAGGAATTACCCCCGACCACGCCCACAAATTGGTGAAAACAAACACTCTTTCCTACTAACCTCTATTTTAAAAGCAGCTTAGTCGTAGATTTTTTTTGTTACACAGAAATAACAAAACATGCCGTAAAGCTTCTGTGTTGTTCAATATACATGTAACCCAATCAAAAACGTACGATTCACAATGCTCCCATGTAGGGAAGAGCGAGAAGAGCCCTGTGGCTTCAGGCTATTCGCTGTGGGTGAGTGGGAAATGTGGGGACGCGATGATTCCAGTAGGCAATACGTAGCTATGTGTGTGGAATGTTCCAGTAGGTAGCTAGCTAACACTCAAGTGGCTAACGTTAGTGCCTTCATGAAAAGGGGCCTGAAGGAAGCTCTACAATACTACATTTTTCTAAGTAGTGAGAATGCAAGGGCGCAGGCAATGTTGAAAAGAAATCTTTAGACATGTTGTACTTTTCTTAAAATGTAGGATTGTAATTGACTAAAACAAGCAGACAATAAGAAAATTGCATTAAAAAAAGGTCACGTTTTTGCTGTGAGCCAATGGGGTAACCTAGGTAAACATTAACATTACATAGGGAATATTTAAATAATGCTTTGTAACTGAATGTTTAGAACTCTCCTGTCCGGGGGGGTGGGGGGGGGGGGGTTCACACATAATCATGGCCCTAATCTCAGTGGAAGATTACCTGGGAGAGTTTACCAGGAGACTGAAAAATGCTGTTTCAGTCAGCTACTAATTGACAGGATTCCTGAACCTCCCTTTGGTTGGCTTCCTGAACCTCCCTTTGGTTGGAAGAAGACCCATCAATCTTCTGCTGATACTAAAGGACCTTGACAGGCCGTTGCTATGGCCCCGTTCCCATGACTTCTGTTTCCATGGCTCCTCCTGTGCCTTTAGGGGAAGTTTGGCTGGTTAGATGAACAATGGTGTTATTTTGGCTGGTTCTTCCTATTTCTGATGTTTTCCACCAACACTTACCTCTATACACACATTGTGTGTGTGTGTGTGTGTGTGTGTGTGTGTGTGTGTGTGTGTGTGTGTGTGTGTGTGTGTGTGTGTGTGTGTGTGTGTGTGTGGTGTGTGTGTTCTTTTACATACATCATACAGTAGTCGCATGCTTTTGCTTGATGTGTGTTCTGTTATAGCTCAATGCCAAAGAGAAGGGGAACAGCAAAGTATTCATAAGAATCAAAAGGCAGTATGTTTGTCTTTCTAGTCATATGCTTTGTTCCAGAGGCATTATTTTCACGCCAATCAAAGCGCAATGGGAGATTCCCCTGAGTGTTCGCCTCAGTTATCCTCACACAAGTTGAATGTTCAGGGTTTGGTCAACTCGCCCAATTAGAACGTTCAGTCAAGTCCAAACGCACCACTATTTCACTTGATGGGCTCTCAAAGGGAAAGAACAGGAGTAAGGTATGATGTGTGCACGCACACAAACATACAAACACACGCACACCGCTAGTCTGTCATAGGTGTGCAGTGCTAACTGCTATGCCAGTCTGTAGCGGTTTGTTGGCGAAAGCGGTGCTGTTGAGTCTTCGCTTAGAGTGTTTAAACAGGACCACAGCCTCAGGGACAGACAGCACTCCCTCACCAGGGTGTCAGCTTTTGTTTTCCTTCAAACACCCTTATGATGGTTGGAAAGCTGACATGTTTTTACAGGTAGTCTGATTGGGTACAGTAGACCCAGAGGCAGTATCTCACTCATCCCGCCTTTTCCTAGAGCCGAGTCAGTGCCAAGGCCGCACATCTCAAATCACTGTTCCTCCTCGCACCTGCTTTGTTCCCCCAACACCGTCGTCATAGACAGTCAGAAGCGAGGAGTTATGACACGGCCTGTAGGAGGCTGAGAGCACCCCGTGACTGGACTCCAGAGCTCTGCTCCTGCAGGTGGACTTGGCCACGACAGCACTGATGTCTTGGAAACAGCGGGTCACATAATGGCTGAAGAATTGGAGCAGGGTCACAGGGCTGGGAGAGAGGGAGCGAAGTTCACACACTCCATCTGTGTCACGTCCTGACCAGCAGAGGGAGTAGTGGTGTAGTATTTTGGTCAGGACGTGGCAGAAGAAGTCTATGTGTTGTCTAGTATGTCTGTTTCTGTGTTGGTCTTGTGACTCCTGATCAGGAACAGCTGGGGATCGTTGTTCCTGATTGGGAGTCATATATTTAGGAGTATGTTTGTCACTTGGGTTTGTGGGTGGTTGTGCTAACGCTGCAAGTCTTTTGTTTGTACGTAGCCTGTCGTGATTTCGTGTTTATTGTTTTCCTGTGTATACTTTGCTTTAATTTATTATTCTTTTCATTAAAAGATGAGTATCCACATTCCGTCTGCAGTTTGGTCCATACAACACGGCTTCAACTATTATGACAGAACCACCCACCACAACAAGACCAAGCAGCGGAAAAAGGAGCAGGACGCTGAATATATGGACTGTTCTGAGGAAATAGACTTTGACATGGACACTCGTGAGAAATGGACTTGGGACCAGATTCTGGCCGGAGAGGGCCCGTGGAGAAAGGCTGGTGAGGACCGGGAACGCTACCGGAGTACACGACTGGCGAGGAAGCCGGAGAGGCACCCCCAATAATTTTTTTTGGGGGGGCACACGGGTAGTTTGGCTAGGCCAAGGAAGAGCCATAAGCCAGCTACCCGTGAGTACATGGAGGTGCGTATGGAGTGGAGGGCGCTGTGTTTTGCTGAAGTGCGCACTCTCTCACCCATACGCACATACAGTCCGGTGCGCACCATTCCAGCCCCTCACAGATGCCGTGCCTGGTAGGAGGATGCCTGCGCAGTGCATCTGGTCGCCGGTACGCCTCCTAGGACCAGGCTACCCTACTCCGGCTCTACGCACGGCAACCATCAGGCCCCTGCACAGCCCAGTTCGCCCTGTACCAGCACCCCGCTCGTGTAGGGCTGCTAGTTCCATCCAGCCAGGACGGGTTGTGCAGGCGGTGCGGTCAAGGCCACCTCTGCGCCTCCATGGCCCAGTCTTTCCGGTTCCCGCCTCTCGTGCTATCCCGGAAGTGAGTACCTCCAGTATGGCACGACCAGTACCAGCAACCCGGACCAAGCTTCCCATGAGTCGGCCTAGTCCTATTCAGCCTGTTCCCGCTCCTCGCACTAGCCCTAGGGTGCGTGTCTTCAGCCTGGTACCACCTCTACCAGCCCCACGCACCAGGCTTCCAGTGCGTCGGCCCAGCCTCAAGAGCCCGGCACCAGTGTGCGGTCCAGAGTATCCGGCACCAGTGTGCGGTCCAGAGTATCCGGCACCAGTGTGCGGTCCAGAGTATCCGGCAACAGTGTGCAGTCTAGAGTATCTGGCAACAGTGTCTAGTCCGGAACCGAGGGAGCCTGCCTGCGACCCGGAACCAGAGGGAGCCTGCCTGCGACCCGGAACCAGAGGGGGCCTGCCTGCGACCCGGAACCAGAGGGGGCCTGCCTGCGACCCGGAACCAGAGGGGGCCTGCCTGCGACCCGGAACCAGAGGGGGCCTGCCTGCGACCCAGGAACCAGAGGGGGCCTGCCTGTGACCCGGAACCGAGGGGGCGTGCCTGCGACCCGGAACCGAGGGGGCCTGCCTGCGACTCAGAACTGAAATTGATTAACCTCTTACATCTAGACGTTCCGCTAGCGGAACACCTGCTCCAATATCCAATGATAGGCGTGGCGCGAATTACAAATTCCTCAAAAATACAAAAACTTCCATTTTTCAAACATATGACTATTTCACAGCATTTTAAAGACAAGACTCTCCTTTATCTAACCACACTGTCCGATTTCAAAAAGGCTTTACAGCGAAAGCAAAACATTAGATTATGTCAGCAGAGTACCAAGCCAGAAATAATCAGACACCCATTTTTCAAGCTAGCATATAATGTCACAAAAACCCAGAAGACAGCTAAATGCAGCACTAACCTTTGATGATCTTCATCAGATGACACACCTAGGACATTATGTTATACAATACATGCATGTTTTGTTCAATCAAGTTTATATTTATATCAAAAAACAGCTTTTTACATTAGCATGTGACGTTCAGAACTAGCATACCCCCCGCAAACTTCCGGAGGAATTTGCTAACATTTTACTAAATTACTCACGATAAACGTTCACAAAAAACATAACAATTATTTTAAGAATTATAGATACAGAACTCCTCTATGCACTCGATATGTCCGATTTTTAAATAGCTTTTTGGTGAAAGCACATTTTGCAATATTCTAAGTACATAGCCCAGGCATCACAGGCTAGCTATTTAGACACCCGGCAGGTTTAGCCTTCACCAAAATCAGATTTACTATTATAAAAGTTTGATTACCTTTTGTTGTCTTCGTCAGAATGCACTCCCAGGACTGCTACTTCAATAACAAATGTTGGTTTGGTCCAAAATAATCCATCGTTATATCCAAATTGCGGCGTTTTGTTCGTGCGTTCCAGACACTATCTGAAAGGGTAAATAAGGGTCGTGCGCATGGCGCAATTCGTGACAAAAAAAATCTAAATATTCCATTACCGTACTTCGAAGCATGTCAACCGCTGTTTAAAATCTATTTTTATGCCATTTTTCTCGTAAAAAAGCGATAATATTCCGTCCGGGAATGTCCATTTAGCTAAACAGAGGAAAGTAAACAAAGCTTTCGATCGACGTGGGCACGAACCTGAGTCTCACAGTACTGTAACCCAAACGCGCTACTTTGTTTCAGCCAGAGCCTGCAAAGCCACGATTCAGCTTTTTACCGCCTTCTGAGACCCTATGGCAGCCGTAGGAAGTGTCACGGGACAGCTAAGATCCTCACTCTTCAATAAACAGAGACAAGAAGAACGACACCTTGTCAGACAGGCCACTTCCTGAATGAAACCTTCTCAGATTTTGGCCTGCCATATGAGTTCTGTTATACTCACAGACACCATTCAAACAGTTTTAGAAACTTTAGCGTGTTTTCTATCCATATGTAATAAGTATATGCATATTCTAGTTACTGGGTAGGAGTGGTAACCAGATTAAATCAGGTACGTTTTTTATCCAGCCGTGAAAATACTGCCCCCTAGCCATAACAGGTTAACTGTGTTGTAAATGAGTCTGCGTGGAGATGAGGGAACCTGCCCACGAGCCACAACAACTTGAGTCTGTCTACGACCCGGAACCCAATGAGTCTGCCTACAACCTGGAGTGCAGGAGGCCGGAACCAGAGCCACCTCCAGGATAGGTGGGTTGGGGAGGGAGGGTGTAGCACAGTGCCGTCGTTGACGGCAGCCACCCTCCCTTCCCTCCCTTTTTTGTTTAGGGAATAATATTTTTTGTTGTGGTATTTGGGGGGGGGGGGGGGGGGGTACTGTCACGTCCTGACCAGCAGAGGGAGTAGTGGTGTAGTATTTTGGTCAGGACGTGGCAGAAGAAGTCTGTATGTGTTGTCTAGTATGTCTGCTTCTGTGTTGGTCTTGTGACTCCTGATCAGGAACAGCTGGGGATCGTTGTTCCTGATTGGGAGTCATATATTTAGGAGTATGTTTGTCACTTGGGTTTGTGGGTGGTTGTGCTGACACTGCTAGTCTTTTGTTTGTACGTAGCCTGTTAGCCTGTCGTGAGTTCGTGTTTATAGTTTTCCTGTGTATACTTTGCTTTAATTTATTATTCTTTTCATTAAAAGATGAGTATCCACATTCCGTCTGCAGTTTGGTCCATACAACACGGCTTCAACTATTATGACAGTCTGTCTCAATCAGCTCACCTCTTTCACTACACTGTCTCCTGCCCAATGAGAAACAGAATGAGAACAGAACCTGGGGGAGATAGATGGAATGGCCCCCCTGCTCCATATTCACTCTGCTTTTGTTTATGTTTTCCTGGTTTGTAATTCTGTCTGCTGGTGTAATAAATCCTTTGCTGACTTCCCGAGTGGCGCAGCGGTCTAAGGCACTGCAGGGCTTGAGGCATCACCACAGATCCGGGTTCGATCCCGGGCTGTGTCGCAGCCAGCCGTGACCGGGAGACCCATGAGGTGACGCACAATTGGCCCAGCGTCGTCCGGGTTACGGGAGGGTTTGGCCGGCCGGGATGTCCTTGTCTCATCGCGCTCTAGCGACTCTTGTATGGTGTTTCCTCCGACACATTGGTGCGGCTGGCTTCCGGGTTAACCGAGCAGTGTGTCAAGAAAAACTAATTAGAGAAATTTGATTTCCTCCTCCTTTTATAATCGATTAACTCAATCATGCCTTTACTTTGGCAAACTCCGCTTAGTGACTTATCAGTAAAGAAGGCCCGTCTGTGAATCGGCCAGTCAAATAGGCCTGCTGATATGTTACCCTGCCCATAGAGCTAAACTTCTCTCTCACCCCTTCCCTTATGCTAATTTATACCCTTGTGTGTATTCATTACATCTTTTTAAATCTGGGCTTTCCTCAGTGCTATTGGTGTAGGCAGAGCCAAATGCTTTAGTCTGATGGGGAGAACTCGGGAGGTAAAATATATCATATAAACAGAAAAAAAGAAACGTCCTTTTTTCAATACCCTGTCTTTCAAAGATAATTTGTAAAAATCCAAATAACTTCACAGATCTTCATTGTAAAGGGTTTAAACACTGTTTCCCAAAAAACAATTAATGAACATGCACCTGTGGAACGGTCGTTAAGACACTACCAGCTTACAGACAGTAGGCAATTAAGGTCACAGTTATGAAAACTTAGGACACTGAAGAGGCCTTTCTACTGACTCTGACAAACCACCAAAAGAAAGATCCCCAGGGTCCCTGCTCATCTGTGTGAACGTGCCTTAGGCATGCTGCAAGGAGGCATGATGACTGCAGATGTTGCCAGGGCAATAAATTGCAATGTCCATACTGTGAGACAGCGCTACAGGAAGACAGGACGGACAGCTGATCGTCCTAGCAGTGGCAGACCCCAAGTAACACCACCTGCACAGGATTGGTACATTCGAACATCACACCTGCGGGACAGGTACAGGATGGCAACAACTGCCCGAGTTACAACAGGAACACACAATCCCTCCATCAGTGCTCAGACTGGCCACAATAGGCTGAGAGAGGCTAGAATGGTGGCTTGTAGGCCTGTTGTAAGGCAGGTCCTCACCTATGGCTCTTTAGCTCTTCACTGACGAGTCACGGTTTTGTCTCACCAGCGGATTCGTGTTTATCGTTGAAGGAATGACCGTTACACCGAGGCCTGTACTCTGGAGCAGGATCGATTTTGGAGATAGAGGGTCCGTCATGGTCTGGGGCGGTGTGTCACAGCATCATCAGACTGAGCTTGTTGTCATTGCAGGCAAACTCAATGCTGTGCATTAAAGGGAAGACATCCTTCTCCCTCATGTGGTACCCTTCCTGCAGGCTCATCCTGACATGACCCACCAGCATGACAATGCCCCCATCCATGCTGCTCGTTCTGTGCGTGATTTCCTGCAAGACAGGAATGTCAGTTTTCTGCCATGGCCAGTGAAGAGCCTGGATCTCAATCCTAATACGCACGTCAGGGACCTGTTGGATTGGAGGGTGAGGGCTAGAGCCATTCCCCCCAGAAATGTCCGGGAACTTGCAGGTGCCTTGGTGGAAGAGTGGGGTAACATCTCACAGCAAGAACTGGCAAATCTGGTGCAGTCCATGAGGAGGTGATGCTCTGCAGTACTTAATGCAGCTGGTGACCACACCAGATAATGACTGTTACTTTTTATTTTCACCCCCCCCTCCCCTTTGTTCAGGGACACATCATTCCATTTCTGTTAGTAACATGTCTGTGGAACTTGTTCAGTTTATGTCTCAGTTGTTGAATCTTGTTATATTCATACAAATATTTACACATGTTAATTTTGCAGAAAATAAACGCAGTTGACAGTGAGAGGACGTTTCTTTTTTTGCTGAGTTTATAATATATATGCCATTTTGCAGACGCTTTTGTCCAACGCCATTCTCAACCAACTGAGCTACAGAGGAGGAGGTATGGACATCTCTCGGTTTGTTCTCATCTTTCTCAAACAGGGTAAAACAGCGGATAGAGATATCGCAAAATCTATAGCAGAAGCAGAAACATTACTCAACAACTACAGAACTGGCCTCTTCTCTTCCCCTGCAGCTGCACTTCTTAAAGGCGCAGTAACCCTCTTCACAAGTCTTTACTATGAAACAGGAATCACTGATGTGTGCTAAGGGTTTGCAGCACTTGAGAATATGTTATACCCTGTCCCTCAGGCAACACCCACCCACTCGTTGAAACAAGTACACTTCTCTCTCTAGTCAAGTTTCACGACTTGGGTGTGTTTAGTTATTAACAAGGTTTGGTTTCTAGGTTACAATCACAAAAAAGTTAAAGATATTCTCCTGTACTTTTGTTTACATTTTATACTGTAGTTCTGAAAGTACCGCTCATGAGCAAAAGGTGGTCCCCGAAAACTGCAAACTGCATCACACATGCGCAGATGTGTACCACGTCATTGCGCTCTCTTGTTCTGCTGTGTGTTCCTCTTGTTTTTATTTATTTGATTTATTTCACCTTTATTTAACCAGGTAGGCTAGTTGAGAACAAGTTCTCATTTACAACTGCGACCTGGCCAAGATAAAGCACAGCAGTTCGACACATACAACAACACAGAGTTACACATGGAATAAACAAACATACAGTCAATAATACAGTACAAAAAAGAAAAATATTTATACAGTGAGTGCAAATGAGGTAAGATAAGAGAGGTAAGGCAATAAATAGGCCATGGTGGCAAAGTAATTACAATATAGCAGTTAGACACCGGAATGGTAGATGTGCAGAAGATGAATGTGCAAGAAGAGATACTGGGGTGCAAAGGAGCAAGATAAATAAATAAATACAGTATGGGGATGAGGTAGTTTGGTGGGCTGTTTACAGATGGGCTATGTACAGGTGCAGTGATCTGTGAGCTGCTCTGACAGCTGGTGCTTAAAGCTAGTGAGGGAGATATGGGTCTCCAGCTTCAGTGATTTTTGCAGTTCGTTCCAGTCATTGGCAGCAGAGAACTGGAAGGAAAGGCGGCCAAAGGAGGAATTGGCTTTGGGGGTGACCAGTGAGAGCGCGTGCTACGGGTGGGTGCTGCTATGGTGACCAGTGAGCTGAGATAAGGCGGGGCTTTACCTAGCAGAGACTTGTAGATGACCTGGAGCCAGTGGGTTTGGCGACGAGTATGAAGCGATGGCCAGCCAACGAGAGTGTACAGGTCGCAGTGGTGAGTAATATATGGGGCTTTGGTGACAAAACAGATGGCACTGTGATAGACTGCATCCAATTTGTTGAGTAGAGTGTTGGAGGCTATTTTATAGATGACATCGCCGAAGTCGAGGATCGGTAGGATGGTCAGTTTTACGAGGGTATGTTTGGCAGCATGAGTGAAGGATGCTTTGTTGCGAAATAGGAATCCGATTCTAGATTTAATTTTGGATTGGAGATGCATAATGTGAGTCTGGAAGGAGAGTTTACAGTCTAGGCAGACACCTAGGTATTTGAAGTTGTACACATATTCTAAGTCAGAACCATCCAGAGTAGTGATGCTCGACGGGCGGGCAGTGATCGGTTGAAGAGCATGCATTTAGTTTTACTTGCATTTAAGAGCAGTTGGAGGCCACGGAAGGAGAGTTGTATGGCATTGAAGCTCGTCTGGAGGTTTTTTAACACAGTGTCCAAAGGGCCAGAAGTATACAAAATGGTGTCGTCTGCGTAGAGGTGGATCAGAGAATCACCAGCAGCGAGAGCGACATCATTGATGTATACAGAGAAGAGAGTCAGCCCAAGAATTGAACCCTGTGGCACCCCCATAGAGGCTGCCAGAGGTCCGGACAACAGGCACTCCGATTTGATAGTACCTGATGGGGTTATAGTGGTTATACTACCTGATGGGGTTATAGCGGTTATAGTACCTGGTGGCGTTATAGTACCTGATGGGGTTATAGTGGTTATAGTACCTGATGGGGTTATAGTGGTTATAGTACCTGGTGGTGTTATAGTGGTTATAGTACCTGATGGGGTTATAGTGGTTATAGTACCTGATGGGGTTATAGTGGTTATACTACCTGATGCGGTTATAGCGGTTATAGTACCTGATGGGGTTATAGTGGTTATAGTACCTGATGGGGTTATAGTACCTGATGGGGTTATAGTGGTTATAGTACCTGGTGGTGTTATAGTGGTTATAGTACCTGATGGTACTATAGTGGTTATAGTACCTGATGGGGTTATAGTGGTTATAGTACCTGGTGGGGTTATAGTGGTTATAATACCTGATGGGGTTATAGTGGTTATAGTACCTGATGGGGTTATAGTGGTTATAGTACCTGATGGGGTTATAGTGGTTATAGTACCTGATGGGGTTATAGTGGTTATAGTACCTGATGGGGTTATAGTGGTTATAGTACCTGATGGGGTTATAGTGGTTATAGTACCTGGTGGGGTTATAGTGGTTATAATACCTGATGGGGTTATAGTGGTTATAGTACCTGATGGGGTTATAGTGGTTATAGTACCTGGTGGGGTTATAGTGGTTATACTACCTGATGGGGTTATAGTGGTTATAGTACCTGATGGGGTTATAGTGGTTATAGTACCTGGTAGGGTTATAGTGGTTATATTACCTGATGGGGTTATAGTGGTTATAATACCTGATGGGGTTATAGTACCTGATTGGGTTATAGTCTTATCGATGACGGTTATAATATCGTTTAGGTCTAGAGTGTCTCCCCCTTTGAAGAGGGGGATGACCGCGGCAGCTTTCCAATCTTTGGGAATCTCAGACGATACGAAAGAGAGGTTGAACAGGCTAGTAATAGAGGTTGCAACAATTTCGGCAGATCATTTTAAAAAGAGAGGGTCCAGATTGTCTAGCCCGGCTGATTTGTAGGGGTCCAGGTTTTGCAGTTCTTTCAGAACATGAGCTATCTGGATTTGGGTGAAGGAGAAATAAATGGGGGAGGCTTGGGCTAGTTGTTGTGGGGAGTGCAGGGCTGTTGATCGGGGTAGGGGTAGCCAGGTGGAAAGCATGGCCAGCCGTAGAAAAATGCTTATTGAAATTCTCAATTATAGTCGATTTATCCGTGGTGACAGTGTTTCCTAGCCTCAGTGCAGTGGGCAGCTGGGAGGAAGTGCTCTTATTCTCCATGGACTTTAGTGTCCCAGAACTTTTTTGAGTTTGTGCTACAGAATGCAAATTTCTGCTTGAAAAAGCTAGCCTTAGCTTTCCTAACTGCCTGTGTATATTGGTTCCTAACTTCCCTGAAAAGTTGCATATCATGGGGGATAATCGATGCTAATGCAGAACGCCACAGGATGTTTTTGTGCTGGTCAAGGGCAGTCAGGTCTGGAGAGAACCAAGGGCTATATCTGTTCCTGGTTCGAAATTTTTTGAAAGGGGCATGCTTATTTAAGATGGTGAGGAAAGCACTTTTAAAGAATAACCAGCCATCCTCTACTGACGGGATGAGGTCAATATCCTTCCAGGATACCCAGGCCAGGTCGATTAGGAAGGCCTGCTCGCTGAAGTATTTTAGGGAGCGTTTGATAGTGATGAGGGGGGGTCTTTTGACCACAGACCCGTTACGGATGCAGGCAATGATCGCTGAGATCTTGGTTGAAAACAGCAGAGGTGTATTTGGAGGGCAAGTTGGTTAGGATGATATCTATGAGGGTGCCCGTGTTAGCTGTCACTCAAATGGCGAGAGTCTGAGCTCATTGGCTATAACTCAAATTGCTAGGGAGCTGGCTCACGTGGGGGGAAATGGTGCAGCAGAGCTTCCAGAAAAGCAGTCGCTTTCAAATTAGGGATTTAGTGGCTAATTGAGGTAAGACAGTAATACTGCTCAGATTTTGAACTAAACATCGACAAACCCAATCCAAAGACGTAGGTTTAAAAAAATAAAACTTAGTTGCCAAAGTTTCGGAGCATGTCTTTAAGGCAGCTGAGAGCCTGTGTAAGGTTTCCCAAACTCGGCCCCTCCTGGGTGCACGTTTTGGTTTTTGCCTTAACACTACACAGCTGCTTCAATTAACCAACATATCAAGCTTTGATTATCTGAATCAGCTGAGTAATGCTAGGGCAAAAAAAACACGAAATGTGCACTCGGGAGGGAGGACAGTGTTTGGGAAACCCTGCACTGAAAACTGAACCAACAAGGTCTTAGCTGGATCATGAGGTAAGAAGTAAGCAAAACAAGAGATGTTTTTAGCTTTGCAGCTCGGCGTACTACAATGAAAGACCCACTGTTTTGCTTCAAGTTTGTATTGACTTAGGAACACGGCTGCTCCATTAGTCTAACTTGTCTCTGTGAGGAAATTAGAGATAAGACCAGGCCTCGGGGGGCCCGGCCCTGGCTCTGCCTAGCGTGGAATAACAAATAAACTGAACCCGCAATTCATCAGCTGTAACAGGCTTAACTGAGGGACTGGGGGGAGAAGAGAGAATTAGGGCCAAAATACATGGGAGAGTCAACACCATAAAAGCTCAAGTTTCCTACCTTACAGTAACCATGGTGACACAGCCTGTGAAAGGCTGATCTAGGTCCTCGAGATAGGGCGCAACACTGAAAGTTTGTTGCTATTCCTCGGTTGCTTCTAATCAACAGAGTAAAGCAGCCCACCAACAATAGTTTGAGGCCCTGAGAGAGAACTGAAGTTAGATTTCCGGTCTTGGAAATGTTTTCCTGGAAAAGAGTTTAAGTAATTTTGTTTGACTGTATTTGGGGTTAGGTTAGCTACTTGGCCGTGCTCAAACCCAAGCCTTTCAAACCAAGTTCCCCAGTTTGCTGGTGAATAGACTTGTGAGAGAATAAGTCGAAGATATGCAGTAGGATACAAACAATCTAGTACTGCTTCACCAACATGAACTATGGTCCCCATTCGATGCCCAGGCCAAATGGAGCCAACTCCTAGGACACATGCTGCTTTCCCCATTCAAACTATTTTTTCACTGTTGCCATTTAATGATTACATCAAAAACAATGAAAAGATAATTAACATTTTCCCAACCTCAGCCGCAAACAGCCCTTGTCAATCAGGAAGACAGACGTTCAATAGAAATATGGGTTTTATTGGTTTAAACTGCAATCTGTCATTACAAAAATAATACATGAGAATGAAGACTGTAGATAACAGCAACAGCTGCTAAAAAGAGAATACATTCACCTGTTGATTGATGTCAACCCTGTTCCCCTTTATTCCACTACAAGGGGTTTAGGCTTAAATCTGCTCTGTGTTCTAAAACGTGTGATAAAGGCACAATGCTTGGGGATACGTGGAATGTATTGATAGGTAGTTAAATGGGAATGACTGGTGCAACAACAAAAATGACCAAAACAACATCACCTTATTTGGCAAAAAAAAATTATAAAAAAAAAATGTTCATGGCATTGTGGAATATGCGAGCGTCCATAATTAACTAATTCAAGACATTTCCGTTTGTCGTTAGCAGCATTAAAACGCTGGTTATATAGGCTAAGAGTGACTTAAATACTAAAATGAATGTTTGTCCTGGTCAAAAGAAAGTGAAATAACAGGAAGAGGACTGACACCCAAGTCTGCATTCTAGAGAACCTTGGAGAGCTGCTGCAATCCACAACTGGAAGAGGATTAGGATAGAAAACAGAAGCTGAAAACCACAGTTCAACATCAGGGAAAAACAATAAATACAACAAAAATAAGTTTAAATTAAGATTAACTTTCTAAATAAATCAAAGTGTAGTTACAAAACAGAAAAAAGTAATTGCAGTATAATATATTAACTGTGGGGGGAAAAAAAAAAAAAAAAAAGTCTTCAATCAATAGAGAAGATCATAATTTAACATAAAAGAAAATATATTCTATTGTTTCATTATCAAGATAAATACAAAAAAAATGCCTTAAGATCAGCAATAAATACATTCTGATAAGTTAAATAATCAGTGACAAGGAAAAACCTCAAGGTTTTCAAAACAAACTAAACAATAATAATGTTGAACAAGGTGGAATTAATGGAAGAGCTTTTCACTCAGATTTTTGACAGTGGAGATTGAGGGGTCCTCTCAGTCATCTATTAAGCTGGCTGGTATCCTGGGAGACAGGACAGGCCAAGCGCAAATATTAATATTGATTGGCCAGAGTTTACTCATATGAACAGTCCTACTCCTCCGACCTTCAACACGACTAAAGATAGACATTGTCTAAGGGCACCACAGATTATTCTTAGGGGTTGTCGTCATGGTGCCAGAGAGCACATATCAGCACCAAAATAAAATTAATTCTTCCCGCCCTAATTCTAAACAAAAGCCATCTGTGCGTTTGTCTAGTCCCCACATCCAAAAATTACACAATTCAAAAATAGAGGGGCAGGAAAAAAACGTGGAATCATTAAAAGTAACCATTGTAGTCCCACAGATGTCTTGGTACACATTGATCGGACATCACCAAGGCACTTCATCAGAACTGATTGTCCAATAATATTTTTGCTGGTTTAATTTTAAGAGAAAGGTGACCCATTGTAAATGGAGCACTGATTTGTCACAAGTCCTCTCGAGGCGTAGACGGATGAGAGGTTTGAAGATAGCTGTGGCACAGGCAACAATGGTCACGTGACGATATGCATAACTGCTACACACCAAAACGACAGGGGACTCCTGGCATGGACACACTGGAGCTTTCACTGACATGTTCAGATCCATCTCTACCGTTCACCGTTATTGTAGCCCTTCACCCAAGGACAACTTGTCTTGAACTAGTGTTGTCATGTTAACTGCTACGTATCACGATTCTTTAGTGACCACTTGGCTGAATGACCATTTGGGTAAGATAAAGACACCTCTGTTCATTGGCTAATCAGGTTATTCTGAGATGAGGTGGGCAGGGGGGGAGCGGAGGTTCTTCTGCAGAGGAGGAAATCTGCTTTTTGATTGGACTAAGTGGCTACAACACTGCTGCATAGAACTACCATGTCCACTTCTGGGTTGTAAACAAGGCGAGGGTCAGGACCATGGGGGGGGGTGTAGACACTAATCATCAGAGATGGAGAGCCTGCTGAAGATGGGCAGGCGGCGTGAGGCATCCAGGCTAGGGGACTCCGAGCCGCTCTGACTGCTCTGGTAGCCCTCCAGGTCTGAGAGAGAGTCCGGGGGACTGGCGGGAGACTCCGACATGGGCCGGAAGAAGCAGGGGGCGGTGGGGGAGGGTGTTGCCGGGGTCAGCAGACCAGGCTCCAAGACAGAGAGGCCCCCCCCTAAGCTGGGCCCGAACAGGTTGGCCAGCTCCTGGCTGGTGTAGGTGAAGGGTTTGCTGGGCCAGTCACTCATGTCCTCATCGGTGGAGATAGGTGGCGGGGTGACCGAGGTGGGGCTGACCTGCAGACCACCCTGGCTGGGGAAGCCAGCGAAGCTGAAGCTGTGCTGGAGGCGAGGGCGCTCAATCTTGTTGAAAGTGGAGAGGGGTGGCGGTGGGCCGCGGCGCTCCTCTGCGTTGTGGATGAAGTGGCAGCGCGGGCCGTAGGGGCAGAAGCCCATAGTGTGGAAGGTGCGACACAACTCTGTCTTGTACTTGGGGTGGCGGCTCAGGCTGCGCAGCTCTTGCATGCCGTGGGCAAACTGGCACTTGTCACCGTACTTGCAGGTGCCATTCTCCTCGAAGGGCCGGCACAGCTCCGTCTTATAGCGGCTGGAGTTCACCTGCTGCTGGCCCTGGCTCTGTCCGATGCCGAGACCCTGGAGCTGACTGCCCGGCTTGAGGCGTTCCCCGGTCTCTGAGAAGGAGCGATCTCGGAAGCAGTTCTCCTTGTTTTTACTGCCGCAACCACCGATCAGGAGCGAGAAGGGGTCCACCTTCAGACTGTTGATGAACTGGTTCTGGTTGAATTTAGCGTTGGGAAGGGTGACTGAGTCACAGCGCTGCAACAGCCCACTGCCCCCCACCGCCTTCCTGTCCAGCAAGGAGGAGCCGTTGTTGTGGGGCCCACCGAAAGTGTTGTTGTTGTAGTTCAACATCTTATTGTTCTGTAAAGAAAATAACACAGTCACATAAAAATGTATATAACGTGTCAATGTCAATCAGTAGAATGAAAAACAAAGAAAGTTTTGATCTAGCAGTACTTTGATCAAGGTTACAGTCCAGACCTTTTATTACTTGCATTGAACAGAATATTAATTCTACTAGGCAGCTCTTGAACAACAATATAGAAAGACTCATCTCCATAGTCACATGGTAAAGACAAATGGGCAACTAGCAAACAAAAAGCACTGCCAAACAATTATGGCCTTAGTATGTGCATGTGACAGCAATATTCACAAATGCTAGTTACATAGATAAGACAATCGATAAAAACCAGTAAACATCTGCTGAAGGTTATCTATTTCAAAAGGGATATAGATAAACACAGTATTCAAATGCTGACATGTTACCTTCGGGATCCAATATGTTTTCAAACTGAGGCACAGCTGCTTACAATTCGTACTGAGTGGGGATTGCCCGGTTACTCAACCCTGCACCTTAGAGGCTGCTGCCCTATATACAAAGACATGGAAAACTGGTCGCTTTAATGTTTACAAACTGCTTTACTCATCTCATTTGTATATACTGTATTCCATTTTAGTCAATGCCACTCCGACATTGCTCGTCCTAATATTTACATATTTCTTAATTCCATCGTTTTACTTTTAGATTGGTGTATTGTTAGATACTAATGCACTGTTGGAGCTAGGAACACAAGCATTTCGAGACACCCGCAATAACATCTGCTAATTATGCGTGACCAATAACATTTGATTAGATTGCCATCCCTGCGCGACACAGCGTCTCAGTATCGTTCGTGTTGAATCCGCCTGTTCATCAAATCATTTATTACCATGTGACGTGAACCCAGTTTGATGGCAAAGCGTTGTATTGTCAGAATCGTTTTAGTTACTACATAACATTTAAAATGGTAACGTTAGATTGTAAGCTTGCGACGCTAAGCACTCTTATCTAGACCCGAACATAACATGTGACATGAACAGCGAGAACATAAAATTGCCTGGTAAGGGAATTATTATAAATGTACTGAATTGTTAACAGCCATTAAGCACTTTATACTTTGTCACCTACATGCCATGCATACAGCTAGTACTCACTGACGTTTGCTGAACAATCCCGAAAAAGTTAATGAGCTAGCACGGTACGTTAGCTTCAGCCTTCCGCTCAAAGCAATCAATGAACATTCGTTACCTTGTTCACTTCGGTGTATTCTAAGAAAGGAGGAACGATAGTTGCTGTCATTTTTGTTGTGGCTATTGTAAAGAGAGGGAAGAAAATTAAAAAAAAAAAGTTACCTAAAACACAGGGCTGGTGGTTAGTCCAGATTTACGTGTCCTTTCTGCCCTGCAGAGAGCCCCTCTGTCCTGCAGAAGTTGAACGCAGATCCTTTTAAAACGCTACATGGTTATGTTGGCTGGGAGGGGCCTGAGTTAGACTGACATATGAAAATGTGGCGGCAGACCTGCCTAATTCTAATTCATCGTTTTTGTGTTTAATAGACCAAATTACACATTCTGTTAACATCTGACTCCAGAGTGATCTGTGATTGCAAATTGTAGCCTGACATTTCAGATTTACCGACAAAAAAATACTGCAGTTTACTATAGAATACTACAGCACTTAATTTATAATTCTGTAGTATACTGTAGAATACTATATTACACACGGTAGTATCCACACAAAAAAACACTGTAGTAAATACTACAGAAATGTATGCAAAAACACTACATTTTTGTAAACTATATTAAATACAACAGGATTTCATTTGCATATACCCTGCCCATTCCCCTCCCACCATATCCCAGTTTGTGCCACCCATAAGTGAGAAACCTACTTTCCAAGTATTTATCATGTCGAATAAGACAATCTCCTTCCTGTTCTTATTCAGAGGGGCTGGGTTAAATGCATAAGACATATTTCAGTTGAATGTATTTAGTTGTACAACTGACTAGGTATGCCCCTTTCCCTTTAAACCCTATATTGTGTTCTCTACAGGTTATAGAAAAAGCAGAAACTCCCCTCACAAGAAAAGACTGCTGTTTTGAAACTGCAGTCGGCTGTGGTATTTTGGATGCAATAATTGCAGAATAACTTTGATGTACTGCAGTTGAACGGCAGTTATACTGCACTGTAACTGCAGTTACACTGCAAAATTACTGCAGTAAAAAAAATGTTATTTTGGATGCAGTATTTGCAACATACTGTAGTTATACTGCACTCTAACTGCAGTTATTCTTCAGTGTATAGGCAGTAAATACTACAGTACTGCAGATATACTGCACTCTGAATGCAATCTTTTTTTGTAAGGGTCCATTCAGAACCCGGTCCTACCTACCTAAAGGTTACGGAAACTTTGTCCTTTTAGTATTTCTCCAGTAGGTTTCCTCAAGGAGAAAGCCCCCGCTTCTTTGTCAAAGATAATACAATAAAAACACTTTTAGTAAATACTACAGTAATGTCCCCAAAAACACTACAGTATACTACAGTCTGCAAAAATACTACAGTATACTGTACTACAGTCCGCAAAAACACTACAGTAAATACTACACTATACTACAGTCCGCAAAAACACTACAGTAATTACTATAGTATATACTACTGCTTTTTTACTATAGTATTTATATTATAGTAAACTGTAAATACTACAGTATACTTCAGTAAATACTACAGACTTCAGTCCGTAAAAAAACACTAGTGAATACTATGGTATTCCTACCATAGTATACACTATAGTATTTTTTAATGTGGGTAGATGTGATAATTAATTTTTTGGGATGTAGTGAACTACTTTTTTTCAAAGTAACTTCAGTAAAGTAAACTATACTGTATGTTTCTTAAGGGTAGCTTTAGTGTACCTTAACTTATTCCAGTGTGAATTCATTGGTAGCTTGGTAAACTATATTTTCAGAGTAGCTTCCCAAACACTGCTTGCCTTTTGATACATTTATAATTCATCACCGGGGGGACTCAAAGTTGTGATTCAACTGTATTGGCTGTTGGTCCCATATAGGCAGAGAGGTAAACAACATGATGTGTACATTATTTACAAAGTGGCTATAGGCGTCCGTTATTGACAAAACACTATCTTTCCAAATATAGGCAATAAACTCCCACCTATCCAAATTGTTCATGACAAACCAAGGCCAGGCTGTCTGAAGGGATCACAAATATAGCCTACTCCTGAATTTCAGAGGGCAGAGGAGAAGGAGGACGTAGTTCAAACTTGAGGTTGTTGTTTCAAGCGTGACCTCCACATAACCATGGAAGAGGTCAGATAGGTGAATTCCTCAGCTAGCCTAATTGCAGATACTGTGATATTTGGTTCCTGACTTGATCTTTTAGGCTACCTGTTGTGGGTTCAATAACACCTCAAAGAAAAGCCAGGTATGTTGTGTCAGTAGCGTCTTCTAGATGAACTGTTGGTCGAAGCACGTTTGTTTTTCTTATTAATGAATAACTGTTTAATGATTTGGTTTGACAATATTCTCTCTGATATTGTGTGTGTGTGTAATAGAGCGAGATGGAGAGAGAGGCGGTTAGATTCAGCCATATTGGATGGCGGTCACCACAGTGTTGCAGCAGTCAGCTTATTTTCATCCAGTCTTTGGTTATTGGTTTGAGTCCTCATGGTGTATGAGAGGGACATGCACATACTTTCCATGGTTTTCATAAAATTATATAATCCGTAACTTCCTTCAGGGCAGGGAAACCTATGCTTGTATTTCCCAAATCAAAATCATATCAACACAACTCATGGCATTAAGGCCTTGTACATTACTAAGGCCCTATGTTTTGGTTGATCATGTCACATGACCTGGATTTGAAACTAGATTTTTAAGCATTTTCCAGAAATGAGTGTTAGACCAAAAATGAAAACAATTTCCTGAGGACGGTGATGGACCATCTGACAGTTTGGGGACAGTTTGATGAAAACATTTTAAATAAAGGTTCAAATACAGGTCACGTGACATGATTAACCAAAACACAGGGACGTAATTATCACACCTGTTCAGTTTTTCCTAACCTCCAAAATAGTATAAGACATAAGAGATGTTATCAAGTGATGAATTAAACTAAGTTTCCATCCAAGGAACATTTAACTGAGACGTTCAAGGTGATTCATTAGAAATAATAGTAACTGCCCACTGGGCACACACTGGTTGAATGAATGTTGTTTCCACGAAATGTCAACGTCTGTGCCCAGTGGGAGGATGAAAATTATCCATGACAAAACACAGTGATGCTTAATTCCCCATGCCATGCAGGAGGATGGCAGCTTTGTGTGGTAGGGGCTGGTTCGCTTGAGGCCCTAAGGAAAGATATCATGTAACGTGCTGCTTCCTTTTTCCACTGCAATTTCAATATATCTCCGTGTGAGACTGGTACCAGAGAGACCAATGTATGCTTTGACACGCATGCACGCAGACACACACACACACAATATAGGCCTAAGGTTTGTCATTGGTGCTGGGTGGAGGGTACGCTCAGAGGGACAGAGTCATCCTCATGCAATGTGGGCGACTGAATCTTTCAACTATTTACATTTGGTTTTGTAAAAATAAAGCATTCTCCAAAACATAGGAGGCAAAGAAGATCTGATGTGGAAAATGGTTGATTTCTGTGTTAGTGTCTAAACATGCTTTTATAGTACAAAGGGTCAAGGATTCACTGACCAATGATCCAAAATCATCAGTGTGAAATGATCTGTAGTGATGGCCAAGTCTGACTGATCTTTTATGATGGCCAAGTCTGACTGATCTGCAGTGATGGCCATGTCTGACTGATCTGTAGTGATGGCCAAGTCTGACTGATCTGTAGTGATGGCCAAGTCTGACTGATCTGTAGTGATGGCCATGTCTGACTGATCTGTAGTGATGGCCAATTCTGACTGATCTGTAGTGATGGCCAAGTCTGACTGATCTGTAGTGATGGCCAAGTCTGACTGATCTGTAGTGATGGCCAAGTCTGACTGATCTGTAGTGATGGCCAAGTCTGACTGATCTGTAGTGATGGCCAAGTCTGACTGATCTGTAGTGATGGCCAAGTCTGACTGATCTGTAGTGATGGCCAAGTCTGACTGATCTGTAGTGATGGCCAAGTCTGACTGATCTGTAGTGATGGCCAAGTCAAATGGATTAATGTTTGCTGTTTAGTAAGACGACCCATTAGGCTTGACTTAACTGGTCCTCATCAAGTCAATGAAACAGGCTGTCGGGAAAAAGCCATCATGTCAATTTGGATGATTAATTACACAAATGATGTAATTACTTTTAGAGAATTGAATGTAGTACAGGAACTTTTTCCTCTGTGAGAATGACAGCGTTTGAAAAATACCAAAAGAGTTACGGTGGCGCACACAGGATGAACAGATTATCTAAAGAGAAGGAGAAAGGGAGCACAGAGGAGTGTAAAAATTGTGTTAAATGTTGCTGTTCTGGTAGCTGAGGAATATAAGGTAACAGCTATAGCTACAGTATACTGCAGTATCTGGTCGTTGTCCCACAAAGCTTGCAATGTGCAGATTTCAGGAAGCAGTAATCCAATTGTACAAAACCACATTACGAGTAAACCATCTTTCTCTCTCCTCTCTCTCTCCTCTCTCTCTCTCCTCTCCTCTCCATCTCTCCATACAGTCTCCATTTCAGTCTCCCATGGCAATCTTCCTTGCATAATGTTTTGCTTCACCAGAGCCCAGAGACCTTGGCGCCGAGTGTTGGACGCCTAACACTGTTGACATGGTGCTGTTTTGCAATACAAAATGGAATGTGGTTTATTTTCTGAAACATATTTTCTTTCTACCATGTTGCAACTCAATTTCCCACTTTTTTTCTTTGTTATTGTTCTAGTGGATTAAAGTCTGTGTGTTTTTGATTGAGGGAGAGGAAGAGAGAGCGAGGGGGGGTTATCTGTTTGAAGAGCACGTCTGTGATTTATTTGAGTTCATTCATGGTATGTGATTTTACGAGAAGTTCATGGCAAGATAAGAGCACCCCATAAAAATCCATGAAGAATTGAGTCACTCCTCCATCATGTCTACTGAACTGGATGCAAAGCGTTCGTTTAGCCTTTGAGACAACTCTTCCGTACGTCTTCTCTTTTTGAACTCTCTCTTTTTCCCACCAAATGAAGGAGAGATGATTGAAAGGCAAGAAAGAGCCTGTTAAGTTATTATGCAAGGAAGTTTTTCTTGGTGTCAAGTCTTAGCCTAATAATAAAGGGCCGAGATTTCTTCATGTCGAGCCGATTGACATTGAATGTTGTACAAAAGCAATGTTTGCACAGGGAGAGGCCCCACCGCAGCTGGGAAGAGGCCTGACAAAAGGCTCAGAGCTTTAGACGAATGAACACATCTGGAGTTGTGTGGTCCATGTCACAGTTGGTTCTGTTCAGACCACTCAACCAAAAACAGATCTTTCCACCCCCTTAGGAAGAAAACACATGCAACAATTTGAAAGCTTGAAATAACAAAAAACAACCACAGAAGGTGGGTTGTTCCACGGATTGCAGGGGTGTTCCACAGATGGCAGGGGTGTTCCACAGATGGCAGAGGTGTTCCACGGATTGCAGGGGTGTTCCACGGATTGCAGGGGTGTTCCACGGATTGCAGGGGTGTTCCACAGAGTGCAGGGGTGTTCCACAGAGTGCAGGGGTGTTCCACAGAGTGCAGGGGTGTTCCACAGAGTGCAGGGGTGTTCCACAGAGTGCAGGGGTGTTCCACAGAGTGCAGGGGTGTTCCACAGAGTGCAGGGGTGTTCCACGGATTGCAGGGGTGTTCCACAGAGTGCAAGGGTGTTCCACGGATTGCAGGGGTGTTCCACAGAGTGCAGGGGTGTTCCACAGAGTGCAGGGGTGTTCCACAGAGTGCAGAGGTGTTCCACGGATTGCAGGGGTGTTCCACGGATTGCAGAGGTGTTCCACGAATTGCAGGGGTGTTCCACAGATTGTAGGTGTGTTCCACGGATTGCAGGGGTGTTCCACGGATTGCAGGTGTGTTCCACAGATTGCAGGGGTGTTCCACAGAGTGCAGAGGTGTTCCACAGATTGCAGGGGTGTTCCACGGATTGCAGGGGTGTTCCACAGAGTGCAGAGATGTTCCACAGATTGCATTTTCCACCAGAGAAGTCAGTTTGTGGGCATGTAAACATGGATAGCATGTCTCTGACCACTTGCGTTTAGATGTTTCCACCCCCAAACCTCCAACCCCCACTCACTCACTTCATGCCCTCCTCCATCAAGCCCCATTTGTTTCCATCTCTCTCTTCTTCACCCACTTCCCTCCACACAGACATACACACATCGTTCCCTCCCCCACAGGCAGTGAATGTGAGGCCGCAAAGCAGCCTTATGGTAATTCAATGACTATTTCACTAGTAAAGTGTAAAACTCAGAAGTGAAATGACAACATTGAACAGTGAACCATCATGTTTTTGTATAAAATATCTAATAATGAAAGAGAAGGATTGTTGTTTTGATGTTGGTCAAGTTAGTCTGGAAGAGATAGAAAACAAATGTTATCCATCAACAATGATGAGCCACCGGGTACAGACTACCTGAATGGGAAACTATAGAGAACGGTAGCAGACTGTATTACCACCAGGTATAGACTACCTGGATGGGAAACTATAGAGAACAGTAGCAGACTGTATTACCACCAGGTATAGACTACCTGGATGGGAAACTATAGAGAACGGTAGCAGACTGTATTACCACCAGGAATAGACTACCTGGATGGGAAACTATAGAGAACGGTAGCAGACTGTATTACCACCAGGTATAGACTACCTGGATGGGAAACTATAGAGAACGGTAGCAGACTGTATTACCACCAGGTATAGACTACCTGGATGGGAAACTATAGAGAACGGTAGCAGACTGTATTACCACTGGGTATAGACTACCTGGATGGGAAACTATAGAGAACGGTAGCAGACTGTATTACCACCAGGTATAGACTACCTAAATGGGAAACTACATTGAGGGAAAAAAGTATTTGATCCCCTGCTGATTTTGTACATTTGCCCACTGACAAAGAAATTATCAGTCTATAATTTTAATGGTAGGTTTATTTGAACAGTGAGAGACAGAATAACAACAAAAAAATCCAGAAACACGCATGTCAAAAATGTTATAAATTGATTTGCATTTTAATGAGGGAAATAAGTATTTGACTCCCTCTCAATCAGAAAGATTTCTGGCTCCCAGGTGTCTTTTATACAGGTAATGAGCTGAGATTAGGAGCACACTCTTAAAGGGAGTGCTCCTAATCTCAGTTTGTTACCTGTAGAAAAGACACTTGTCCACAGAAGCAATCAATCAATCTGATTCCAAACTCTCCACCATGGCCAAGACCAAAGAGCTCTCCAAGGATGTCAGGGACAAGATTGTAGACCTACACAAGGCTGGAATGGGCTACAAGACCATCGGCAAGCAGCTTGGTGAGAAGGTGACAACAGTTGGTGCGATTATTCGCAAATGGAAGAAACACAAAAGAACTGTCAAACTCCCTCGGCCTGGGGCTCCATGCAAGATCTCACATCATGGAGTTGCAATGATCATGAGAACGGTGAGGAATCAGCCCAGAACTACACAGGAGGATCTTGTCAATGATCTCAAGGCAGCTGGGACCATAGTCACCAAGAAAACAATTGGTAACACACTACGCCGTGAAGGACTGAAATCCTGCAGTGCCCGCAAGGTCCCCCTGCTCAAGAATACATATACATGCCCGTCTGAAGTTTGCCAATGAACATCTGAATGATTCAGAGGACAACTGGTGAAAGTGTTGTGGTCAGATGAGACCAAAATGGAGCTCTTTGGCATCAACTCAACTCGCCGTGTTTGGAGGAGGAGGAATGCTGCCTATGACCCCAAGAACACCATCTCCACCGTCAAACGTGGAGGTGGAAATATTATGCTTTGGGGGTGTTTTTCTGCTAAGGGGACAGGACAACTTCACCGCATCAAAGGGACGATGGACAGGGCCATGTACCGTCAAATCTTGGGTGAGAACCTTCTTCCCTCAGCCAGGGCATTGAAAATGGGTCGTGGATGGGTATTCCAGCATGACAATGACCCAAAACACATGGCCAAGGCAACAAAGGAGTGGCTCAAGAAGAAGCACATTAAGGTCCTGTAGTGGCCTAGCCAGTCTCCAGACCTTAATCCCATAGAAAATCTGTGGAGGGCGCTGAAGGTTCGAGTTGCCAAACGTCAGCCTCGAAACCTTAATGACTTGGAGAAGATCTGCAAAGAGGAGTGGGACAAAATCCCTCCTGAGATGTGTGCAAACCTGGTGGCCAACTACAAGAAACGTCTGACCTCTGTGATTGCCAACAATAATTTTGCCACCAAGTACTAAGTCATGTTTTGCAGAGGGGTCAAATACTTATTTCCCTCATTAAAATGCTAATCAATTTAAAACATTTTTGACATGCGTTTTTCTGGATATTTTTGTTGTTATTCTGTCTCTCACTGTTCAAATAAACCTACCATTAAAATTATAGACTGATCATTTCTTTGTCAGTGGGCAAATGTACAAAATCAGCAGGGGATCAAATACTTTTTTCCCTCACTATATAGAGAACGGTAGCAGACTGTATTACCACCCCTATGTGCTAGATCTTTAACCAAAGCCTAAAGGAGTGTGTGTGTCCACAGGTGTAGAAGAAAGCTAAAGTAATTCCATTGCCTAAAAATAGTAAAGCACCCGTTGCTGGCTGTAACAGCCGACCAATCAGTTTGATGCCTGTTCTATTTAAACTGATGGAGAGATTAAATGTAACCTTTTACTTAACTAGGCAAATACAATGCTATTTATCAGAGAACAAGTTAACTACTGACTTTCAGCATACATATAGAGAAAGGCACTCAACTTGTACTGCACTGATTCAAATGACAGATTGGTTCAAATAAATGGATAATAAGATGATAGTTGGATCTGTGTTGTTAGATTCAGTGCAGCCTTTGATGTTATTGATCATAAATTGTCATTTAAGGAACTTGATACGACTTTGCATCACCTGCCATCACATGGTTGGAGAGTTACTTTTCCATAGAACCCAGAGAGTGTTCTTCAATAGAAGCTTCTCTAACATCAGTGCAGTGTCCCTCAGGGCAGTTGCCTTGGGCTGTTACTCTTGTCTATTTTTTTTCAAATGATTTGCCACTGGTCTTACACAAAGCTAGAAAGACTATGTATGCGGATGATTCCACACTCTCCAGCCAAAGTCAGTGAGCTCACTGAAATGCTAAATAAGGAGTTACAGTCAGTATCAGAATGGGGGATTAACAATAAACTAAAAGCATTGTATTTGGTTCTAAAAAAATGTTAAGCCTAAACCTCAACTGGAGTTTTATATAAAGGGTGTGACCATTGAGGAAGTTGAGGAAGCTAAACTCCCAGGATTAACATCAGATGGTCAGTTATCAAGGTCAGGTCATATTGACAAAGTTGGGGAGGGGTATGTCTGTTATAAAACGATGTTCTGTGTTTTTGACACAAAGATCAACTGTACTAGTTGTTAAGACTCTGATCTTGTCCCATCTTGATTAATGTCTGGTAATATGGTCAAGTGCAGCAAAGACCTAGCAAAGCTGCAGCTGGCTCAAAACAGAGCAGCATGCCTTTCCCTTAACTGCACATACAGAACTAACTTCAGCAACATGCACACTAGTCTTTCCTGGTTGAGGGTTGATGAGAGATTAACTCTCATATTACTGTAATGAAAATGTCAGATTGTCTGCATAATCAAATAACATTCAGTTCAGACATCCATACATACTCCACAAGACATGCCACCAGGGGTCTCTTCACAGTCCCCAAGTCCAAAATGAATTCACGGCAATGCACCCTTCCATCTCCAATTACTCTCACAAACAGCAAAATGACCTTTTAAAAAAAGATTCAACAACATCTCATGGACAGCTGTAAGGGGGACACACTTAACTCTTCTTGAACTGCACTGTTAGTTAAGGGCTTGTAAGTAACCATTTCACGGTAGGGTCCTCACTAGTTGTATTCGGCGCATGTGACAAATAAAGTTTGATTTGAAACAAACACACATCATATTTGTATTTTTTTGTATTGTTTGTATATCGTTGTATTTTAAATGAATGTGACTGTCCTTGTCTATCACTCTTTTTGTTACTTGTCATGGTGTGCATGAAAAAAAGGAGGGAATTGATTTGGAGATAGTAGAGAAGGATGATCAAGAAGGATGATCAAAAAGAGGGGAGGAGAAAGTGAAAGCGAAGGTATTGACTGGAGTGCAGTGAGTCAAAGAAAAAGAGAGAGTTGTAAAGCGAGAAAGAGAGTTGTAGAGTATTTTTTTTCTACCTTTATTTAACTAGGCAAGCCAGTTAAGAACAAATTCTTATTTTCAATGACAGCCTAGGAACAGTGGGTTAACTGCCTTGTTCAGGGGCAGAACGACAGATTTTTACCTTGTCAGCTTGGGGATTCAATCTTGCAACCTTTCGGTTACTAGTCCAACGCTCTAACTACTAGGCTTCCTGCCGCCCCTGAGTGAGATAGTGTGTGGGGACAAAATGCTCTGTCATGTCAGAACTACTGTGAGGACGCTTGCCGATGTGACTTAACCATTTCTAACAACTGAGGAAGCCGTCCATGTGTTGGCAACATGTGCTGCATGGCTGGGAGGAGGAAATAGGAGGAGGGAAGGACGGAGAGGGCAGAGGAAAGTCAAGGGGGAGGAGATGGAGGAGGGGAGGGGTCACACGTAGTCGACCCAGTTTTCATTCCTCTCTATCTCTCTCCCTCTCTCTCTCTCTCGCTCTCTCCCATGTCCACTCCGTTCTCATCCCCCCCTTCTTTCTGTAACATGTTTATCTGACCACTGAGTGACATATGGAAGAGTTGGGCCTCTCCGGAGGAGGTCAGTTAGTGTCTGGGACTGGGATGGCATCCCTCACCTGCACAATCGTGGCTGTCATTGGGTGACTGATCACCTTGAGTCCGTGAGCAGATGTTTGTCTTATTACATAAGGCCCGTTGTCCCTCTGGCAGTGGCAAAAACATTGGACTCATGGGTCTGATCATCTAGAGTTACATCTGGAAAGGAACATGGCCATTAGATTTCATAATAAATCAGAACTGTCAAAATGATAAGATAATAATCTGGCTATTACTAAAGGATACACCGTAAAGAGAAAGAGTGAGGACATACTACAACTATGTAGGCTAATGATTCTATATGATACAATCCTATATATAAAACAGTTTTGATCATAAATGTTATTGAAAAATATTAGAATGAGTAATATAAGAATATAAGGATAACATAGCAGCTCTTAAATATGTAAGCATTCAGTTCAAGTTCACTTTCATCTTTCATGCTTTTATGACCAAATAGCTGTTATCTACATGAGCACTATCTGTACGAACGCAGAGTACTATCTGTACGAATCGCAGAGTACTATCTGTACGAATCGCAGAGTACTATCTGTACGAATCGCAGAGTACTATCTGTACGAATCGCAGAGTACTATCTGTACGAATCGCAGAGTACTATCTGTACGAATCGCAGAGTACTATCTGTACGAATCGCAGAGTACTATCTGTACGAATCGCAGAGTACTATCTGTATGAACGCATTGGTTCTAGCCATGTATGATCGCTGTGTATATTTCTGGATATGTCCTAACCCTTGTCTAGCTGGCTAGCAAACAGCACAATCTCCAACTGATGTAAGACCAACATTCAAACATGTGATGAATATTCAGAGATGAAAAACAATAAAGCTCTTTCTCCCTGCGTCCCAAATGCCACCCTATTCCCTATTTGGTGATTCTATTTGAGATAGGGTTCTGGTCAAAAGTAGTATACTATATCTGAGTTAGGGCTCTGGTTAAAAGTGGTACACTATATTTGAGATAGGGCTCTGGTTAAAAGTAGTGCACTATATTTGAGATAGGGCTCTGGTTAAAAGTAGTGCACTATATTTGAGTTAAGGCTCTGGTTAAAAGTAGTGCACTATATTTGAGTTAAGGCTCTGGTTAAAAGTGGTGCACTATATTTGAGATAGGGCTCTGGTTAAAAGTGGTGCACTATATTTGAGATAGGGCTCTGGTTAAAAGTGGTGCACTACATTTGAGTTAGGGCTCTGGTTAAAAGTAGTGCACTGTATAAGGAAAAGGGTACCATTTGGTACACAGCCATGTCTGTTCTCATTTGTATTGGCATAGTCTCATAAATATCTATCCGTTCATAGTAAAGGGTAAATATCCAATAACCAGAAATAGCCCCTGGTCACGCAATATCCCCCTGCTTCACATTCCCAACCCATGTCCTCACATAATGAAACGAGACGAATCGTGAGGCCAAAGGTTTCCAGGGCAGATATTTTATGAGGAACATGCTTGTACGCACAAACACAAACACACACACACACACACACACACACACACACCCCCCCCCCCCCCCCCCCCCCCGTATTTACAGAGCTGTCGAGAGGTAAAGATCAGAGGTTACCATCGCAAAATACTTTGATATGAAACTCAAACCTTGGTGAGACCTCCTAGGGCAACCTGAAGAGAGCTAATGTGTTTTTAGGATTTGTGAGGAAGTAAGGCAAGCTATGTTTTGAGCTCTATGGACAGTGATGATGATGTCACTCCTGGCTCAGAGCCATACTAGTCGCCTGACTTGAATGACATAATGTTTATCTGATTATTTTGATCTGATATAGTGCTTTTTTTCCTGCCACTAACCCTGACTGTAGGTCAATGGTAATAACTTTCTCCTGCTGAGCTCTCTATGTAGCCTGATCTGCTGCCTTGCCAACTCCTGTGGTCAATGTAATGAAGAACAAGTTGTCTATACAGAAGTACAGAGATCGGGGACGAGCTACGCTCTGTGTGATCACAGTGCCGTTGACTGTAGATACAGTACAGTGCTGTCTTCTATTTCTCTCCACTTCTCTGAGAGAATAGCTTGTGTTTCTACTATTGTGACAGGGATTCCTCTACATGCTATGTGAGGTCACTGGCCCATAGCCTCAGGATGGACAGGACATGATATGGACGAGACATTCTGGGGATTTGGTGACATCAAACTGGAGGTGACATCAAACCATATGGTTGGAAGGTTACCCGACCATCTACCCCAGCCTGTGTGGTTAGAGGTGATGATGGTCGCCTCATTGTCAACCATGAACATGACAGAAATACTCTGTCATGTCACATGAAAGACCAAGCTTATTTGTGCTGAGAAGTCAGCACACTATTTCAGGATGTTCAAAGCCACAAAGATGGAAGTGGTTACGTCCTTGAATGATTCCTCCACTTTGACTAGGAAAATAAGCCTTTTTTACACAATTGTTTCCAAGCAGGGAGACTTTTTTGTAATCGTGGCATTCGGATTGGTATGGTAAAATTGGCCATCATTCATCAAAATGAAATGACGGAGGAGGGCGAGTGTTTCTCTGATTGGAGAATCTGGGGACTTTCCCTGGCCGCCGACGTGTGCCACACACACACACACACACACACGACGTGCTCTCTCGCTCGAACCCTCTGACTCTCTCTCTCTCTTTCACAGTCTCATACCCCAGACAGTGGACCTTGCACTGCAGCTGGGCTGCCAAATCAAACACTCCATATTTCACAATGCATCTGTCCCTTCGCTTCAAAACTTGAAAAGCCCACGGTCAACTGCCATATCTGATTTACAGCCAGGATGTTAGCTTTCAAGTGAACCCGCCATAATGAACTGTGACCCTCATAGCTTTACCGTACGTCAGCACTCAACTGAAGATCACAGAATTGTCAAGTCAATTTCTCTCTCCTAAGTGTTCAAAGGCCTAATGGCAATGGGCAGCGCTTGTGTCAAGTGTCAACTCCAATGTCATTGTGCGGTTTCGCTGCTGTTATCCCAACTCATTGAGAACACAAATGACCTCACTCTAGGCTTCCTGTCCTTTCTCCTCGGCCTGAGACGAGGATTCATGAGGTCATTATTCCCAGTTGCATCTTGGTCATTGTGGACGGTTGCCGTAGAGACCTGAGAAGGTGTCATGTGAGTTAGAATGAAAGAGATGCTCACGGCTGTTAGTGAACGACGACAAACAGGCCTTCTTTCTTTTCCTCTTATGTTCCTTTCTTTCTGTCTTTCTTTCCACCTTTCTTTCCACTGCTTTATGTTCTCAGGGGTTCTGAGGAATGCTATCGCCTTAAATCATGTCACAGACCATTTCAGAGCTAGAACCTTAAGGAGACACATATTTCAGCCTCTGAAGCTTTAGATATTTTCTGCACGTACACTACATGGCCAAAAGTATGTGGATACCCTTTCAAATGAGTGGATTTGGCCTTTTCAGCCATTGCCGTTGCTGACAGGTGTATAAAATGGAGCACATAGTCATGCAATCTCCATAGAGAAACATTGGCAGCAGAATGGCCCGTACTGAAGAGCTCAGTGACTTTCAACATGGCACCGCCATTGGATGCCACTTTTCCAACAAGACAGTTCGTCAAATTTCTGCCATGCTAGAGCTGCTCCGGTCAACTGTAGTGTTGTTATTGTGAAGTGGAAACATCTAGAAGCAACAACGGCTCAGCCGCCAAGTGGTAGGTCACACAAGCTCACAGAACTGGACCGCCAAGTGCTGAAGCGCGTAGCGTGTAATTATTGTCTGTACTCGGTTGCAACATTCAGTACCGAGTTTCAAACTGCCTCTGGAAGTAACGTCAGCACAAGAACTGTTCGTTGGCCTAGCAGCCGCACACAATGCGCAATGCCAAGCGTCAGCTGGAATGGTGTAACGCTCGCCGCCATTGGAAATGCGTTCCCTGGAGTGATGAATCACACTTCATCTTCTGGCAGTCCGACGGACGAATCTGGATTTGGCGGATGCCAGGAGAACGCTACCTGACCGAATGCATAGTGCCAACTGTTAAGTTTGGTGGAGGATAAATAATGGTCTGGGGCTGTTTTTCATGGTTCGGGCTGGACCCCTTAGTTCCAGTGAAGGGAAAATGTTAACGCTACAGCATACAATGACATTATAGACAATTCTGTGCTTCCAACTTTGTAGCAACAGCTTGGGAAAGGCACTTTGCAATTTCAGCATGAAAATGTCCTTGTGCACAAAGCGAGGTCCATACAGAAATGGTTTGTTGAGATCGGTGTGGAAGAACTTGACTGCCCTGCACAGAGCCCTGACCTCAACCCCATCGAACACCTTTGGGATGAATTGGTACACCGACTGCGAGCCAGGCCTAATTGCCCAACATCAGTGCCCAACCTCACAAATGCTCGTGGCTGAGTGGAAGCAAGTCCCTGCAGCAATGTTCCAACAACTAGTGGAAAGCCTTTCCAGAAGAGTGGAGGCTGTTATAACAGCAAAGGGGGGGGACCAACTCCAAATGCATACCCATGATTTTGGAATGAGATGTTCAACGAGCAGGTGTCCACATACTTTTGGCCATGTAGTGTATGCAGCAGCACGCTGTAGATCATGAATTACTTCATGTTTAGTATTTGTATTTATTATGGATCCCCATTAGTTCCTACTAAGGCAGCAGATACTCTTCCTGAGGTCCAAACACAATAAGGCACTTACATCAAACATAAAACAGTACATCATATAACATTATTACACCACTATATATCTACAATAAAAAATGTATAATACCACCATACAACAATATCACAATGTACGTGTGTGTAGAGTGGGTGTGCGGGCGTGTGTGTGCGTATGTGTGTGTCTGTACCTGTATGTGTATGTCTCTTCACAGTCCCCACTGTTACTGTTTTTTAGTAGTGATGTGGCAGCCTGGATTTTATTCAAGGTCTGATTTGTAATGAATAATGGTGATGGCTCTGGCGATTGTGTCATTACCCAGCACAGTGTGTGTGTGTGTGTGTGTGTGTGTGTGTGTGTGTGTGTGTGTGTGTGTGTGTGTGTGTGTGTGTGTGTCTAACCTGCACGTGGCAGCAGTGTTGCTGGGAAACAACAGAAATGGGTCAGTGTGTATGGGGAGGGAATGCTTTCCTGCGCACAACACCTGTCCCACATGATTTTGTTCTAGTTCTCGAGTTACACACACACACACACACACACACACACACACACACACACACACACAGAACAAGGCCAGAAAGAGTTTCTTTCACAGCTCTTGATGTCTGCATGGTCAGACAAATGGTTAGGGTTTGAGACCCGACAACCAGACAGGTGGGTTGATTACAAATATATCAGCATGTCACCACTCCTAAAGACAGCAGACAACAACACACAGATTACAAAGGGCTGTAATGGTAGTAGAAGATCAGGGCACAAAGTGCAGGCCTGCATGGAGTCTATTAGGCCCCTCATTTACCTCCTAGTGTAATTGGGTATCATTGAACCAATTCCGTGCCTTTTAAGAAGTGTATCTTGAACATTGTCATGTAGAGCACATGTTCAACTTCATAAAAAACATGTTTTCCATCTCAAGAGGTTAAATAAAAGAAAATACTATAGTAGTGTCAATTAAGTGCCAAATAAAGTAACAAGGTTGACCGTAACAGGTTGACCGTAACAGGTTGACTATAACATGGTTGACGGTAACGGGGTTGATCGCATCATGTTGACTTTAACAGGTTTGACCGTAATAGTGTTGAACGTAACAGGGTGGCCATAACAGGGTTGACCGTAACGGGGTTGACCATAACAGGGTTGATGATTTCATCTTAAATCAGCCATAAATCCCCTCATGACTGGGAGAATGGACGCAACAGGGAGTGGCAATTGAATGCAAGCTTCACAAAATCCTGTCTGTGGGTAACAGGGTTGACGTGTTATGCTCGACACTCAGTTTTCCACCACAAAACACCAGAACATGTCCAAAAAAAGAGTAGAACAAGCTCACCTGCTTGTACTCTATGATTAATTAAATGGCCAATGTTTTTATTTTTTTATATTTACAAAGGAATAGTTTCACACAATATTAAAACATTCTTCTTTGTTCTGGGTGAAATCAGTTCAGGACTTTACTTTATTTAGAATGTTTCCCTTACACGGAACCCAAACCGGCTGCATGCGTGCGCCATCGTGCATAAATGTATTTTGTCTCCCCACACCAAACGCGATCACGACACGCAGGTTAAAATATCAAAACAAACTCTGAACCAATTACATTAATTTGGGGACTGTAAGAGGTGCGTACTGTCGGCAGAGAAGACAGACGCAGGAGAGCAAAAACTGTGTTTCCAGCGACGCAGTTTAATAATAAAAACCACCGGAAAACAGAACAATCAATAAATGGGTACAAAACCCGACGCACACCAGACATAACGTGCACAAGCACTTACAATAAACAATACCGGACAAGGACATGGGGGGAACAGAGGGTTAAATACACAACATGTAATTGATGGAATTGAAACCAGGTGTGTGGGAAGACAAAACAAATGGAAAATGAAAGGTGGATCGGTGATGGCTAGAAGACCGGTGACGTCGACTGCCGAACGTCGCCTGAACAAGGAGAGGGACCGAATTCGGAGGAAGTCGTGACAGGGACAGGTCGAAAAGCATTAAACAATTATGGCAATTTAGCTAGCTAGCTTGCACTTGCTTGGTAATTTGTCCTATTTAGCTAGCTTGCTGTTGCTAGCTAATTTGTCCTGGGATATAAACATTGAGTTGTTATTTTACCTGAAATGCACAATTAATCCACAGATAAAACGGTCAACCGAATCATTTCTAGTCCCTTGGCAACGCAGACGATCGTTGACGCGCGCGAGCAATAATTGAATAATATAGATTTCTAAATGTATTTTGCGACGCGAGCGGTGTAGTCAGGGTATTACACTGTGCTTTTGTTATTTTGAGGAAGGTTACAGAGACTACCTTGTATTCTTTCTTTTCTCCCTTATAAAACTATTTGACCTGATCTGTGTAATTGGGTCGACTTGTTTTGTACTGTATTTACACCAGTGTACTCCATCTTCTGCTCAATATTTTTTTTTTTAAACCATTCCAAAAGTACAATAATGATGACTTTAGGCTAAATAAAACGTATTGTTTCTGACACAAAATTCTCTTATTCATAGGATGTATATGTTTAGTTGTGGGCCCACCTCTTTCAACAACAATTCTGAGTAGTCGCTAGCTTTCACACTTCCCTGGAACCCCCAAGTCTGACAACAGGGAAAGCTTCGGTCCTTCTGAGCTCAATGGTGTGCTCACTGCACCCTGAGTTGCATGGCGACGTCTCCTCGAAGTTGTAGCAACTCAGCAGTTGTTGTTGGTGGCACTTCATGGAGTCTTGGGTCATCTGATCACAGGATCATTCCCCTTAGTAGGCCCAACAGAGCCCCGTCTTCTCAACACTGCTCTCTGAACTTCTGTGATGTCAGTATAGTCCTTTGTATTTTTTCATTGCGTAGACACTTCACCTTCGAGACTTGTTATTGTAGAGTCTCCTTTAGCTGAAAGATTATCACACCTGATTAAACTAATTACATTCTAAACTGAAAGCCATGATTAGTTGATTATTGGAGTCATGTGTTAGCTGGGGCTGAGGCAAACGTATGTCACTAATCAAGCTCCAGAGGACTGGAGTTGTCCATCCCTGATCTAGATCAGAGATAAATCTAGCTAGTTTTAAATGTTGTGTTGTACAACAGCTGACTAAACACGGGCATTCAGATCAAGAAAAGGAGATATGCAGTAGAGAACGTTTCCACGGTAATGGTAATGCTTTACAATTCCGTGATTTAACTTTGAAACAAAGTTTCCACTTGTTGTAACAAATGAGTGTCATGAAATACATGCACCAGAAACGGTACAGTTTGACTTGTCAGAAATGTTAGCAAGCCAGGATAGCTATGTACAGTAAAATAGCTGGCTAGTCCTCTGCTTGGCTAGCTAGTGGGCTGCTTAGCTGAACAAAAAATGTTAGCGCATTGTTCCTTGAATGGCTAAATGGATTCTCGTCACCAAACTTTGGCTAAATTTCACATGTTAAATCTTGAATACTCCAGGCATTGACATGAGACGTTCTAAAACTAGACCGTTCAGAGCAAACAAACCGTTGCGTCATGTCTCATCTTATGTATCTGAACTGGGCTTTGTGGCGATTCCGTGCTGGTACACTTGTGTGAACTGAAGTAGCTAGCTAGCTAATATCAACATTCTTTTTGGACCACAGACATCAGAAATGTTACATAAGGTCAAGTAACATTATACACATAAGTTAGCTAGTTACAACTAACTAGTGAAGCAACATTTTATATTAAAATAAAACAACCAATGTCACAGTCTGCTAACAAGCTACCGGCTAACGGTAGTTAGCTAGCTAATACGAACTATTGACGTGTGGCTTGAAAACAATCAAAACAAGTAATCCAAAATATTACTGACATACATATTTACAATGAAATAGCAACATTTCACTTCATATCTAGCAAGATGTATTATCTAGCTATCTATGTCCCACCTTTTCAGCATAAAAATGGCAAATTCTGGGTCGGTTTTGAATCCCTTCAACTCCCTTAGTTCGTCCCACGGGGGGCCAGTACAAAAAAAAAAAAAAAAAATGTCATGAAATGAAATGAAATGTATGCATTCACTACTGTAAGTCGCTCTGGATAAGAGCGTCTGCTAAATGACTAAAATGTAAATGTAAATGAATGCAAATTCAAGGTTTACTCTTGTCTTGGCCCACGTTCCCATTTTTCCTGTCTGCTCTCCAAAGGTCTCTGTTTGTTTATTTGGCTTAGATGGAGGGGTAGTTGCTGCTGGGTCAGGTCGCTTGCCCCTTGCGTCTGCCATGTCTGTAAGCTAGCTATCTCCACTAGCCATCAGCCAAGTGTTGGCTATGGACTCAGATAGCTAGCTATTACATCGCCTCCCCTCCGACGGAAAACACATCACTCATTCATTGTGTGCAGCACAAAATCTGGCGGTAAATTCCAACCTGACTGTGAAAATGTAAATTAATACCAGTGAATACAGTAGTTCTAAGGCAAGTTAGAGGCGCACTATTGTTACTGTTGCATCACTTTAGATGACCACTAGCGACTTATTGAAGCTTTTGAACATGAAACAACAAAAAAAGGTACATATTGCAGGTTTAATATAACAGGCTTTTAAAATTCAATTTTTGGTGCAGAATTTCTACTTAAAATATCAAAAGGATGAAAAGGGCACTCATTTGGTGGGACAACCCAATAGGAGACCAGGTCACAAAGTGCAGGCCAGCAGGGAGCTTGTCTGTTAGGCCTGCAGGGAGCTTGTCTCCTATGCCTGCAGGGAGCTGGTCTGTTAGGCCTGCAGGGAGCTGGTCTGTTAGGCCTGCAGGGAGCTGGTCTGTTAGGCCTGCAGGGAGCTGGTCTGTTAGGCCTGCAGGGAGCTGGTCTGTTAGGCCTGCAGGGAGCTTGTCTGTTAGGCCTGCAGGGAGCTTGTCTCCTATGCCTGCAGGGAGCTTGTCTCCTAGGCCTGCAGGGAGCTGGTCTGTTAGGCCTGCAGGGAGCTGGTCTGTTAGGCCTGCAGGGAGCTGGTCTGTTAGGCCTGCAGGGAGCTGGTCTGGTAGGCCTGTAGGGAGCTGGTCTGTTAGGTTAGCAGGGAGCTGGTCTGTTAGGTTAGCAGGGAGCTGGTCTGTTAGGTTAGCAGGGAGCTGGTCTGTTAGGCCTGTAGGGAGCTGGTCTGTTAGGCCTGTAGGGAGCTGGTCTGTTAGGCCTGTAGGGAGCTGGTCTGTTAGGCCTGTAGGGAGCTGGTCTGTTAGGCCTGTAGGGAGCTGGTCTGTTAGGCCTGTAGGGAGCTGGTCTGTTAGGCCTGTAGGGAGCTGGTCTGTTAGGCCTGTAGGGAGCTGGTCTGTGCTGGTCTGTAGGGAGCTGGTCTGTTAGGCCAGCAGGGAGCTGGTCTGTGCTGGTCTGTTAGGCCAGCAGGGAGCCTCTTACTTAACATTTCCTTCAAACAGCCCAGTACAGGGCCAGTATTCCTACAGCGTCTCAGACTAGGGCCACTATTTTAACAAACCTACCTTTGTGGTAAATCTTTGCGCTGGCAGTAGCGCTATAGGTTCAGGGGTGTGTGAAATAGTTTTGTTATTTCCACTATGGTAGTTATGGGTGCAGTAGTTGGCGGTGGCGTGAAAGGGATGGGTTTTGATGAATAAATAAGTTGGGGGCTTGACCCCTCACTGGCCAATCATAACATGTTCCATGGCTAAATATGTTGTTGCTTCAAGTTTTGTATTTACTGTCTTTTATGTACTGCGTTGTCATCAACTCCAATTTGAATGTTAGTCTGTGATAGCCTAGATCAGGGGTTCTCAAGCCTGGTTTTGGGGACCCAAAGGGGTACACATTTGTTTTTTCCCTAGCACTACACACCTGATTCAAATCAAGAACTCATCAGGCTTTGATGATTTGAATCAGGTGTGCAGTACTACGGCAAAACAAAAATGTGCACCCCTTTGGGTCTCCAGGACCAGGATTGAGAACCACTGGCCTAGATTGTTAAATAGTGTACAGAAACAATATAACAAAATGTAGGCCTGTCCCATCTTTGCTAAATATGATGAACATGTTTGCAGTCCATATTGTTCTATGTATTTGCATAGCTTCAATATGGGAATATGTGCTTATACATACAGTAGTATTTACATTGATATAGGGGCTATGCCTACTGTTTTTGGGCACTTCATCTTAGAGCAAGAGGAGTCATTACAGTCCCCGGTTTGAATCTAGGCTGTATCACATCCGGCTGCGATTGGGAGTCCCATAGGGTGGCGCACAATTGGTCCAGCATCGTATAAATAATAATAATAATAATTGCATTATGGCTGAGCAAAAACATGCGAAATGTTGTCAACTATTGATTAGACCTAAAAATAGTGAATAATTCTAATCGCAACTTGGTTTAAATAGGCTGTCTAAATACAGTTACAGGCACCATAATATTAAAGCAACGCAGACAATGGAGGGTTTTACGCACATCCAAACTTTTCACATGAGCCTGACGAAGATCTAATATAAAGAGAATGTCCACCTATCCTTCATACTGCTCCCAAATATAATGTTTTGTAAACATAATGGAACCATCTTACAGACTGCGTTCACACTTCTCCAGAAACAGCAGATGATTCTTAAATTCCATTGAATGCGTGATGGATGTTCTTGTCATAAAGCCAGGACAATGAATAATTCTAAAAGTTTGGTTTTTAATCAAATGAAATGAAAAACAAGCAATCTGTTTTTTTTAAAACATCAAAAATAGCTTGGGGTCAGAAAAATGATATTATAAAGTCAACAGGATAAAAAAAGTCTCACCAGATTGCTGTTGAACCAGTCTTCATTATAGCCTATAGGCCTACTGTAAGAGTAACCTACAACAGGGTTTGTTTTTAATCATGTGAAATGGTAAATAAAGCAATGTACATGAGAAGGCGTGCTAAAGAACTTTTTTAGCACCGCTGTGCTGCGGTCATATGTACGAGGCAGAGCCAGGTACAGTAGATCAGCACAGCTGTGCTGCGGTCATATGTACGAGGCAGAGCCAGGTACAGTAGATCAGCACAGCTGTGCTGCGGTCATATGTACGAGGCAGAGCCAGGTACAGTAGATCAGCACAGCTGTGCTGCGGTCATATGTACGAGGCAGAGCCAGGTACAGTAGATCAGCACAGCTGTGCTGCGGTCATATGTACGAGGCAGAGCCAGGTACAGTAGATCAGCACAGCTGTGCTGCGGTCATATGTACGAGGCAGAGCCAGGTACAGTAGATCAGCACAGCTGTGCTGCGGTCATATGTACGAGGAAGAGCCAGGTACAGTAGATCAGCACAGCTGTGCTGCGGTCATATGTACGAGGAAGAGCCAGGTACAGTAGATCAGATCAGCACAGCTGTGCTGCGGTCATATGTACGAGGCAGAGCCAGGTACAGTAGATCAGCACCGCTGTGCTGCGGTCATATGTACGAGGCAGAGCCAGGTACAGTAGATCAGCACAGCTGTGCTGCGGTCATATGTACGAGGAAGAGCCAGGTACAGTAGATCAGCACAGCTGTGCTGCGGTCATATGTACGAGGCAGAGCCAGGTACAGTAGATCAGCACAGCTGTGCTGCGGTCATATGTACGAGGCAGAGCCAGGTACAGTAGATCAGCACAGCTGTGCTGCGGTCATATGTACGAGGCAGAGCCAGGTACAGTAGATCAGCACAGCTGTGCTGCGGTCATATGTACGAGGCAGAGCCAGGTACAGTAGATCAGCACAGCTGTGCTGCGGTCATATGTACGAGGAAGAGCCAGGTACAGTAGATCAGCACAGCTGTGCAAAAAAAGTTGTTGTGTACAATTACTTTTCTACATTATTTTGAAAAATGTATTAATTGGCTACTATTTCATCCCTCAACAAAAATATAGGCCTAGTCAGGACTCCTGACACATCTATGTTTGCTACCCTAGCTGACTGGCCGTTCATTCTGATTAGGTTGCAAGAGACACGACCCAGTCGTTAAGTCTTTTTGTTCTATATCTATGGACACGACCCAGTCCTTATTTCTAAATGTTCAGTTGCCATGCTGGCTGGCAAAGCTCTTATCCATTACTGGCTAGCTAGCCAACTACGGCTAACACAGTCAGGTCAAACAGTGCAGGTATAACAACAGCAAAGTAGATGCATTTGCATTTGTTTAAGCTGTTTTGTATACATCAATAAGGATGCGCAATTTCGCCTGGCATAGAAAATGTGCTCACTTGTCAGGACACTGTTGTTCAGAGGAGCTAGTCAACTGCACAGCTAACACAATCACTACAAACTGAAGTTGGTAAGACAGCAAACTACCGTAATTAAAAAAAAAAAGTATTTTGAACATAAATAAGCCGCACATGTCTATAAGCCGCAGGTGCCTACCGGTACATTGAAACAAATTAACTTTACACAGGCTTTAACGAAACACGGCTTGTAACAAAAATAAATAGGCTTTAACGAAACACGGCTTGTAACAAAAATAAATAGGCTTTAACGAAACACGGCTTGTAACAAAAAATAAAACATTTGCAGTAAGCTTTAGTTGTCTTTTTGCACTGAGTCAATTCCTCACGCTGCTGTTTCCAATGTCTTATCATCAACTCATTAAGACCAAGCTCCCGTGCAGCAGCTCTATTTCCTTTTCCAACAGCCAGATCAATCGCCTTCAACTTGAAAGCTGCATCATATGCATTTCTCCGTGTCTTTGCCATGATGAGGGTGACAAAATTACTACCGTAATCAGAACGATGGGAAGTTTGAGAGCGCTCGATTTAATCTAAACAGTAAACAAAAAAGTTGTTTGACCTTAACCCGTTTGGCAATTTCATTGGTCTAATGAAAGCTTCATGCCGCCAAAAAACTGAGCACGTCACAGAATGTGTTTCTTTGGAGAAAAAAAATTGAAAGCGGGAAAAATCCATATATTAGCCACGTCATTGTTTAAGCATCGAGGTTCAAAGCTGGGAAAAAAGTTGCGGCTTATAGTCCGGAATTTATGGTAGCTGCATTGCATGTCGTTTGACCGGTTTTTCTATTGACATTTTTTGTATATATCCATACAAATTATGCTGATTCATGATTTCGACTGGCTGACACATACATTTATTTTCAATAGGACAGTGGAGATCGAATTTCAATATTGAAACAATTTTGCAAATGTCGAGAGACAGACAGCAACATTTGTACAAACCCCTGTTGTTGCAAACCAAATGTTAGACTAGAAGCAAGGGAAACTAATGTCTAGATGCTTTTTACAGTGGATATCAAGTGAATGAATTTCCTGGTTGGGCTGATGGGACACTGGATGCGCAGGGATTTCTCAGACGGAACAGAAAACAAGATTCACATTTTGGCATCATAGGCTTACCCGTGCTAAACATATTTTTTAGTATGGCTTAGAACGCATCTCAAACCAAATCAAATTCTATTTGTAACATGTGCTGAATACAACAACAACCTTACAGTGAAATGCTTACTTACAAGCCCTTAACCAAAGATGCAGTTTTAAGAAAATACAATTTTTACATTTTTCTTTACATTTTAGTCATCTTATCCAGAGCGTGCATAGCACGCAGAGCGTGCATACATTTCATTTCATGCATTTTTTTTATTTATAATTTTATTTATTTTTTGTACCTAAAAAAGAAAAAAGTAAGACATAAGACAAACAAATAATTAAAGAGCAGCAGTGAATAACACTAGCTTGGCTATATACAGGGGGTACCGGTACAGAGTTAATGTGTCAATGTGCGGGGGCACCGGTGTTGAGGTAATTGAGATAATTATGTACATGCAGGTATGGTTGTTAAAGTGGCTATGCATAGATAATATCAGAGTAGTAGCAGCGTGGGGGGGTACAAATAGTCTGGGTAGAAATTTGATTAGCTGTTCAGGAGTCTTATGGCTTGGGGGGAAGAAGCTGTTTAGAAGTCTCTTGGACCTTGACTTGGCGCTCCGTTTCCGCTTGCTGTGTGGTAGCAGAAAGACAGTCTATGGCTGGTCTTTGACGATTTTTAGGGCCTTCCTCTGACACCACCTGGTATAGAGGTCCTGGATGGCAGGAAGCTTGGCCACGGTGATGTACTGGGCCGTACACAATACCCTCTGTAGTGCCTTGCGGTCCTTAGGCCGAACAGTTGCCATGGTTGCCAAATCTTTTCAATATCCTGAGGGGGAATAGGTTTTGTCGTGCCCTCTTCATGACTGTCTTGGTGTGCTTGGACCATGTTAGTTTGTTGGTGATGTAGACGCCAAGGAACTTGAAGCTCTCAGCCTGCTCCACTACAGCACTGTCGATGAGAGTGCTCGGTCCTCTTTTTCCTGTAGTCCACAATCATCTCCTTTGTCTTGATCACGTTGAGGGTGAGGTTGTTGTCCTTGCACCACATGGTCAGGTCCCTGACCTCCTCCCTAAAGGCTGTCTCATCGTTGTCAGTGATCAGGCCTACCACTGTTGTGTCATCAGCAAACTTAATGATGGTATTGGAATTGTGCCTGGCCGTGCAGTCATGAGTGAACAGGGAGTACAGGCGGGGACTAAGCACGCACCCCTGAGGGGCCCCCGTGTTGAGGATCAGCGTGGTGGATGTGTTGTTACCTACCCTTACCACCTGTGGGTGGCCTGTCAGGAAGTCTAGGATCCAGTTGGAGAGGGAGCTGTTTAGTCCCAGGGTCCTTAGTTTAGTGATGAGTTTTGAGGGCTCTATGGTGTTGAACGCTGAGCTGTAGTCAAGTCAGTTCCTTTTGTCCAGGTGGGAAAGGGCAGTGTAGAGTGCAATAGAGATTGCATCATCTGTGGATCTGTTGGTGCGGTATGCAAATTTGAGTGGGTCTAGGGTTTCTGGGATAATGGTGTTGATGTGAGCCATGACCAGCCTTTCAAAGTATTTCATGGCTACAGACGTGAGTGCTACGGGTCGGTAGTCATTTAGGCAGGTTACCTTAGTGTTCTTGGGCACAGGGACTATGGTGGTCTGCTTGAAACATGTTGGTATTACAGCTCAGACAGGGAGAGGTTGAAAATGTCAGTGAAGACACTTACCAGTTGGTCAGCGCATGCTCGGAGTACACGTCCTGGTAATCCGTCTGGCCCAGCGGCCTTGTGAATGTTGACCTGTTTAAAGGTCTTACTCACATCGGCTGCGGAGAGCGTGATCACACAGTCATCCGGAACAATTGATTCACTCATGCATGTTTCAGTGTTACTTGCCTCAAAGCGAGCATAGAAGTTACTTAGCTCGTCTGGTATGCTCGTGTCACTGGCCAGCTCTCGGCTGTGCTTCCCTTTGTAGTCTGTAATAGTTTGCGAGCCCTGCCACATCCGATGAGCGTTGGAGCCGGTGTAGTACAATTCTATCTTTGTCCTGTATTGCCGCTTTGCCTATTTGATGGTTCGTCGGAGAGCATAGCGGGATTTCTTATAAGCTTCCGGGTTAGAGTCCCACTCAGTGAAAGCGGCAGCTCTACCCTTTAGCTCAGTGGGAATGTTGCCTGTAATCCATGGCTTCTGGTTAGGGTATGTACTTACAGTCACTGTGGGGATGACGTCCTCGATGCACTTATTGATAAAGCCAGTGACTGACGTGGTGTACTCCTCAATGCCATCGGAAGAATCTCAGAACATATTCCAGTCTGTGCTAGCAAAACAGTCCCATAGTTTAGCATCTGCTTCATCTGACCACTTTCTTATAGACCGAGTCACTGGTGCTTCCTGCTTTAATTTTTGCTTGTAAGCAGGAATCAGGAGGATAGAGTTATGGTCAGATTTGCCAAATGAAGGGTGAGGGAGAGCTTTGTATGCGTCTCTGTGTGTGGAGTATAGGTAGTCTAGAATTTTTTTACCTCTGATTGCACATTTAAAATGTTGATAGAAATTCGGTAAAACTGATTTAAGTTTCCCTGCATTAAAGTCACCGGCCACTAGGAGCGCCGCCTCTGGATGAGCATTTTCTTGTTTGCTTATGGCAGAATACAGCCCATTTAGTGCGGTTTTAATTCCAATCTCGCTCTGTGGTGGTATATAGACAGCTACGAAAAAAACTGATGAAAACTCTGAGTAAATAGTGAAGTCTGCAGCTTATCATAAGATACTCCACCTCAGGCGAGCAAAACTTTGAGACTTCCTTAGATATCGCTCACCAACTGTTGTTTACGTAAATGCATAGGCCCCCGCCCCGTGTCTTACCAGAGGCTGCTGTTCTGTCTTGCCGATAGAGCGTATACCCTGCCAGCTCTGTTCTTGTAATGGATTTCTTTTAGAGAAGTAGAGGAGTCAGGCACAGGACACAGGGATCAATGTAAACAAACGTGTTTATTTGAAAAATCAATAAATCTTCTCATAGGAAAATACATAGTGAAACACCTCCAACCACACAAAACAGGAAACAATCACCGACAAGACAAACAGGAAATGCAGAGGTTTAAATAATGAACATAATTAGGGAAAATCAAAAACAGGTGTACACAATAAAGACAAAACCAAACAAACAGTGAAACATCGATCGGTGGCAACTAGTAAGCCGGTGACGTCGACCGCCGAACGCCGCCAGAACAAGGAGAGGGGCCGACTTCGGCGGGAGTCGTGACAGTTCTTAATGTTGTCGTTCATCCACAACTCAGTGAAGCATAAAATATTACAGTTTTTAATGTCCCGTTGGTAGGATATACGTGCTTTCAGTTCGTCCCATTTATTTTCTTGCGATTGAACGTTAGCTAGCAGAACGGAGGGCAAGGGCAGATTAGCCACTTATCGCCTGGTCCTCACAAGGCACCCTGATCTTTTGCCTCGGAATCGCCGTTTCCTTCTCAGGATCACAGGGATCGAATCACAGGGATCGGGGCCTGGTCGGGGGTCAGCAGTATATCCCTCACGTCTGACTCACAGTGCTTGTTTTGACCAACCCATTGTAAAACAAGCCATTTTTACCGTGAAATAAGTTCTAAATACAATGGTCACCAGCATCATCTCATCTTTGGCTTCATGATGGGCATATGAACACTCCATGTAGCTTACGCATGTCCAAAATGGGAGCTACAATATTGTACTCCTATAGAATGCATAGATAAAAAAGGGGATATCCTCTCACTGCTTTGCTGCTCCCAAACGTGATATTTCAAATCAGTATCACGAGGCAAACCCTTTATTGCTAGGTTTGGCTGCATGGCAAACGCATTAGGCAGGCCCCCAGAAATAACTGCCTTCATTGAGGGGAGGGAGGCTACAGTATATACTGGGTTTTTAATCAAATTAAACCAAACGGAATTTTTTATTTGTTTTTTTTATGTTTGTAAATACGAGGGTTACTGGCACAAAAAGCACATCTGCTCTCTTGTTACATAAGCATAAGGGCACTGTGGGTCACGGTGGGATAGATTGCGCTTCCAATCACAAAATCCATGCCATTACCAACCACATTACTGCTAAGACCTGCTTTTCGTTGGATGAAATTGTCATTTTTGCTTGTTTTCACGGACACACCTCAAATACTGTCATCCCTCCCACCTCAGCGCAAGCAAGCTGATATTAGACAGGTAAATTGCTGAACCTGGCGTATGAGGTGGAAAACACCAGAGTGACAGATTTTACATGCTCACATTGCAAACGAATGTGCACTTAGCGAGCGCTGCCATTGTGCCAGCCGAAAATAGAGCACTAGGAGTGCTGATCTAGAATCTGTTTTGCCTTTTAGATAATAATTAATAAGATTGTATAGACCTGATCCTAGTTCATTTAGATTTTAGCAGACACTTTTATCCAGAGCGACTTACAGGAGCAATTAGGGTTAAGTGCCTTGCTCAAGGGCACATTGACAGATGTTTCACCTAGTTAGCTAGGGGATTCAAACCAGCGATCTTTCGGTTACTGGCCCAACGCTTTCAACTGCTAGGCTACCTGCCACCCTTAGTTCAGCAGCCCTACACTGAGATGCTTTAGGAATACGGGCCCATTAGGACGGGACTTCTAGAGATCATTAACTGTCAGTCTCTAGGATTGGGGCCAGGGTTTTTTCCAGGCCATGTGACCTGAGCAATGAGACGGAAAACTCTGGGCCCTAAATGTACCGGTAGCCTGTAACTAGGTCTTAGTATGATCTTGACCAGGCCACATGGGCGGGAAAAACTCCAGGCCCTATCTTTTTACACACATTCGATTTGAACAGCTGCTGTATGTTTTACAGTAAATCAACTCCTGACGTTGTTCCCCTTTGAGAGTTTTGTTGTTTTTGCGGCCTGGTTTCTGCCAGTTCGACATTTTCTTTGCTCACATCTTCTGCCTGTGCCTAGGTTTCTTTTCATGAAAACAACTGCCAAGTTAATGAAGCATGGGGAAACTAACTACCCAGCATAATGCACAATATACACTATCTGGATACATCCTGTTTCAATTTCTGTTGCGTTATTTATATCCTTCCTCTTCATGGCATTTGACGTCAGATCGCACAGCAGCTCTTTTGTCAAATCATTGTACTTTTTAGACAGTGAACTGGGCTTTTGTTTACATTTCAAATGGGTAGAAACATGTCTGGATTTACAGTCATGTTCATGTCATACTGTAGTTGCTGTGCCATATGCTTTATTTAAATAGGCAAGTCAGTTAAGAACAAATTCTTATTTACAATGACGGTCAGACCTGGGAAAATCACAGCCGGATGTCATACAGCCTGCATTCGAACCAGGGACTGTAGTGACACCTCCTGCACTGAGATGCAATGCCTTAGACCACTGCACCACTCAGGAGCCATAGATTCAATACTCAACTCAGATTTTACTAGGATGCTAGTGAGAGGCAGACAGGGTTGTCAGGTCTGGAGAGATGTAGGAAAGTGGAACATTGCCTTAGGCATTGATCCACATCTAACTGCATCACAAATCACAGCCTGTCTGTCTGTATTTCTACTGTAAGCTGCAAACAAAAGGCCACAGTTTCATCCCCCAGAGAGCAGTGAGCACACTGTAACATTACATAGTGTTTGAGTTCCTAATCATAAACTTTTGACGGTGCAACGAGCCTGTTTCCCGGAATCAGCTGTCGTTCCCAAACGGCCAGTTGTAGTGGGAAGAGGGAAAAGAGGGAATGTGGGGGAGTTTCCTGTCAATGAAACGGGCCCATCAGTGAGTCCTGAGACTGAGACAGACCCTGCCCTGGAGACAAAGCGTGCCAATACACATGGATACACACACGCACACACACACACACACACACGCACGCACGCACACACATATACACACACACACACACACACACGAGCCCGATCCAAACCGTGTTCCCGAGGAAGCAGTGTTCCTGTCCAAGCCCAGTCCCGTGTCTCTGACCTGGGCCTCGATGGTTTCCACATGAGGGGGTGAGACAGCTCCATGGAGCCCGACATCGTCCAGGGATTCAACTAATGACAGGGGAAGAGACACACAAAGCCAGGGAAGACATTTAATAACTGCAGGTCAATGTTTTGGATGGAAGAGGTGAAGCCATAGTAAACCTTTTCTTGGGCCGGTACCAGTTGGAGAAACAGAACTGGACTTACAGGTGATTTGGTTCCAATTAGCAATACCATGAGTCAGGATTGGGAGCACTGCCAGAGTAGACAGCTAATACAACAGTACAACCCAACCCTGTTTCCATCACTTTCTCTTATGTTCAGTAGAAAATGGCCTGAACAGAGAAACACCCTTTCTATGACTGACTGTATGCTTTCTCATGGACGCTTGTGAAGACAATTATTTACAAGTTAGTGAGCAGCTACTCCACAGGTTTTACAAGTAAGTGAGCAGCTACTCCACAGGTTTTACAAGTAAGTGAGCAGCTACTCCACAGGTTTTACAAGTAAGTGAGCAGCTACTCCACAGGTTTTACAAGTTAGTGAGCAGCTACTCCACAGGTTTTACAAGTTAGTGAGCAGCTACTCCACAGGTTTTACAAGTTAGTGAGCAGCTACTCCACAGGTTTTACAAGTTACATTTACATTTTAGTAATTTAGCAGACGCTGTTATCCAGAGCGACTTACAGTAGTGAATGCATACATTTCATACATTTCATTTCATGCATTTTTTTTTGTACTGGCCCCCTGTGGGAACCCGAACGCACAACCCTGGCGTTGCAAACACCATGCTCTACCAACTGAGCCACAGGGAAGGCGTTAGTGAACAGCTACTCCACAGGTTTTGACATGAACAATTCCAAATGTTGATTCCATTGATTCTAACTGAGATGTGTGGAGTGCAGTGGTCTGACGAGGAGCCATGACAACGTTACGGTGGTCTGACGAGGAGCCATGACAACTTTATGGTGGTCTGACGAGGAGCCATGACAACTTTACGGTGGTCTGACGAGGAGCCATGGCAACTTTACGGTGGTCTGACGAGGAGCCATGACAACTTTACGGTGGTCTGACGAGAAGCCATGACAACTTTACGGTGGTCTGACGAGGAGCCATGACAACTTTACGGTGGTCTGACGAGGAGCCATGACAACTTTACGGTGGTCTGACGAGGAGCCATGACAACTTTATGGTGGTCTGACGAGGAGCCATGACAACCGTGCGATGGTCTGACGAGGAGCCTTGACATCCGTGCGGTGGTCTGACGAGGAGCCTTGACAACCGTGCGGTGGTCTGACGAGGAGCCTTGACAACCGTGCGGTGGTCTGACGAGGAGCCTTGACAACCGTGCGGTGGTCTGACGAGGAGCCATGACAACCGTGCGGTGGTCTGACGAGGAGCCATGACAACTTTACGGTGGTCTGACAAGGAGCCTTGACAACCGTGCGGTGGTCTGACGAGGAGCCTTGACAACCGTGCGGTGGTCTGACGAGGAGCCTTGACAACCATGCGGTGGTCTGACGAGGAGCCATGACAACTTTACGGTGGTCTGACGAGGAGCCATGACAACTTTATGGTGGTCTGACGAGGAGTCATGACAACTTTACGGTGGTCTGACGAGGAGCCATGACAACTTTACGGTGGTCTGACGAGGAGCCTTGACAACCGTGCGGTGGTCTGACGAGGAGCCTTGACAACCGTGCGGTGGTCTGACGAGGAGCCTTGACAACTGTGCGGTGGTCTGACGAGGAGCCTTGACAACCGTGCGGTGGTCTGACGAGGAGCCATGACAACCGTGCGGTGGTCTGACGAGGAGCCATGACAACTTTACGGTGGTCTGACAAGGAGCCTTGACAACCGTGCGGTGGTCTGACGAGGAGCCTTGACAACCATGCGGTGGTCTGACGAGGAGCCTTGACAACCGTGCGGTGGTCTGACGAGGAGCCATGACAACTTTACGGTGGTCTGACGAGGAGCCATGACAACTTTATGGTGGTCTGACGAGGAGTCATGACAATTTTACGGTGGTCTGACGAGGAGCCTTGACAACCGTGCGGTGGTCTGACGAGGAGCCATGACAACTTTACGGTGGTCTGACAAGGAGCCTTGACAACCGTGCGGTGGTCTGACGAGGAGCCTTGACAACCGTGCGGTGGTCTGACGAGGAGCCATGACAACTTTACGGTGGTCTGACGAGGAGCCTTGACAACCGTGCGGTGGTCTGAATAGGAGCTGTGCTGATGAGGAGCTGTGACCACCATGTGGTGGTCTGATGAGGAGCTGTGACCATGTCGTGGTCTGATGAGGAGCTGTGACCACCATGCGGTGGTCTGAATAGGAGCTGTGACCACCATGCGGTGGTCTGAATAGGAGCTGTGACCACCATGAGGTGGTCTGAATAGGAGCTGTGACCACCGTGTGGTGGTCTGAATAGGAGCTGTGACCACCATGTGGTGGTCTGATGAGGAGCTGTGACCACCATGAGGTGGTCTGAATAGGAGCTGTGACCACCGTGTGGTGGTCTGAATAGGAGCTGTGACCACCGTGTGGTGGTCTGATGAGGAGCTGTGACCACCATGAGGTGGTCTGAATAGGAGCTGTGACCACCGTGTGGTGGTCTGATGAGGAGCTGTGACCACCATGAGGTGGTCTGAATAGGAGCTGTGACCACCGTGTGGTGGTCTGATGAGGAGCTGTGACCACCGTGCGGTGGTCTGATGAGGAGCTGTGACCACCGTGCGGTGGTCTGATGAGGAGCTGTGACCACCGTGTGGTGGTCTGAATAGGAGCCGTGATAACCGTGAATCTTCTCTATTTTCTTTCCTTTTTCTCTCGTTTCATACAAAACACACACACACACACACACACACACACACACACACACACACCAATCCCCCCATGACACAGACACAACCCCCTCCCCCTGCACACACAGTGGGCCCTCCCCACACAAGCCTCCTCTCTGTGGGCCAGCATTTAACTGCAGACACATAACACGCTCTGGAGCCTCTCCAAGATCCAACCGAAAACGGACCAATTAACAAGCAGGCCACAGCAGAGCCAAGTGGCCAGCAGTAATCAGAGACAAGGAGGAGGGAGGGGACAAGAAAGACTGTCATTTGTGTGTGTATGTGTGTGTCATTCACCACATTCCCAGGATACAATTTAATCCCGCAGAGCCAGAGAGAAGTCGTTACACAGGAAAGCGTTTTAATAACCCCCAGAACCAGAACCAGAACCTTGAAGAGAATTTTAATGAATGCCATGTTATTTTCAGCTGTCTAAAGTCAAACAGACAACCTTGTTTATGATGTATTGTATATGGTATTTTATTAATATTGTGGTCTTTTTCAGCTGTCTAAAGTCAAACAGACAACCTTGTTTATGATGTATTGTATATGGTATTTTATTAATGTTGTGGTCTAAAGTCATACAGACAGTAATAGATCAGTCTAACTCCACTTGTTTCTCCAAACGGAAAACATATGCAGCCCACTTGGAATTCAGGATGTTATAAGTAGGGCTGTGGTCCAATGAGGAGGGGGATCGAGATATAGAGTTTGTGAGCCTTACTGGAGTTGACGTGGTTGGTTTTCATCAGCGAGCGAGAGAGAGGGGGGGGGGGAGATGGTGGAGAGAGAGATGGAGGGAGGGATACAAAGAGAGTTAGAGAGAGATACAGAGAGAGAGAGTGATACAGAGAGAGAGATACAGAGAGAAAGAGAGAGAGATGGGGGAGTGTGAGAGAGAGAGAGAGAGAGAGAGAGAGAGATACAAAGAGAGTTAGAGAGAGATATAAAGAGAGAGGGAGAGATGGAGGGAGAGATGAGAGAGAAAGAGAGAGAGAGGAGAGAGAAAGAGATGGGGGAGGGAGGGAGAGATAAAGAAAAAGGGAGGGAGGGAGGGAGAGAGAGAGAGACTTTGTCTTTCTTTAATGAAACATCCTCATTTCATTAAAACCTCACCCCCCCCCCCTAAAATAAAACACCAAAATATATCCTGTACTGCATACATGTACCATACTCACCTTTCCCTCTTCCACACGATACAAAACAACACCACACATCACAATAACCAAAAAACCTCACCACTTCTACAACCGTATATCTAAAACATCTTCCCCAGCTATACAGACAGCCCCCCCAACACACCATATCTCCTGAAACATCTCCACACTTTTTATCATTTTATAGAACTCAAATTCTACCCTAAAGCACACAGAGACCATCCCATTAGATAATAGTAAAGGGTCTGTTATCCCCCCACCTTTGACCCTGTTCCTCCTTGTTATCCAAATAGCCAACTTTGCCTGAGCAAACAGAAAATTCAACAAAACACATTTGGCCTTCTCCTTATTTGAATACCTGTATTCCATTATAAACACCCCAACAGTAAAAACCACCCCCAACCTCTCACACAGACATTCCAACAGAGACATTAATGGAATTAACCTGGTGCACACAGAAAACACATGATGCACAGTTTCTCTCATAACACAGAAAGGACACCCCTGTCTGATTCCCGGTTCAACCCGTGCCAACCAGCTGTTAGTGGCCAGGGCTCCATGAAGAACCCTCCACTGGAGGTCCCCTGACCTCTTTGGTACTGGGGGTTTGTAGAGCCCCCTCCATCTAAAACTCACCATACTCTCCACCCCACATACCCCCTGCCACTGATGTGCCCTTGCTCCTGTTAGTCTCCTAATGTTCCTAACCTTAACGCAGAGGTTGTAGAGGGCTTTACCTCCCAACCCTTCAAACTCCCCCAGGCTCGAAGTGTTAAAATCTAACAAGTCCTCCAGACCCCCTTGCCAGTCTCCAGTCTCTGGCGTCACCTGCAGTGGCAGAAACATTGGTGGGCCCTCCCCTTGTGGCCGCTCAAACACCCCCCCCCCCTTTACCGGCTCAGACAGTGCCACCTGGACCTCCTCAAGGAATCTCTCCAGCAGCCTAAGAGACGTTATCCCTGTTTGTTGTGCCAGGACTTCTGGGGTTTTCCACCCCTCCTTTCCCAGCAGTCGCAGGTCACCCAGCCTTTGTAAACCCGCTGCCATCAGTTGCGTCTGCAGGTTGGCTGACTGAACCGATCTCAAAGGGATGGCTGGATTGTGGAAGATAGGCTCCTCCCACAGCCCAGGCTCCACACCCCCTTCTCGTGTGGGCCTGGGCTGTGGCAGCTTCCAGGCCCTCAGCACTGCAGAGTAAAACTCTGAAAGACCTGCTGTACTCAGCCTCTCCAGCTTCATGAGGAAAAGCTGCCGGTCCAACCCTAATTTGCCAGCTCTCCTCAGCAGCGCGAATGCTGGTTCCCTCAAGCCAACATCAGTATGGTACAGCAGTCTCTACACCACCTTTAGTCGGAATACAGCCACCCTGCTCTCCAGTTCCACCAGGCCCTGTCCTCCTTCGTGGACGGTCATGTACAACACTGCCGCCCTCAACCAGTGATGGCCAGACCAGAAAAAGTCCACCAGCTTGCATTGCAGGTTTGCGAGCAGACCGGCGGGGGTGTTGAGGACAGACAGTTTATGCACAAGGAAGATGCCACCAGGTTGTTGATTATCAGCACCCTCCCTCTATGTGAGAGGGACAGGAGGGACAGGAGCCACCTCCACCTGGCCAGTCTTGACACCACTACCTGTGACAGCCCCTCCCAGTTCTTCCTGACCCACCTCTCCGAGCCCAGGTACACCCCCAATATTTTAAGCCCTTCACAACCCCACTGTAAAACCCCTGGAAACAGAGGGGCCCTATCCCCCCATGCCCCACATAACAGAGCTTTGCTCTTGCCCCAGTTTACCTTAGCTGACGAAGCTCCCTCGTACACCTTCAGACTGGTCTCTAGTGCCTGCATATCCTGACCATCACAGACATGTAATCTGCATACACTGACACTGCTATGCCTGTCTCCACACCCATGCCTGTTCAGCACACTCCCTGCAGTCTCCTGTGTAGCAGGCCCAAAAAAGGCTCAACAGCTAGTGTATATAACTGCCCCGATAGAGGGCATCCTTGTCTAATGCCCCGTCTCACCCAGACTGTCCTACTGAGTCCCCCTCCCATCATGACGCCCCAGCATACAACATCTTCACAAAGGTCAAAAACCTTTGTGAAAATCTCCCCCACCACAGAGGTCACCCGCCCATCAGTCAGCCGTAGACGATGCATACCCTTGGCTTCACCGCCTTGTCTTTCCAAACCAAAGAAGGAGGAGCTGGGAGCATCCATCTCCTTGAGCATGGAGAATCTAGCTCTTACAAGTGCTCCCTTTGCTTTAACTTGGAAAAAACTGCCCAGGTCCCTACGTAATTCAGCTAAATTAGCCTGGAGACCTACATTGCCTTGCCCCACCATCTGTACCTCCATCTCGCTAATACAACGCTCTAGTTGCCCCAATACTCTCCTAGCCTCTGAGGATGAGAGAGCTGTATACTGTTGACAGAAAAGCTGAATTTGGACTTTCCCCACATCCCACCATTAATTCAGAGACTCATACTCCTCTCTTCTCTGCCCCCACCTTTCCCAAAAAGTCTGGAAACCTGAGCAAAAAGTGGCATCTTGTAAGAGCTTTACATTAAACTTCCAATAGGATGCATGCCGAGGCCCTGATGAAATAGACAGCCAAGCCATGGTTATGTGGTGATCCGAAAAACCCACCGGGAGAATGGTAGCACCCAACAGCCTATTGCTCCGATTCCTGGACATATAAAAACGATCGGGCTGTCGGGCTGCACTCACCCTAGCCCCAAAAACCTTCACCCATGTATACTGTCTTGTGTTGGGATGTTTACATGATCAAATACAAATCTTAGAATCAACTATTAAAGACGACCAGAACTCACTGGATTCTCCAATTACCTTGAATGAATTACAGGACAAAATAAAAACCCTCCAACCCAAAAAAGGCCTGTGGTGTTGATGGTATCCTCAATGAAATGATCAAATATATAGACAACAAATTCCAATTGGCTATACTAAAACTCTTTAACATCATCCTTAGCTCTGGCATCTTCCCCAGTATTTGGAACCAAGGACTGATCACCCCAATCCACAAAAGTGGAGACAAATTTGACCCCAATAACTACCGTGGGATATGCGTCAACAGCAACCTTGGGAAAATCTTATGCATTATCATTAACAGCAGACTCGTACATTTCCTCAGTGAAAACAATGTACTGAGCAAATATCAAATTCGCTTTTTACCAAATTACCGTACAACAGACCACATATTCACCCTGCACACCCTAATTGACAAACAAACAAACCAAAACAAAGGCAAAGACTTCTCATGCTTTGTTGATTTCAAAAAAGCCTTCGACTCAATTTGGCATGAGGGTCTGCTATAGAAATTGATGGAAAATGGTGTTGGGGGAAAAACATACGACATTATAAAATCCACAAACAAACAAGAAACAACAAGTGTGCGGTTAAAATAAGCAAAAAACACACAAATGTCTTCCCACAGGGCCGTGGGGTGAGACAGGGATGCAGCTTAAGCCCCACCCTCATCAACATATATATCTACGAATTGGCGCAGGCACTAGATAAGTCTGCAGCACCCGGCCTCACCCTAGTAGAATCTGAAGTCAAATGTCTACTGTTTGCTGATGATCTGTTGCTTCTGTCACCAACCAAGGAGGGCCTACAGCAGCACCTAGATATTCTGCACAGATTCTGTCAGACCTGGGCCCTGACAGTAAATCTTAGTAAGATCAAAGTAATGGTGTTCCAAAAAAGGTCCAGTCACCAGGACCACAAATTCCGTCTAGACACCATTGCCCTAGAGCACACAAAAAACTATACATACCTTGGCCTAAACATCAGCGCCACAGGTAACTTCCACAAAGCTGTGAACGATCTGAGAGACAAGGCAAGAAGGGCATTCTATGCCATCAAAAGGAACATAAAATTCAACATATCAATTAGGATCTGGCTAAAAAATACTTGAATCAGTTATAGAACCCATTGCCCTTTATGGTTGTGAGGTCTGGGATCTGCTCACCAACCAAGAATTCACAAAATGGGACAAACACCAAATTGAGCCTCTGCATGCAGAATTCTGCAAAAATATCCTTAGTGTACAATGTAGAACACCAAATAATGCATGCAGAGCAGAATTAGGCCGATACCCGCTAATTATCAAAATCCAGAAAAGAGCCGTTAAATTCTACAACCACCTAAAAGGAAGCGATTCCCAAACCTTCCATAACAAAGCCATCACCAACAGAGAGATGAACCTGGAGAAGAGTCCCCTAAGCAAACTGGTCCTGGGGCTCTGTTTACAAACACACCCCACAGAGTCCCAGGACAGCAACACAGTTAGACCCAACCAAATCATGAGAAAATAAAAAGATAATTACTTGACACATTGGAAAGAATTAACAAAAAACAGAGCAAACTAGAATGCTATTTGGCCCTAAACAGAGAGTACACAGTGGCAGAATACCTGACCACTGTGACTGACCCAAACTTAAGGAAAGCTTTGACTACGTACAGACTCACTGAGCATAGCCTTGCTATTGAGAAAGGCTGCTGTAGGCAGACCTGGCTCTCAAGAGAAGACAGGCTATGTGCACACTGCCCACAAAATGAGGTGGAAACTGAGCTGCACTTCCTAACCTCCTGCCCAATGTATGACCATACAAGAGACACATATTTCCCTCAGATTACACAGATCCACAAAGAATTCTAAAACAAACCCAATTTTGATAAACTCCCATATCTACTGGGTGAAATACCACAGTGTGCCATCACTGCAGCAAGATTTGTGACCTGTTGCCACAAGAAAAGGTAAACCAGTGAAGAACAAACAGCATTCTAAATACAACCCATATTTATGCTTATTTATTTTCCCTTTTGTACTTTAACCATTTGTACGTCGTTACGACACTGTATATATACGTAATATGACATTTGTAATGTCTTTATTCTTTTGAAACTTCTGTGAGTGTAATGTTTACTGTTCATTTGTATTGTTTATTTCACTTTTGTATATTATCTACCTCACTTGCTTTAGCAATGTTAACATATGTTTCCCATGCCAATAAAGCCCCTTGAATTGAATTGAATTGAGAGAGAGCGGGAGAGAGAGAGAGATACAAAGAGAGTTAGAGAGAGGGAGAGGGGAGAGAGAGGGAGGGAGGGAGAGATAAAGAGAGAGAGAGGGAGATATAAAGAGAGAGTGAGAGAGAGGGAGAGAGAGAGATGGAGGGAGAGATAAAGAGAGAGAGATGAGGAGAACCAGGGGGTTGAGTATATAAACATGTGGCTGGAAACCTCTCATTCTCTTATTTCCAGTGGGGGAATAAAGGAACAGAGAGAGGGAGATTCTCTTACAGCCATAAGTGCCTCTCTCTGCTCTCCCTGACAGTGTCTCTCTCTCATGTGGCTTCCCGTCACAGACAGGCCCGAAGTGAAACACTAGGCCATAGGCTTCGGGTTGCATGGCTTTGTAGTTCTGACTGGGGAAGGAAGAGGAGATGAGAGGAGTAGGGGATAAGGGGAAGGAGTGTGGGGTTCCAGGTGGGAGGGTGGAGCTAGTTTAGGGAGACTGTGTTGAGAATTTGGGGAGGCTGTGTAGAGGGTTTGGGGGGCTGTGTAGAGGGTTTGGGGGGCTGTATAAAGGGTTTGGGGAGGCTGTGTAGAGGGTTTGGGGGGCTGTGTAAGGGTTTGGGGGGCTGTGTAGAGGGTTTGGGGGGCTGTGTAGAGGGTTTGGGGTGCTGTGTAAGGGTTTGGGGGGCTGTGTAAGGGTTTGGGGGCTGCGTAGAGGGTTTGGGGGGTTTGGGGAGGCTGTGTAGAGGGTTTGGGGGGCTGTGTAAGGGTTTGGGGGGCTGTGTAGAGGGTTTGGGGGGCTGTGTAAGGGTTTGCGGGGCTGTGTAGAGGGTTTGGGGGGCTGTGTAGAGGGTTTGGGGGGCTGTGTAGAGGGTTTGGGGGGCTGTGTAGAGGGTTTGGGTGGCTGTGTAGAGGGTTTGGGGGGCTGTGTAGAGAGTTTGGGGGGCTGTGTAGAGGGTTTGGGGGGCTGTGTAGAGAGTTTGCGGGGCTGTGTAGAGGGTTTGCAGGGCTGTGTAGAGGGTTTGGGGGGCTGTGTAAGGGTTTGGGGGGCTGTGTAAGGGTTTGGGGGGCTGTGTAGAGGGTTTGGGGAGGCTGTGTAGAGGGTTTGGGGAGGCTGTGTAGAGGGTTTGCAGGGCTGTGTAGAGGGTTTGGGGGGCTGTGTAGAGGGTTTGGGGAGGCTGTGTAGAGGGTTTGCGGGGCTGTGTAGAGGGTTTGGGGGGCTGTGTAGAGGGTTTGGGGGGCTGTGTAGAGGGTTTGGGGAGGCTGTGTAGAGGGTTTGGGGAGGCTGTGTAGAGGGTTTGGGGGGCTGTGTAGAGGGTTTGGGGAGGCTGTGTAGAGGGTTTGGGGGGCTGTGTAGAGGGTTTGGGGGGCTGTGTAGAGGGTTTGGGGAGGCTGTGTAGAGGGTTTGGGGAGGCTGTGTAGAGGGTTTGGGGGGCTGTGTAGAGGGTTTGGGGGGCTGTGTAGAGGGTTTGGGGGGCTGTGTAAGGGTTTGCGGGGCTGTGTAGAGGGTTTGCGGGGCTGTGTAGAGGGTTTGCGTGTAGAGGGTTTGCGGGGCTGTGTAGAGGGTTTGGGGGGCTGTGTAGAGGGTTTGGGGGCTGTATAAAGGGTTTGGGGAGGCTGTATAAAGGGTTTGGGGGGCTGTGTAGAGGGTTTGGGGGGCTGTGTAGAGGGTTTGGGGGCTGTATAAAGGGTTTGGGGAGGCTGTATAAAGGGTTTGGGGGGAGGCATCATAGGATGTGGGCTCATGTAGGCAGCTCCTCTCCAGGAGATGGCTGAGGCCTGGTTCCAATAACAGAGAGTGGGATAGAAGCCTTAGTTCCCACCATGCTTCCACCACCACAACTCCCTTCAGCCCCTTGACCCCAGTCAAGACCTGTCAATAACTACATTTCAGGAAGGGGATTTGGGATTTGCCAAATGGTAAAAAGGAAGTTGTACACAGACATACAGTACATACACATGGAAAGAAAGACATACACCCTCTCTCCTCCCCCATACAACCTCTCTCCTCCCCAGTACACCCTCTCCTCCATACACTCTCTCCTCCTCCACACACTCTCTCCTCCTCCATACACCCTCTCCTCCTCCATACACCCTCTCTCCTCCTCCATACACTGTCTCTCCTCCCCATACACCCTCTCTCCTCCTCCACACACCCTCTCCTCCTCCACACACTCTCTCTCCTCCTCCATACACCCTCTCTCCTCCTCCATACACCCTCTCTCCTCCTCCATACACTCTCTCCTCCTCCATACACCCTCTCTCCTCCTCCATACACTCTCTCTCCTCCTCCACACACTCTCTCTGCCTCCTCCTCTGTTATAATCTCATACACAGCATGACAATTTTAAAGCTTAACTGTCTAATTTAGAAAACAGCCTAGGTGTCATCGATATGAGTCAGAAACATTTATTCTACTGTCAAAATGTACTACGGAGCCCTGATGAGTTTAGCAGGATAGACCGACTCACCTCTAAAGTCCTACCTCCCCTTCTCCTCTTGCTCTCCTCCTCCCCTCCTCCCGTTATGTCTCAGCTCCTGTCCTCCTGTCCAAAGTCCCCATACACCAGCCGGCTGAAGTTAATTGGCAAAATGATTTGGATAACTCTTCCCACCTGCAAACACACACACGTGACATCCACATCAAACCACACCCCGAAACCAACTCGCGTTTCAATACAATCATGGCCGCTGGCATTTCTTAATGATCCAAATCTAAAACAAGGACATATCAGGAAGTGCAGTCACCCTTTAACATTGTTTGGCATAGATAGGAGTAGACAATCATTGGCACACTACTCCTTATAAACAGCGCTCTGCTTTCAACTTTGAGCTATTTCATATGTCTTTTACAGCACCCGCCTTACGTAATACACACACTCACAGAGTGTGTAGTACTGGGACAAAGTGCATTACAAGTGGTAAACAGGTGCAAATACTCACAGATTATTACAACTAAATGAGTCAATAGCCTTTCCAGTTTTATTCCAATCAAGGGTTAATATGATTTCAGGATAAGAAAAAGTAGAGGAACTGAAATAGTTTGATCTCATTGCAACCAATAAAAGACAAGTCATTTTGTCAATGGGTCCTAAACCACTGGGGAAAGTGCACCAATTGCTGGTAAAAAGACAGAACTGTACAGTGTTTTTTACATTCCATAGGTGGGCTTTCATAGCGTCGATATAATCAGGGCAGAATCCATGCAGCCTCTGTGAAGTCATGTAAAATGGGCCCCTATGTGAACATCTCCCCAACCTACAGGACCCCTGATGTGTTTAGCAGGATAGACCGACTCACCTCTAAAGTCCTACCTTCCCTTCTCCTCTTGCTCTCCTCCTCCCCTCCTCCCGTTATGTCTCAGCTCCTGTCCTCCTGTCCAAAGTCCCCATACTGTAGGAAGTAGATAACTCTGTCCAAAGTCCCGATACTGTAGGAAGTAGATAACTCTGTCCAAAGTCCCGATACTCTATGAAGTAGATAACTCTGTCCAAAGTCCCGATACTGTAGGAAGTAGATAACTCTGTCCAAAGTCCCCATACTGTAGGAAGTAGATAACTCTGTCCAAAGTCCCCATACTGTAGGAAGTAGATAACTCTGTCCAAAGTCCCCATACTGTAGGAAGTAGATAACTCTGTCCAAAGTCCCCATCCAAAGTCCCCATACTGTAGGAAGTAGATGACTCTGTCCAAAGTCCCCATCCAAAGTCCCCATACTGTAGGAAGTAGATGACTCTGTCCAAAGTCCCCATCCAAAGTCCCGATACTGTAGGAAGTAGATAACTCTACAACTGGTCTGCGTACTCAGACAGAATAGGACAGGAGTTTGGACTCAAACAAAATAGATGTGTGCCAAGCCAATTCAGAGATTTTATGAAATAGTTCAAACACAATGTCATTAAGGAGTGTCCACACTTGGACCAAAGTAAATAGACAATCACTCTCAGTGTTACATTTCTTATCCTTTACAGTACGAAGTGTCAACACTCCAGGTATCAACAGGAGCCCTATGAACCATCTCCCAAAGGTAGTGCACTATATAGGGAATAGGGTGCCTTTTGAGACTTAACCATAATATCTGGTTGAGTTGGGAAACAGGAAACAGGTGTGTTGTATAACTTGTGCGGCTGGAATAACTCTCAGGCCTCGTGTTCTCAGATACCAGAGAGGAGGTGATAAGGAGATGAGAGGAGAGGAGGTTGGAGAGGAGGGTGGAGAGGAGAGGAGGAGATGAGGAGAGGAGGGTGGACAGGTGGGTTGTATAACTTGTGTGGCTGGATTGACCCTCAAGCCTAGTGTTCTCAGACACCCATTACTCTTCAACATGCTGTCCGATTCTCCCCCCTCCTCCTCTTCTCCGCCTCCTCCTTTCCTGTCCTCCGTGTTATGTAGGCTGTAGAGGGTTGGAGGGTGGAAGGCAGAGGAGGAGGGGGGGTGGTGGAGAGGAGGGTGGACGGAGAGGTGGAGGGAGGGGGAGAGGAGGAAGAGAGAAGGGGGAGAGGAGGGGGAGAGGATAGGAGAGGAGAAGAGAGAAGGAGGGTCAGAGGAGAGGGGAGAGGAGGAGAGGGGAAGAGAGGAGGAGGGGAGGGAAAGAGAGGAGGAGAGAAGGGGAGGAGGGGAATTGAGGAGGTGATGACAGGAAAGGAGGAGAGGAGAGGAGAAGAGAGGAGATGAGAGGAGAGGAGAAGAGAGAAGAAGAGAGGAGAAGAGAGGAGGAGAGGAGAGGAATTGAGGAGGGGAGGGGAGGAGAGGAGGAAAGGAGGAGAATTGAGGAGGGAGGAGAGGAATTGAGGAGGGAGGAGGAGAGGAGGAGAAGAGGGGAGCACTGCAGGGTACAGGAGACGAGTAGTGGTAGAGGAGCTTCTCCTCCTGCCTTTTGTAACAGGGTGGATGGGTGACGTGAATACTGTGGCTGCAGGGTCATTGTGAGGGCTCCTGACTGAGATTCTTCCCCACTGTCAGACACACATGCGCACACACACACAAACCCATGCACACACTGTTTATGTTCACATTCCCAGACTCTGGCAGGTCTCTACCCTCTCACAATACATAAACATGGGTCTCTCTCTCTCCCACCCCCCCGTCTCTCTCTCTCCCTCCCCTGTCTCTCTCGCTCTCTCCCCCTCTCTCTTTCTCTCACCCCCCATCTCCCTCTGTCTCCCCCCCACTCTCTCTCTCTCTCTCAATTCAATTTTCAATTTAATTTAAATAGATAATAAACAAAAGTGAAAAAAACAATACACATAATTACAATAAACATTACATTCACAAAAGTTCCAAAAGATTAAAGACATTTCAAATGTTATATTATGTGCAAATAGTTAACGTACAAAAGGGAAAATGAATAAACATAAATATGGGTTGTATTGTCTTATTTTCACACATCTTGCTCCTGTGATTGGACACTGTGGTATTTCACCCAATAGGGAGATGATCAAAATTGGGTTTGTTTTGGAATTCTTTGTGGGTCTGTGTAATCTGAGGGAAATATGTGTCTCTAATAGGGTCATACATTTGACAGGAGGTTAGGAAGTGCAGCTCAGTTTCCACCTCATTTTGTGGGTAGGGTGCACATATCCTGTCTGCTCTTGAGAGCCTACGGCTGCCTTTCTCAATAGCAAGGCTCACTGTACATAGTCAAAGCTTTCCTTCATTTTAGGTCAATCACAGTGGTCAGGTATTCTGCCACTGTGTACTCTCTGTTTAGGGACAAATAGCATTCTAGTTTGCTCAGTTTTTTTGTTAATTACTTGACACATTGGTAAGAATTGTCTTTTTGTTTTCTCACTCCAACCCTGTTCCTGGAGAGCTACCGTCCTGTAGGTTTTCACTCCAACCCTGTTCCTGGAGGACTACCGTCCTGTAGGTTTTCACTCCAACCCTGTTCCTGGAGGACTACCGTCCTGTAGGTTTTCCCTGGATGACTACATCTTGCTTCTTGTACTTGTACTACTGCTTCTTGTGTTTTGTGTAATTGATGTGAATATATGTAGATATGCATAGTGTAATTGATGTGTATATATGTAGATCTGCACAGTGTAATTGATGTGAATATATGTAGATAAGCATAGTGTAATTGATGTGCAAATGTGTAGATATGCAATGTGTAATTGATATGCACAGTGTAATTGATATGTATATATGTAGATGTGTATATATGTAGATCTGGATAGTGTAATTGATGTGAATATATGTAGATATGCATAGTGTAATTGATCTGTATATATGTAGATCTGCACAGTGTAAATGATGTGTATATATGTAGATGTGTATATATCGAGATCTGCACAGTGTAATTGATGTGTATATATGTAGATATGCATAGTGTAATTGATGTGTATTGATGTGTTCATTTATGTCTCATCGCACTGCTTCAATGAAAGTTAAATAAATATATAATGTGATGGTCTGGAGGTCCACCTGTTCCAGGAGGAGTAGCTAGGCTCCTTAAGCAAAGCTACTAAACTTGGTCAGTGTTTATGCATGTGTTGGGTCAGCATAAAACAGTGTTCTAGGATTTGATTTGATTTGCCCATTCCTATCCAGAACTTAAAGGGTTAAAGTGATGAAGAGCACAATGGAAAGGAAGCGTTCAGTGATCACCCTGGTCACATGACCAGCCAGCGGTCACTTAGTGTTTAACCTCTGTGACTGTGACTGGGCACGGGTTCAAGCCAAACCCTGCCCCAGAGAGTGACCGCTGTGTTGAGCAACCTTGGCTGAACTTGCTGAACCGCTTGCGGTCGGAGTGGAATTCTCTTCTCCTGTGGACATCACACACTCCCACTGCAGAGCACCCTGGGTAATGGCACCCCCCTCTCTCTCTCTGCTCTCTCTCTCTGTGTCTGTGTCTGTCTCTCTGTCAGTCAGTCAGTCAGTCAGTCAGTCAGTCTGTCTATCTCTCTCTCTTTCCCTCTCAGGTCTGTGGGGAGGTAGTAAAGGGAGAGAGAGACTGGGAGGTCTGGTCTCGCGGTCAGTGGCTGGACCTCACTGTGCCTTGGCAACCGTCACGTCTTTAGCAAAGCCAACATGTTTGTTTTAGGATATCATCAGGCTTCTCATTTACAGGAACCCAGCCTGTGGTCCGATAGCATTCCCAAATCCCTACCCCCTCACTGATGCCAGACTTGAGAAATTCTATAATTGTATGCAACGCTGTAGGATAGATCTGTTTACTTGTATATCTATTTTGGGGTAGGGAGATAGCAGAGGTGGGCTGGATGGATAGACATACAGACTACCCCAGTGCCCTCTTAAGTAAGAAAGTAGAGGTGGGCTGGATGGATAGACATACAGACTACCCCAGTGCCCTCTTAAGTAAGAAAGTAGAGGTGGGCTGGATGGATAGACATACAGACTACCCCAGTGCCCTCTTAAGTAAGAAAGTAGAGGTGGGCTGGATGGGTAGACATACAGACTACCCCAGTGCCCTCTTAAGTAAGAAAGTAGAGGTGGGCTGGATGGGTAGACATACAGACTACCCCAGTGCCCTCTTAAGTAAGAAAGTAGAGGTGGGCTGGATGGGTAGACATACAGACTACCCCAGTGCCCTCTTAAGTAAGAAAGTAGAGGTGGGCTGGATGGATAGACATACAGACTACCCCAGTGCCCTCTTAAGTAAGAAAGTAGAGGTGGGCTGGATGGATAGACATACAGACTACCCCAGTGCCCTCTTAAGTAAGAAAGCAAACAGAAAATACATCAGAGGAATCCTGTTCTGCCAGAAAACAAATTCTGTTTTTTCCCAGATTCAAATTCATGTTCATACCTTAGTAAAGCTTAACATAGTCCTATATACAGCATTGTCATGTAAAGAGACTGAGACCTACTAATACTGGAACTGGAAGCATATTTAGCATAAAATATGTAAATACCAGTCATTTTGGCCAGGAAAAGCCCTAGTTTTCCATTCACAGACACGGTTTGTGGGTTATTCTCTCCCCTACTTAGCATAGCACAGCGTAATTACATAACCACATGTAGTTATTGCAATGGAACAACACACGCACACGCGCACACACACACACATGCACACACGCACGCACGCGCACACACACACACACACACACTGTTGGATGACCTAGTATGGAGGAGGAGGGTGCACCAGGTTATCTTGGGTAAGTAATAGTATTTAGTATTTGTTAGGATCACCATGCCAAGGCAGCAGCTACTTTTCCTGGGGTCCAAACAGTATTAAAAAAAATTACATCACAGCAAAACACAACAAACAGCCTACATCATAAATAACACAATACATCATCAAATACATTATTACAATTTGGTGCTTTCAACACGTCAATACATCTCACAGAGACAAGTAGTGATGCAGTCAATCTGTCCTCTACTTTGAGCCAGGAGAGCTTGACATGCATGTTATTGATATTAGCACTCCGTGTACATTTAAGGGCCAGCTGTGCTGCTCTGTTCTGGGCCAACTGGAATTTGACTGTGTTCTACTTTATGGCTGTTGACCATAATACTGGGCAGGAGTCCAGGTGTGATGAAACTAGGACCTGTAGGACTTGTTTAGTTGATTGTGATGCCAAGACAGCAGAGTAACGCTTTATTATGGACATACTTCTCTCCATCTTAGCTACTGTTGTATCAGTATGTTTTGACCATGACAGTTTACAATCCAGGGTTACACCAAGCAGTTTAGTCATCTCAACTTGCTCAATACCACATTATTCAGTATAAGATTTAGATTAAGTTTAGGCGTGTAGTGAATGATTTGTCCCAAATACAATACTTTTAGTTTTTTCTATACACAGAGTATATAAAACTTTAGGAACACCTTCCTAATATTGAGTTGCAGCCTCACTTTTGCCCTCAGAACAGCCTCAATTTGTCGTGACACACATACACACACCCTCTGAATGACACACATACACACACCCTCTGAATGGTACACATACACACACCCTCTGAATGGTACACATACACACACCCTCTGAATGGTACACATACACACACCCTCTGAATGGTACACATACACACACCCTCTGAATGGTACACATATACACACCCTCTGAATGGTACACATATACACACCCTCTGAATGGTACACATACACACACCCTCTGAATGACACACATACACACACCCTCTGAATGACACACATACACACGCCCTCTGAATGACACACATACACACGCCCTCTGAATGACACACATACACACACCCTCTGAATGGTACACATACACACACCCTCTGAATGGTACACATACACACACCCTCTGAATGGCACACATACACACACCCTCTGAATGGTACACATACACACACCCTCTGAATGACACACATACACACACCCTCTGAATGGTACACATACACACACCCTCTGAATGGTACACATACACACACCCTCTGAATGACACACATACACACACCCTCTGAATGGTACACATATACACACCCTCTGAATGGTACACATACACAATCCATGTCTCAATTATTTCAAGGCTTAAAAATCCTTCTTTAACTTGTCTCCGCCCCTTCATCTACACTGATTGAAGTGGATTTAACAGGTGACATCAATAAGGGATCATAGCTTTCACCTGGATTCACCTGGTCAGTCTATGTCACGGAAAGAGCATGTTTTGTACACTCAGTATATTTATGACTAGCTTATTACTAGCCACCCAATTTAAAACTGACTGCAGCTCTTTGTTAAGGGTTGCAGTGGTTTCACTTGCTGTGGTAGCTGACGTGTATAAAGTTGAGTCATCAATGTAGAAAAAAGCTACCTTGAGGTATGCCAAACTCTACCTGGTTTACGTTAGAGGCTTCCATTAAAGAACACCCTGTGTGTTCTCTTAGATAGTAACTCTCAATCTATAATATAGCAGAGGATGTAAAGCCAGAACACCAACGTTTTTTTCAGTAGCAGACTATTATCGATAATGTCTTAAGCTGCACTTACATCTAACAAAACAGCTGCCACAGTCTTCTAATTATCCATTTTATTTCAGCCAATCCTCAATCATTTGTGTAAGTGCTGTGCTTGTTGAGTGTCCTTCCCTAGAAGTATGCTGAAAGTCAGTTGTTTATTTGTTTACTGTGAAATATCATTGTATCTGGTCAAACACCATTTTTCCCAAAAGTTTACTAACGGTAGCAGGCCCGTTGGTCGGCTGTTTCAACCAGTAAAGGGTGCTTTGTCATTCTTGGATAACAGTACAACTTGTGCTTCCCTCCAGGCCTGAGGGCACATACTTTCCTGTAGGCTTAGATGGAAGAGGTGACAAATAAGAGTGTCAATATAGTCCACTACAATCCTCAGACATTTTCTAGCCAAGTTGTCAGTACGAGGTGGTTTATCATTATTGATAGAACCCCCCCCCCAAAAAAAATCACCTCTTCCACTCACTCATGGAATTCAAAATGTCAATCCTTGTCTTTCATAATTTGGTCTGTTATGCATGGATATGAATGTTCAGAATTTGTTGTTGCCATGTCATGCCTACATTTGCTAATCTTGCCAATGAAAAACGAATGACAGTAGTGGACAATATCAGAGGGTTTTGTGATTACTGAGCCATCTCATTCAATGAAGGATGGAGCTGAGTTCGCGTTTTTGCTCACATTTTGTATTTAAAGTGCTCCAAAGATTTTTACTTTTTACTAAGATTTTTACTATGCAATACAGTATATGCTACTTGTTCGTGTTCCCACTCAGTTGTCCCCAGTTGCACTCACAGGTAATCCAACACCCCCCATTGAAAACCTCAAACCTGGTCACGTGTGTTTGAATATGCAAGCTGAAAAGAGAGAGAGAGAGAGAGAGAGAGAGAGAGAGACTGTTTGAGGCCACGGTGTGAGTGAAGGAGAATTTTGTATTTTTCAAACACCTGAAACAGCTTTTTCCTGCAATCTAGAGCCATAATTAATATCCTTAATTCTATGTATATTTTCTGCATATTTAAGCATACCTCTTGAGCTGTCTGTATCCTCCTGACTGGTGGGTAGTAATTGAAAGGAATGTGAGTCTTATTCAGTATATTTACAGTTTTTTACAATCACTTTGGCACAAATTTCAGAACCTTGATGTCATTTTTCAGAACTCTCGACACAAAATTCACAACCGATGATCAAAATGCACATTTTTCAAAACTCTAACACTTTTTCCAATTGCTTGGATACAATACACATAAAGCTAAGATCATTTGTTCATTGAACTAAAATCACCTGTTCAAAATGACACAACTTAACATCAAAGTATTACCATTTCAAAATGCAATTCACACATTACATCTGAGATGACTGTCTATTCATTTCATTACAGTGATCTAACTATCAATTGATACAACTGATCAAAATGATAAGTAACTGTTAAATTACTCTGAATGCCTAGTTTTATGGAAACTGACGAACAATATTCCATGTTTAGATCATGAAAGGTTCAGGATGTGATTTGATTTGACAAGGCCACGGACCAAGACAGCAGCAGCAACAGCAAAGAGCGGGCTGTGGTCAATTTGGTTCGGGCCAGAAATGATATTCGCCTTACAGAACTTCGGCAGCACATCTTGGATAATGATGACATGTTCAACAATGTGGAAGCCATAAGTTTGCTGACTATTACACGCATGCTGAAAAGGCACCAGGTGTCTCTGAAACAGCTCTACCGTGTGCCTTTTGAAAGAAATGCAGACAGAGTGAAACAACTGAGGACTGAGTATGTTCAGGTATGTTCAGGTATGTTTAGTTTCAAGATGCCTGTTGTGAAAAATTCCCCAATATTCTACATCATTGTAATCAGTAATTCTCTTTCCAAAATGTATTTTTAGAGGGTGATGGAGCTGGATGCTGACGAAAACCATTGCAAATTCCTCTTTTTGGATGAGGCAGGCTTCAACCTGGCCAAGACAAGGAGGAGAGGTTGGAATTTCATTGGCCAGCGGGCAACCATCCAAGTACCTGGACAACGTGGGTCCAACATCACCATGTGTGTGGCTATATGAGAAGATGGTGTGGTGGGACGCAGACCTCGTATTGGATCATAATGCAGCTCTCCTTGTAACCTTCCTTTATGAGCTAAATCAGGTCAGTAGAGCTGATGGCATGACCTATGTCATTGTGTGGGATAATGTCAGGTTCCACCATACTCAAATGGTGCAAGCAGGGTTTCAGGACCATCCACAATTTACTACCCTGTACTTACCCCCATACTCTCCTTTCCTTAACCCGATTGAGGAATTTTTCTCCACATGGAGGTAGAAGGTATATGATAGGAGCCCTCATGAACAAGCCACCCTTCTCCAGGCCATGGATGACGCATGCAATGACTGTCACGCTTGACGTCGGTTAAAGAGGACCAAAACGCAGCAGGTATGTGAATGCTCATCTCGACGTTTTAATGAATACAAAATGAACACCAAAATAACAAACAGAAATAACGATCGACTGACAGTCTGCAAGGCACAAGGCTAACACAGAACAATCACCCACCAATAACAAACACAAACACACCCTAATATATGGGACTCTCAATCAAAGGCAGATAGACAACACCTGCCTTCAACTGAGAGTCCCAACCCCAATTAACCAAACATAGAAACAGACATACTAGACTAAACATAGAATACCTGATAACCTAACAGTGCCCAAAAACCCCGGAATACTTAAACCAAATGCCCCTTCAACAAAACACACCACCCCGAACCACATAAAACGAATACCCTCTGCCACGTCCTGACCAAACTACAATACCAATTAATCTTATACTGGTCAGGACGTGACAGTACCCCCCCCCCCCCTTAAAGGTGCGAACCCCGGAAGCACCTTAACAAAAATAACCCCAAGCAACACCAAAAAAGAAAAATTCCCCCTTACTAAAGGGAGGGAAGGGAGGGTGGCTGCCGTCAACGACGGCACTGTGCTACACCCCCCCTCCCCAACCCACCTATCTCTGGAGGTGGCTCCGGCTCAGGCCGTTCCAGGCTGTCGGGCAGTCTGGCAACTCGGGACAGTCTGGGCAGTCTGGCAACTCGGGACGTTCAGGGCAGTCTGGCCGCTCCGGCAGTTCAGGGCAGTCTGGCCGCTCCGGCAGTTCAGGGCAGTCTGGCCGCTCCGGCAGTTCAGGGCAGTCTGGCCGCTCCGACGACTGTTGACTGGCGGGCAGCTCCGACGACTGTTGACTGGCGGGCAGCTCCGGCGACTGTTGACTGGCGGGCAGCTCCGGCGACTGTTGACTGGCGGGCAGCTCCGGCGACTGTTGACTGGCGGGCAGCTCCGACGACTGTTGACTGGCGGGCAGCTCCGGCGACTGTTGACTGGCGGGCAGCTCCGGCGACTGTTGACTGGCGGGCAGCTCCGGCGACTGTTGACTGGCGGGCAGCTCCGGCGACTGTTGACTGGCGGGCAGCTCCGGTGACTGTTGACTGGCGTGGCTGGGTTTACGCACTTGAAGGCTAGTGCGGGGAGCGGGAACAGGACGAGTCGGACTGGGTTGACGCACTTCCGGGTCCGCACGAGAGACAGGAGCTGGAAACCCAGGGCTATGGAGGCGCACAGTCGGTCTTGATCTTACCTCCTGCACAACCCGTCTTGGCTGGATGGAACTAGTAGCCCTGTACGAGCGGGGTGCTGGTACAGGGCAGACTGGGCTGTGCAGGGGCCTGATGGTAGCCGTGCGTAGAGCGGGAGTTGGGTAGCCTGGTCCTCGGAGGCGTACCGGCAACCAGATGCGCTGCGCAGGCATCCTCCTACCAGGCTGGATGCCCGCTCTAGCACGGCACCTGCGAGGGGCTGGAACAACGCGCACTGGACTGTGCGTGCGTATGGGTGAGAGTGCACTCCTCAGCGAAACATGGCGCTCTCCACCCCATACGCTCCTCCATATAACCACGGGTAGCTGGCTTCCGGCTCTTCCTATGCCTAGCCAAACTACACGTGTGCCCCGCCAAATTTTTTTATTGGGGGTGCCTCTCGTGCTTCAACGCCAGTCTTGTCCCTCGGAAACGTTCCCGGTCCATGCCAGCCTTACTCCTTTCCTCTCTCTCGCTTACCACCTGTCCCCATGGAAGGCGATCTTTACCTGCTTGGATCTCCTCCCAAGTGTAGGAGCCTTTTCCCTCCAAGATCTCCTCCCAAGTCCATCTCTCTCGTTTGTCCAATTCGACATTCCTCTGCTCCTTCCTCTGCTGCTTGGTCCTGGAATGGTGGGTGATTCTGTCACGCTTGACGTCGGTTAAAGAGGACCAAAACGCAGCAGGTATGTGAATGCTCATCTCGACGTTTTAATGAATACAAAATGAACACCAAAATAACAAACAGAAATAACGATCGACTGACAGTCTGCAAGGCACAAGGCTAACACAGAACAATCACCCACCAATAACAAACACACCCTAATATATGGGACTCTCAATCAGAGGCAGATAGACAACACCTGCCTTCAACTGAGAGTCCCAACCCCAATTAACCAAACATAGAAACAGACATACTAGACTAAACATAGAATATCTGAAAACCAAACAGTGCCCAAAAACCCCGGAATACTTAAACCAAATGCCCCTTCAACAAAACACACCACCCCAAACCACATAAAACGAATACCCTCTGCCACGTCCTGACCAAACTACAATACCAATTAACCTTATACTGGCCAGGACGTGACAATGACATCACAGCAGACCAGTGTCAGGCCTGGATTCGCCATGCCCGTAGAGACTTCCCAAGATGTTTGGCTAATGAAAACATGGATGAGAACCTGTGTCCGAACCCACAAGACAGGGTTGAGGGAAATGTAGAAGTAGAGTAATCAAGCCTTTGTTTAGCGTTTTACAGTACGCCAGGTGAGGAACACTGCAGTTGACGTTTTATTGAGGTTGTTTTCTTTTTTGTAGCTAATTATTTTTGCTTCGATTCAAAGAAACCTATGTTGTGATTTTATTGTATTTCAAAATACATTTCAGATTTTGTTCAATGATTCCACTGTGTCTGTAGTATTCTCTCGCCTAGTCCTTTTACAGTGATGTATTTACGTGTAGTACCATAATGAAACATGTATCACATATTTTGAACTACAATATTTAACGATTGTACAAACAACTACACAGTGAAACTATCGGTATTTTGTGTGTGGGTGATCTAAATTAATGTTCCTATGGTATTTCATGATAAATGAGTTATTTGAACCAATGATTCTGCAAGTGCAAGGTTTCTTTAAAGATATGAATGCACAATGCAATGTTTTGAACATTGGACAGCCTGTGTTACAAGTGATGACCGCTTTGAGTTTTGTCTAGAGTTTTGAAAAATGACCTCAAGGTTCTGAAATTACTGCCAAAGTGATTGTAAAAAAACATAGTTATCGCTTGCTTTTCTAAAGTCCACCAACCTTGCCAGTTAAGTGGCTAGTAGTATTACTCTGTGTGTGTGTGTGTGTGTGTGTGTGTGTGTGTGTGTGTGTGTGTGTGTGTGTGTGTGTGTGTGTGTGTGTGTGTGTGTGTGTGTGTGTGTGTGTGTCTGTGTGTCTGTGTGTCGTGTGTGTGTGTGTGTGTGTGTGTGTGTGTGTGTGTGTGTGTGTGTGTGTGTGTGTGTGTGTGTGTGTGTGTCTGTGTGTCTGTGTGTCGTGTGTGTGTGTGTGTGTGTGTGTGTGTGTGTGTGTGTGTGTCTGTGTGTCTGTGTGTGTGTGTGTGTGTGTGTGTGTGTGTGTGTGTGTGTGTCGTACCTATTTACACCTCTCTTTCAAGGCCCAGAGAGACAGAGAGAGAGAGAGAGAGAGAGAGAGAGAGAGAGAGAAACAGAGAGTGAGAGAGAGAGAAAAAGAGACAGAAAGAGTGAGAGAGAGAGTGAGAGAGAGAGAGAGAGAGTGAGAGAGAGAGAGAGAGAGAGAGAGAGAGAGAGAGAGTGAGAGAGAGAGAGAGACAGTGAGAGAGAGAGAGAGAGAGAGAGAGAGAGAGAGAGGAGAGAGAGAGATAGAGAGAGAGAGGGACAGAGAGAGAGAGAGAGAGGGACAGAGACAGAGTGACTCCTTCCCCTCTCTCCCTCCTCTCCCACTGTGGTTCTTTAATTTCTGGGAATTATGTGTCTTCTGTTTCTGGGTGAGTGAGAAAGCACTTAGAGAGAGATCTGAATGAAAGGTAGTTATTAAATGCTACCATGTTTATTGTATGTTTCATAGTCTCAGTCAGGTAGTCAACATGTCCCATTGGTTCATCACACCAACTGAGGGAAGAGGGATGAATGTACCGTAACGTTTTACATCATCTTCCAACAGAGGCCTTGGTCTCAATGGGACTACCTGAAATAAAGACTAAATACAAATAAAGAAATAGAATGACCATGACTAAGGTCAAAGAGGGTTCAATCCCTGATCCATAGTGATACCCTCACACACAAAACACATTTAATATAACCCTTTAGCACTGTTGGAGGCTATATCAATATCCAATGAAGTATATAACCTTATCTCAGTTATCCAAGGTATTTTTATGTTTTTACTGTTTGTTGTCTTGTGTAAACTCAAGATGAACAGCCATGAGCGTTTCTCGAGGTTGACAGTAGACCCTACTAAGACCGCCATCTAGTGGAGTGAGTCTTGAACAACAGTCAACTGCTGAGCTGAATTCTGCTCTTAGGATAAATGATTCATACATCATAGTCCCTAAAAACAGGCCTCAGATATATTTGAACTATCTGGACCTGTATTCATAAAGTGTCTTAGAACTGATCCTAGATTAGCACTTGATACATACGGCCCCAGATCAATTCACTTGTATGGATTGGATGACAGTTGACAGCATAGATACAGAACTGATATGGTCTGTGGTTGACAGTCTTGCCTGGGGTACACAGTGAGATGGGTTAACTGTGATTCATTCCATACAGGTGAGACATGTATCTAGGCAGGTACTCCTCTGTCTGATATTTCATTATTATTTTAATAATCATATTAATATATGTTATTTACTAGACACTTTTATCGAAAGAGACTTACAGTCACATGTGCATACCTTATCTTCTACCTTATCTCCTACCTTATCTCCTACAATATCTTCTACCTTATCTTCTACCTTATATTCTACCTTAATCTCCTACAGTATCTTCTACAATATCTTCTACCTTATCTTCTATCTTATATTCTACCTTATCTCCTACAATATATTCTACAATATCTTCTACCTTATCATCTACCTTATCTCTTACAATGTCTTCTACCTTATCTTCTACCTTAATCTCATACAGTATCTTCTACAATATCTTCTACCTTATCTTCTACAATATATTCTACCTTATCTCCTACAATATCTTCTACCTTATATTCTACCTTTTCTCCTACAATATAATCTACCTTATCTCCTACAATATCTTCTACCTTAACTCCTACAATATATTCTACCTTATCTCCTACCTTATCTCCTACAATATATTCTACCTTATCTCCTACAATATATTCTACCTTATCTCCTACAATATCTTCTACCTTATCTTCTTCAATATCCTCTACCTTATCTCCTACATTATCTTCTACCTTATCTCCTACAATATCTTCTACCTTATCTCTTACAATATCTTCTACCTTATCTTCTACAGTATTTTTACCTTATCTTTTACCTTATCTTCAACAAGAAATATCACTCACAAAACAGAATAAATATCTGATACAACTACAGTTCCTCACAATAAAATGACAGCTCTTAATAAAGATTGTTTAAAAAGAAAGACCAACATTATACGATATTAAAACAAATCATTTTGAGCTGATAGGAACTCCAGGTCCAGTTCATTATTAAGGTAAGCATTTGAAGGCCTGAGAAGTCACTAGTTGTGAATCTCATCAAGGAATTAGTCCAAAGTGTCTCAGTGTGGCTTTGTATAAATAAATAAAAAAGAAAATACATCATTTTCTTCCGTATATTCTACAATATCTTAGTACAAGATCTTTATTCGACAAGCACATCCCTGAAAGAAGAGGAGGCTGGTGAGGGTATGTCGGCTCATAGTAATGGCTAGAATAGAACACATGCAATGGTATGAAACACATGGAAATTATTTGTTTGATGTTGGATACAGTTCCATAAAATAATTTCCATGTGTTACTATGAGCCCCTGCCATCAGCCACCACTCTCGACCTGTAGGCCTATACAAAAGAAGGCTACATATAAAAGTGGCATTTATCAGGCAGACATATAACAGTAGGCCTAAACAAAAAGTGAAAACAAATTAAATCCGAGGGTAAGTAATACAATCTTTAAAAATTAATTAAAAGTGGGTAGTGCGCACTTCTCCACCTGAGCAGGCTGACCGTAGTCATATGCCGCGGTCAAAACAACTGGGAACTCCGAGTTGGGATTCCGAGTAGGATGACTGTTCAAGTCGATTATTCCCAGCTGGAGCTGTTTTCTTTCCGAGTTCCCAGTTATTTTGAACGCATTGACGTCGGAAGTCGTAGATTTGCGAATTCTGAGTTCTGAGCTCCCAGTTGTTTTGAACGCGACATTAGTTTATACTTAAAATAGGCCTACCTATCCATGCGTTGTAAGATCTGAAATACGTCAGCCACGCCTGGGCAGAGGAACGCACACAGTGTGTGCTCACACTACACTGTCAGCACAGTGAACCACATGGTTGCGTGTGTGGGTGGTGGGTGGGACTGAAAATAAATCTGCGTTTTTGTTGACACGAGATGAGCCGCATTTATGTCAGTTGGACGCGGACGTTGCTCCTTTGTGTGCACTGATCTGCATAAAAGTTACATTGATCAGGTCATGCGTTTACCGCTTAGTGGAGTAGGTTAATACTTTTTTTATGGATTACAAATCTAAATTAACGTGCGGTGACAGAGACAATGTCTCGTCTGGGAATCTCTATATGTCCGCGGCAATGTTTTCGGCGGGAGTTCTGGGCAATTTAATCGCCTTGGTCCTCTTGGAGATGCGGCGCCGGAGGCAAAGTCCATCCCTTTTCCAGGTGCTGGTGACCGCGCTGGTGATTACGGACCTACTGGGTACCTTCTCTGTCAGTCCTCTCGTACTAGCCTCCTATACACAAAACAGGACCTTGATGGGTATGGGTGGAAATGGAGCGGTATGCGACTATTTTGGGTTCAGCATGACGTTTTTCAGCCTCGCCACTTTGGCCATTCTGTGCGCCATGGCTTTGGAGCGCTACCTCTCCTTTGGACACCCGTATTTTTACGAACGGCACTTGAGAAAACGCTGCGGATACATCACCATTACACTCATCTACCTGATCTGCATCCTTTTCTGCCTAGCACCTTTCGTGGGCTTTGGAAAATACGTTCAATATTGCCCGGGGACTTGGTGCTTCTTTGACATGGTCCCATTAGAAACCAAACCAAAAGTACACGTCGGTGTGTATGCGTCATTGACTCTCATCATGATTTCTACCACAGTGGTCTGTAACTTATCTGTCGTCTACCACTTAATTATGATGTATAGGAGATGCAAAGCGCGTGTTTTAACGCGACGGATACGGTTCTACCAAAGATCCCTCTCTATGACGGAAGAAGTGGAGCATCTTCTGCTTTTGCTGTTCATAACGGTTACCTTTGTCATCTGTTCGTTTCCTTTAGTGGTAAGAGCATTCGTTTCGATGTTGCAGGTCCAAAAATATTGAAAATATTGAGATACTGTCTAATGTGCAGTGTGTGTGTGCCCTCCCTTCTCTCAACCCAAGTATCTCTTCACATATGTTACAGTTCAAAATGGTTCTCTTTAACATAACCATGTCCTCTTCTGTTACATCATCATAAACAACATCAACCCAATTTAAACATTTAATATATCAATAATGAAAGACTTAGGCTTACATGGAGCAAGACCATTGACATATTGTGATTATTTATTTATTATATTACCATGTACTTATTGCAGTGTTCTTGCACCTGTTATAGCTGAAGCCTACTAGCTGCAACCAATACTTCCTGGCCTTTAATAGATAATAAGGATACTGTCTTACTTGATAACCATATTTTGTTAATATTGAAATTCTGAATAACTGACTGTGATGCATTTCTCTTTGTGTGTGTGTGTGTGTCTGTGTGTGTGTGTCCCCCATAGCTCCGTGTGTTCATCAACTTCATGGGCAGGTCAAATGAGAGCTATGGCACTGATCTCGCTGCTCTCCGCCTGCTGTCCTTCAACTCCATCATCGACCCCTGGCTCTTCATCATCCTCAGCCCCTCGGTGCTGCGCTTCCTCTGGAGGAAGCTGACACTGTGTAAGCCCCAGAGGCCCCCTGAGGCCCCCACATTCCCACGGGAAAAGGCTTTCCACGTTGGGACCAAACTCTCACCGCCAAACCCACCCATGGAGCTCCAGAACGAGGAAGTGCAGAGAGTGGACAAGACATCATTTCATGCATATGGAACCAATGACCCAGACTAGAAGGATTACAGTAACGGGACCATTTGATATCAGCAGGAGCCTAAGTGGACACAGGAAGTGATTTAACAGACTAGACATCCACTGGTTGAAGGGACCCCCTTACACAGTGTGTACTTGCAAATAAACATTTAGTGAGGTGCAGCATTTTCACTTATTGACCTCATGACAGGAGGTTGGAATAGATTGAGGAAGATATCAGAGATGTGGAAGGCTGCGGTGCTGACATGTTATGCCCACACAATATGGATTGGGATTTGGAACAGGACTTAGCATTTTGATGTGTCTACTTATTTCATTGCTTCATTATATTTATATACAAACTTTATGATCAGAAATGTATAGGACTGAAATGTTAATTTGACCGAACTCCTCCTGGACGAATGGGTCAAGTATTTACTATATTAATAAAGGTCAATAAACATGATCTAATCTTAAGCCATTTTATGATTGGAAAACCAAATATAATGTCCTTGTATTATATTGAATGTTTACATTAAATATTTCAGTATCAGAACCCAAACCCAGCTGTCGTCGGAGCCCGTATTCATATGATGTCTCACAGCAAAGAAGTATTTTAGATCATAATGAATAAGATTACATGGACAAGACGGTCAGGTCACCTACATGGGACTCGAAAAAAAGCCGGCAGACCAACTGTTAAGGCTGAAAGCTATACAGTCCCAATCCTGAGAAGGTAAACATAGCTACCTGTTCAGCACGTTACAACATGTTTAGACATTTGGTGACCACTGTGCCATTCTTAACATTTATTGGAATGTTTTCATCTGTCCCTTTGCATTAAGCCACTCCTCAACAGATACGCAATCCTTGATTTAGTTGTAATTTGTGACAATAAGATGGGTTTCAGCTTGATGTACTTACTCATACCAGTAACTTTCCATTCCAAACAAAGGTGTTGGCTTGTCTTATTCATAATGCACACAGAACAGACCGGTTTTGACTTGTGTGTCCTCATCTGTGTGCTGTGTACAGTATATCATCCTAACTACTGCTGCGACTATACGTCCATTCAAGTGTTCCTGTATTTCTCTTTCCATTTCCTGACATGGCTTTTTTTAGAAAACAATTCATGTTATTTTCTTCAAAAGTGGTGCCTACCCTTCCGTGGTTCTATTCATTTTCAGTCAGCCTGAAGCCCTGCATCAATGTTGATCGTTAATTAAGTACAAGGCCAGCAGGGCTTCCATTTGCAGTGATCTGGTTGAGTGACTGTTTAAGACTGAAATAGCTATGTTGTTTATTAAACGAAAGTGTCATTGCCCTTAAGGCAGGAAGTCAGAGGGAGACGGTGTGTGCATCCTAAAATGCATCCTAATCCCTTTATAGTGCACTACTTTTGACCAGGGGCCATAGGGGAATATGTAGTAAATTGGGTGCCATTTGGAACTCACTCACTGTATTCAGATTAGTTTGAGCAGATGCACTCAATGTGTTTCCCATAAAAAACTGCGTCTGTATTTACTTTATGCTCCGTTCCCATCATTGATGGTATGTCACATGTCCTTTCAGATAAGATCTCCACTCGCATAAGAAGTGTGTTTGCTGCTGGACTTTCAGTCCTTTACGAATCTAGGAAGGAAACACTTACCTTGGATTGTTTGACTATTGCACTGAGCTGACACTTTGGCACATCTTTGCTAGGTCAGTAAATGGTAAAGCTGATCTTTGTAAAAGTGGACATTTTTAAACAGTTTTTATTTGTGTGCCACTGTGTGTGGGTTTACCGTTTAAATTTGTTAGTGTGAATTTCAGTCGACAACTGAAGTGAGGGGGAGATTGAGCTAATATACTGTGGCCTATCTCCAATGCTCCATAAATATTGTACTGAATCTCTCCAAATGGTCCTTTATTGAACTACAGAATGAAGAAAAAAGTTAATAATGTCTCCAAGTGCAACAGTATATTGTACTATATACTAACAGTACACTTACAGGGAAGGATGCACGGTCATCTCACAACCAGATGGTTTCTGGTTGGACTGATACAACATAGAGTAACATAGAATTGGACACAGATCACACTTACACTAACAAACACAGGCCGCATGTACACAAAAACTTCATTTCAAAGTGACAACAAGGACATAGGATTTCGAAACACAAACAGGAACTCAGATTTTTATTTTCGAAGGTATCTGAGATTTCATTTAATGTTCATATCAGTTAGATTGGACAGCTCACAGAATGTCGCACATCTTATGAAGATAACAAGGAACAGACAACCAATAGTACGAACAAACAACAACAGCCCAGAACATTACTGTACATACAAAATACAACACTCTACATGATATTGTACGTCGGATCACAGTTAAGGGCCCTTATTCACAAAGAGTAAAAGTAGTAAAATGAAGATAATATGGATAATACAGCTCTGTGACTGGGAGACTATAAATACGGTCCCTGAGATTTAGCCTAAAGATTTGACCTAGGCCTAATATACTGTAGGAATGTTTTTTTTAAGTTGATCAAGTGCCATGTCCATGACCCCACGGGATATTTCCCACAGGAAAGTTTTTTTAATGCTTCCGAGTTGAGAATGTTAACAGCATCCAGAGACCAAATATCTAGAGAATTAACAACACATGTTTGATTTGCAGAGGGGTTGATGAGTTGAAGCTGCTGTGGTGCTTGCTTCACTGTCTGTCCTCATTCAAATTGCATTATTTGTTTAATTTAACCCTTATTTTACCAGGTAAGTTGACTGAGAACATATTCTCATTTACAGCAACAACCTGGGGAATAGTTACAGGGAGAGGAGGGGGATGAATGAGCCAATTGGAAGCTAATGGGGATGATGAGGTGGCCATGATGGTGTGATTGGGAATGTAGCCAGGACACCGGGGTTAACACTCCTACTCTTACAATAAGTGTCAAGGGATTTTTTGTGACCACAGAGAGTAAGGTCACCCGTTTAACATCTCATCCAAATGACAGCACCATACACAGGGCAATGTCCCCAATCACTGGCCTGGTGCACTAGGATAGTTATTTTGACCCGAGGAAAGAGTGCCTCCAACACCACATCCAGCAGCATCTGGTCTCCCATCCAGGGACCAACCAGGACCAACCCTGTTTAGCTTCAGAGGCAAGTCAGCAGTGGAATACAGGGTGGTATGCTGCTGACTAAAATGTAATTAAGGGGTGCTGCCAGATGGATGCCGCTCATTCTCTACATTTGGAGACCAGATGACTATGGGGTACCATTACCTACAGGGGCGTCATGCATCCCCAAACTCTGAGGGGGCACGAAGTAAGTGAGGATGTCAGATGATGGGGGTGGGAGTGGAGGGGGTTAAGTTTGAGAATTTTGCCTTTTTCAAACACCTGAAACAGCTTTTTTCTGCAATCTAAAACCATAATCATTATGCTTAATCCTATGTAAAAAAAATATGCAAATTTTTCTGCATATCTAAGCATATCTCTTTAGCTATCTGTATCCTGTTGACAGGTGTTTTTTTTAAGAAACTAAATATGCTTCTCTGCATCTCTACTAAAATCTGTGTAAAAGATTGAAAGGAATGTGTCTTATTCAGTATATTTAGTTATTGCTTGCTTTTCTAAAGTATACCAAACTTTTCAACAGACATGCGAGTTAAAATAGTTAGACTAGCAAGCTGATCTAACTTGATTGATTGCCTGAAAGGGCTTATTGGTAGCTAGATATGAGGTTAGGAGATTGGGAACCTATCTGCGCTAGCTAAAGCCAACTTCATAAAATTGCTAAGTGGCTAGTAGTATTACAGCAAATTTTGTTTATTTTTTCAAAATGTTTCTTAACAGGACAAATCTGAGGGGGCATGTGCCCCTGTGCCCCCTATGGGCATGACGCCACTGATTACTCAGTATAATCTGTAGCTTTTAAAACAAAGAAATTCCCATAAACTGCTGCTTGCTGCGTTTTCCATTGAAACCTCCCCTGCAGAGTACTAATGCAGCGTGACAGCCCAGAGGTTGTTTGCTCGGCCAAAACAACAGGATCTCATCATAGTAAAAGGTCCCATTTATCAGTAGGCCTTTACCACATCCTAGAGTTCTAATCTACAGCAGAAAGTATCACCTATATCAGATCACACTGAGCACTCTGTATCGTATACATCTCTGTACTGTATTCCTACATTGAAAAGGGAAAAACAAGCATAGAAAAAAAACACTGTTTCTAATTACTCTTTGTCTATACTTCCAATGTGTTTATCTTGTGAAATGTCTTGGGGGGCAAATCAGCTCCTTGTGTAACCTTGAGGTAAATGCAGTGGTCCCAGCTGAGACCAGAAGTAGCCCTCATGGTTGCAATACCATACTGTGCAAGACAGTACTCCCCTGGAACACTGGACAACAACACCACATACTGTAGAATCACTATCACTAAATCATTTCTGTTGTTTTGAGATTAAAATGGAACTGATGACCGTGATAGGAAAAAAATCAAAAGGCACTCGCACATCTGAGCTAACTTTTTTGCAGGTGTATAGTAACAAATCAAATCAAACTTTATTTGTCACATGTGCCGAATACAACAAGTTTAGACCTTACAGTGAAATGCTTACTTACAAGCCCTTAATAGTTGAATTAGATACAAAATAATAAGATAAAGCTCTGACAAAGGCCTTGAGGTCGATACGTAAAGCTTTTTAAAGAGCAGTGATACTATCAAGAGCAGTATGCGTGTTTCTTCTTTTCTCATGACCCGTAATAAGGACATGTAAGCTCATATTTAGTTTAGAGTGATCAACACAATGTTCAGAGTTTCACTAGACTTGATGCTGAATGTTATGGATGAGAGAGATTACGGAAGGTCCAGGTACAAGCACTGAGGACACACTGATTACTCACTGTTGCACTGTATTGATGACATTCTGTGGACACTGTTCGATAATCTAATCAGTTCACAACTGCTCAGAGAAGGCCGGTTTGACATGTTCTATCCTTCTGTGCTGGATGGTCTCCCTTTTGCAACTTGTAATACACTGGATTGATTTTTGACTGACTTACGACTGCTCTCCTTTTTATTCAACTGTATAGTCCTATTACAATGACAATTTTTTTTAAATTACATTTGATATCATAGAAAATGTTCCATCAATCAAACATTGTGTTTTGTCCCTGCAATCTCCCCTACGGTCTCTCTAACGCAGCTTCTACAACTCAATCTCATACCATACTCTAGAACCTTCCTGGTAGGTAGGTACCCTCCACTAAGTTGAATAAAACATTTTTTATAGGCAAGTCAGTTAAGAACAAATTCTTATTTACAATGATGGCCTACCAGGGAACAGTGCTTTGTTCAGGGGCAGAACAACAGATTTTACCTTGTCAGCTCAGGGATCCAATCCAGCAACCTTCCAGTTACTGGCCCAACGCTTAACCACTGGGCTACCTGCCACCCCAAGAACATCCTACACAACTCTGCTGTCCCACTGATGTCACACTGTGACTTTTCTTATACCCTTCAACAAACATCCAGTCCTTTCTGTGAATACAGGAAATGCAGATGGACTTCCAGCCGTGTCCTGTCTTGTTAGGATGACATCACTGGGTGTCTTCTATTCTCAGGCTAGTTAGTGACAGGAAGAAGACATAGTGCATGATGATAGCAAGGCCTGAGTGGTCTTGCGTAAGGCGTCCTTCTGAAATAGTCCATTAAGTTAAGTGTTTACACATTAGAATGATTCAAACAGGCATGCTTTTGGCTCCCTACCCTATTACACACATGGACACTAAAAAAGAGATGATATGGAAGTGAAGCAAAGGGATGGTGAAAAAAATATTAAAAGGCTGAATGTTTTGACAACAGATATATTTTATGACCGTCTTTTGTCTTTGTTTAAACTTTTCCTGTGTTTGTGGGCACAGGCGTTGGTGGTAGGGGTGTTTAAGATACACACAGCTGTTCTATAGCTTTGCTTCCTCACTTTAGCCGCCTCTGCTGCCTACTATGCTCACAAAGAACACATGAGAAGTGCTTCAACCAAACTGATAGTCTTAACCACCAACTCACAATCAGCCTGCACCCCCTCCCATTCTCTTCTCAGGAAGTTCAAGGATTCATCATGCTATAAAAAACCTTAGCTTGCTCATAACAAAATGATGTGCTCTGTCAAATATGGTAAGATGATATCCAGACTAGAAGAGTGTTGTAAAATATTTGTATTATTCATCTGTGACTCTTCATGGGAAAGTCACACAAGCCAAACATTACCAGATTCATACTGAGTTAGAATAATGTGTTTTTGTGATTTGAAAGAAGGGCAAAATATTGTATTTCCTAATGAAACTTATTTTGTGTTCGAGTGGCATCCTTTGGAGCAGTGGTTCGCAACCTTTTGGGTTACTGTACCACCAACTGAATTTTGCTCTGCCCGGAGTCCCCCTGAAGTACACCGTCATGTGCACTTAATCAGTAAGCCTATCGTCTCATGAGTTTTCTCATGTACCCCCTGTGGATAGGCCAAGTACCCCTCGTTGGTAAACACTGCTTTAGAGCATCCTTTGGTCCTCATCATAATGAGAAGAATGAGGAGACACAGCACCATGTGGCAAAGTTGACAAATGGCACGATGGCACAGAAACTAAACACATCCTCTCTGAAGTTTACAATTCCTGAGAAAGGGCTTATGAGTCGTAATGACAGCCGGGGAACCAGGATTGACCCAATAACTGGAAATGAATCTACTCTGGATCTCAAATTCAATGGCAGGCAGATGTAACTGGGAGGTTTTGAAGGAATCTACAGTTGTGGCCAAAAGTTTTGAGAATGACACAAATATTAATTTTCACAAAGTCTGCTGCCTCAGTTTGTATGATGGCAATTTGCATATACTCCAGAATGTTATGAAGAGTGATCAGATGAATTGCAATTAATTGCAGAGTCCCTCTTCGCCATGCAAATGAACTGAATCCCCAAAAAACATTTCCACTGCATTTCAGCCCTGCCACAAAAGGACCAGCTGACATCATCTCGTCAACACAGGTGTGAGTGTTGACGAGGACAAGGCTGGAGATCACTCTGTCATGCTGCTTGAGTTCAAATAACAGACTGGAAGCTTCAAAAGGAGGGTTGTGATTGGAATCATTGTTCTTCCTCTGTCAACCACGGTTACCTGCAAGGAAACACGTGTCACGGTTGTCGTAAGAACGGGACCAAGGTGCAGCATGTGTAGAGTTCCACATCTTTATTCCAAAGTGAAACTTCAAGCAAAAACAAATAAATCAAATAAACGAACAACTAAACTTGACTACGTGGTGCACAGGCACAAACACAAAACAATATCCCACAAACACAGGTGGGAAAAATAGCTACTTAAATATGATCCCCAATTAGAGACAACGATTACCAGCTGCCTCTAATTGGGAATCATACAAAAACACCAACATAGAAAATATAAACTACAACACAACATAGAAATATTAAACTAGACAACCCCCTAGTCATGCCCTGACCTACTACACCATAAAGAAACAAGGGCTCTCTATGGTCAGGGCGTGACAACACGTGCCGTCATTATTGTTTTGCACAAAAAGGGCTTCACAGGCAAGATATTGCTGCCAGTAAGATTGCACCTAAATCAACCATTTATCAGATAATCAAGAACTTCAAGGAGAGCAGTTCAATTGTTGTGAAGAAGACTTCAGGGCGCCCAAGAAAATCCAGCAAGCGCCAGGACTGTCTCCTAAAGTTGATTCAGCTGCGGGATCGGGGCACCACCAGTACAGAGCTTGCTCAGGAATGGCAGCAGGCAGGTGTGAGTGCATCTGCACGCACAGTGAGGCAGACTTTTGGAGGAAGGTCTGGTGTCAAGAAGGGCAGCAAAGAAGCCACTTCTCTCTAGGAAAAACATCAGGGACAGACTGATATTCTGCAAAAGGTACAGGGATTGGACTGCTGAGGACTGGGGTAAAGTCATTTTCTCTGATGAATCCCCTTTCTGATTGTTTGGGGCATCTGGAAAAAAAAGCTTGTCCGGAGAAGACAAGGTGAGCGCTACCATCAGTCCTGTGTCATGCCAACGGTAAAGCATCCTGAGACCATTCATGTGTGGGGTTGCTTCTCAGCCAAGGGAGTGGGCTCACTCACAATTTTGCCTAAGAACACCGCCATGAATAAATAATGGTACCAACACATCCTCCGAGAGCAACTTCTCCCAACCATCCAGGAACAGTTTGGTGATGAACAATGCCTTTTCCAGCATGATGGAGCACCTTGCCATAAGCCAAAAGTGATAACTAAGTAGCTCGGGGAACAAAACATAGATATTTTGGGTCCATGGCCAGGAAACTCCCCAGACCTTAATCCCATTGAGAACTTGTGGTCAATCCTCAAGAGGCAGGTGGACAAACAAAAACCCACATATTCTGACAAACTCCAAGCATTAATTATGCAAGAATGGGCTGCCATCAGTCAGGATGTGGCCCAGAAGTTAATTGACAGCATGCCAGGGCGGATTTCAGAGGTCTTGAAAAAGAACGGTCAACACTGCAAATATTGACTCTTTGCATTAACTTCATGTAATTGTCAATAAAAGCTTTTGACACTTATGAAATGCTTGTAATTATACTTCAGTATTCCATAGTAACATCTGACAAAAATATCTAAAGACACTGAAGCAGCAAACTTTGTGGAAATTAATATTTATGTCATTCTCAAAACTTTTGGCCACGACTGTACAGTGGGTAGTGATCACTATCATCCTATCATGAGGGAGGAAGAATCAGTAGGAGATGGATATTTGGGAAAGTGGAGTGGTGTCAGTTTCAGGAGTTGAGTGAACAGGAGTTGTCCCAGGTAGATCTTCATTCAGATATAGAAACAGTCAATGAGGGAATAAGAGGAGCAATAGTAGGGGCCTCAAGGCAGGTGATTCCTATGGGTACAGGGGGAAGAAAGAGTAACACAGTCCCCTGGTAGAGTGAAGGGTGTAGAGAAGCAGTGAAGAGTAGGAACAGCGCTTTCAGAATGTTGAAAAGGTCCCATAATTACCAGCACCTGATTCAGTGTAAACAAGCACAAGCAGTAGAAGGATGAGTGGGGTCAGAAGAGATTGGGATCTCCCTGTGCTGAAAAGTGGGGGGATTGTTGCAGTGAGAGATATGGAGAAGGCAGAGATGTTAGCCCAGGTATTTGTGAAGGTGCACAGCTCAAATAATCTGACAGAAGAGGGGCAGCGTGGGGGGGAGAGACAGGGTCAGAGAAGAACATGTGGGGTTCCTGGATCAGAAAGAGATGGTGGGGGATACATTGAATGGCCCTTTTACGTTGGCTGAGATGAAGAGTGCATTAGCTAAAGCTGGGGTAACATCTCCTGGGAAGGATGAGATGTGTTACATTATGATTGCTCATCTCAGTGACACTGCAATGGGGAATGTATTGGGCCTTTATAATAAGGTGAGGCAGAAAGTGAAACTGCCTGGAAGTTGGAAGCAGGCAGTAGTTGTGCCAATACAGAAACCTGGGAAAGACCCTACAAGTCCTTCAAGCTATAGGCCGATAGCGTTGACATCTCACGTATGTAAACTTATCGAAAGGATGATAACGGAAAGGCTGACTTACTTTCTGGAGAGTAGAGGACTAATGTCACCAGATCAGAGTGGGTTCAGGAAACATTTACATTTTTTACATTTTAGTCATTTAGCAGACACTCTTATCCAGAGCAACTTACAGTAGTGAATGCATACATTTCATACTTTTTTTTTTGGTACTGGTCCCCCATGGGAATCAAAACCACAACCCTGGTGTTGCAAACACCATGCTCTACCAACTGAGCCACACAGCACTACCAACTGAGCCACACGGCCACAAGGCAGGGGAACAATGGATCGTGTACTGTGCCTTAAGTCAGTCATACGGAAGATATAGGCAAATAAGGAGATGGTGGTAGCTGTTTTCTTTGATGTAGAGAAGGCTTATGATATGACGTGGAACGAAGGCCTACTTATCAACCTGGATAACATGGGGGTTGGAGGAAGGGTTTTTAACTGGATAAAGGATTTTATTTTTGGTCGATCAATACAAGTGAGGGTGGGGAGCTCTATGTTAGAAAGCTATGAGGTGGATAATGGTATCCCCCAGGGAAGTGTCATTAGTCCTTTGTTGTTCTCCATTATGATTGACAATGTATTCTCTCAGGTGAGACCTGATATTGGGAGGTCATTGTTTGCGGATGATGGAGTGCTGTGGAAGAGAGGGAGAAATATTACCCATACAGCCAGAAGATTTCAAGAAGCGATTAGGGAAGTAGAGCAGTGGTCCCTCAGGTGGGGCTTCAAGTTTGCAGTTGAGAAAACACAGACTGTGTTTTTTCTAGAAGGAAGTTTCGGGAGGAAATATACCTGAAACTGTATGGAAGGAATCTGGAGAGGGTGGGAGGGGTTTAGGTTCCTGGGGGTCTGGTTTGACACTCGAATGACATGGGCGGAGCATATTAACAGAGTAGTTGTCAAAGGAAGGGAAATATTGGATGTGATGCGTTGCTTGTCAGGAATGGAGAGGGGGTAGATAGAATGGCGTTTAAAATGATATATATAGAGCTGTTAAAGTCATCAGTGGATTATGGAAGTATAGCATATGGATCATAAAGTTAGACGTTATCCAGTCCCAAGCCCTAAGAATATGTTGTGGAGTACTCAGGACCTCCCGGTGGCAGCGATGCGGGTAGTGTTGGGAGAGATGCCGGTAAAGTTAAGAAGACAACAGCTAGCCATGACATTATGGGTAAATCTACAAGGACATAAGGTTACACATCCGACAAAAAGGTGCTCCTTGAGTGTTGGGAACATGGACAAAATCTGAATACAAGCTTTGGGTGGATAGGCAATTGCATGGCGAGAGAGATGGGGTTGTTTGGGAGGGAGTTTAGTCCCTTTGTGCTTCTTCCTGCTGTCCCACTTTGGTTTCTCCCTCAACCACTGATAGATCTATGGTTGCTTGAGAGGGTAAGGGATGTTGAGGAAGGAGTAGATTCAGTTGTATGTGAACATTTAAGAACACAATACTATGTTTTCTGTAATATACTCACAGATGGATCTAAGGATCTAAATCTCTCTCGTCATTACTCAATGCCTAGGTTTACCTCCAATGTAATCACATCCTACCATACCTCTGTCTGTACATTATGCCTTGAATCTATTCTATCGCGCCAAGAATCCTGCTCCTTTTACTCTCTGATCTGAACGCACTAGACGACCAGTCCTGATAGCCTTTAGCCGTGCCCTTATCCTACTCCTCCTCTGTTCCGCTGGTGATCTAGAGGTTAATCCAGGCCCTGCAGCGCCTAGCTCCACTCCTACTCCCCAGATGCTCTCATTTGTTGACTTCTGTAACCGTAAAAGCCTTGGTTTCATGCATGTTAACATAAGAAGCCTCCTCCCTAAGTTTGTTTTATTCACTGCTTTAGCACACTCTGCCAACCCTGATGTCCTAGCCGTGTCTGAATCCTGGCTTAGGAAGGCCACCAAAACCCCTGAAATTTCCATCCCTAACTCAAACATTTTCCGACAAGATAGAACTGCCAAAGGGGGCGGTGTTGCAATCTACTGCAGAGATAGCCTGCAGAGTTCTGTCTTACTATCCAGATCTGTACCCAAACAATTCGAGCTTCTACTTTTAAAAATCCACCTTTCCAGAAACAAGTCTCTCACTGTTGCCGCTTGCTATAGACCACCCTCTGCCCCCAGCTGTGCCCTGGACACCATATGTGAATTGATTGCCCCCCATCTATCTTCAGAGCTAGTGCTGCTAGGTGACCTAAACTGGGACATGCTTAACACCCCGGCCATCCTACAATCTAAGCTTGATGCCCTCAATCTCACACAAATTATCAATGAACCCACCAGGTACAACCCCAAATCCGTAAACACGGGCACCCTCATAGATATCATCCTAACCAACTTGCCCTCCAAATACACCTCTGCTGTTTTCAACCAAGATCTCAGTGACCACTGCCTCATTGCCTGCATCCGTAATGGGTCTGCGGTCAAACGACCACCCCTCATCACTGTCAAACGCTCCCTAAAACACTTCAGCGAGCAGGCCCGGGTATCCTTGAAGGATATTGACCTCATCCCGTCAATAGAGGATGCCTGGTTATTGTTTAAAACTGCCTTCCTCACAATCTTAAATAAGCATGCCCCATTCCAAAAATGTAGAACCAAGAACAGATATAGCCCTTGGTTTTCTCCAGACCTGACTGCCCTTGACCAGCACAAAAACATCCTGTGGCATTCTGCATTAGCATCGATTAGCCCCCGTGATATGCAACTTTTCAGGGAAGTTAGGAACCAATATACACAGGCAGTTAGGAAAGCAAAGGCTAGCTTTTTCAAGCAGAAATATGCATCCTGTAGCACAAACTCAAAAAAGTTCTGGGACACTGTAAAGTCCATGGAGAATAAGAGCACTTCCTCCCAGCTGCCCACTGCACTGAGGCTAGGAAACACTGTCACCACGGATAAATCGACTATAATTGAGAATTTCAATAAGCATTTTTCTACGGCTGGCCATGCTTTCACCTGGCTACCCCTATCCCGATCAACAGCCCTCCACCCCCCACAGCAACTCGCCCAAGCCTCCCCCACTTCTCCTTCACCAAAATCCAGATAGCTGATGTTCTGAAAGAGCTACAAAATCTGAACCCCTACAAATCAGCCGGGCTAGACAATCTGGGCCCTCTCTAAAATTATCTGCCGAAATAGTTGCAACCCCTATTACTAGCCTGTTCAACCTCTCTTTCATATCGTATGAGATTGTCATAGATTGGAAAGCTGCCACAGTCATCCCCCTCTTCAAAGGGGGAGACACTCTAGACCCAAATTGCTACAGACCTATATCTATTCTACCCTGCCTTTCTAAAGTCTTCGAAAGCCAAGTTAACAAATTACCGACCATTTCAAATCCCACCGTACCTTCTCAGCTATGCAATCTGGTTTCAGAGCTGGTCATGGGTGCACCTCAGCCATGCTCAAGGTACTAAACGATATCATAACCGCCATCGATAAAATATATTACTGTGCAGCCGTATTCATCGACCTGGCGAAGGCTTTCGACTCTGTCAATCACAACATTCTTATTGGCAGACTCAACAGACTTGGTTTCTCAAATGATTGCCTCACCTGGTTCACCAACTACTTCTCTGATAGAGTTCAGTGTGTCAAATCAGAGGGCCTGTTGTCCGGACCTCTGGCAGCCTCTATGGGGGTGCCACAGGGTTCAATTCTCGGGCCGACTCTCTTCTCTGTATACATCAATGATGTCGCTCTTGCTGCTGGTGATTCTTTGATCCACCTCTACGCAGACGACACCATTCTGTATTCCTCTGGCCCTTCTTTGGACACTGTGTTAACTAACCTCCAGACGAGCTTCAATGTCATACAACTCTCCTTCTGTGGCCTCCAACTGCTCTTAAATGCAAGTAAAACTAAATGCATGCTCTTCAACCGATCACTGCCCGCACCTGCCCGCCCGTCCAGCATCACTAATCTGGACGGTTCTGACTTAGAATATGTGGACAACTACAAATACCTAGGTCTCTGGTTAGACGTAAACTCTCCGTCCAGATTCACATTAAACATCTCCAATCCAAAATTAAATCTAGAATTGGCTTCCTATTTCGCAGCAAAGCATCCTTCACTCATGCTGCCAAACATACCCTCGTAAAACTGACTATCCTACAGATCCTTGACTTCGGCGATGTCATTTACAAAATAGCCTCCAACACTCTACTCAACAAATTGGATGCAGTCTATCACAGTGCCATCCGTTTTGTCACCAAAGCCCCATATACTACCCACCACTGCGACTGTACGCTCTTGTTGGCTGGCCCTCGCTTCATACTCGACTCCAAACCCACTGGCTCCAGGTCATCTACAAGTCTCTGCTAGGTAAAACCCCGCCTTATCTCAGTTCACTGGTCACCATAGCAGCACCCACTCGTAGCATGCGCTCCAGCAGGTATATCTCACTGGTCGCCCCCAAAGCCAATTCTTCCTTTGGTCACCTTTCCTTCCAGTTCTCTGCTGCCAATGACTGGAACGTTCTGCAAAAATCACTAAAGCTGGAGACTCGTACCTCCCTCACTAGCACCAGCTGTCAGAGCAGCTCACAGATCACTGCACCTGTACATAGCCCATCTGTAAATAGCCCATCCAATCTACCTCATCCCCATACTGTATTTATTTATTTATCTTGCTCCTTTGCACCCCAGAATCTCTACTTGCACATTCATCTTCCGCACATTCTACCATTCCAGTGTTTAATTGCTATATTGTAATTACTTCTTCACCATGGCCTATTTATTGCCTTACCTCCCTTATCCTACCTCATTTGCACATGCTGTAATTATACTTTTCTACTGTATTATTGATTGTATGTTTGTTTATTCCATCTGTAACTCTGTGTTGTTGTATGTGTCGATCTGTTTTGCTTTATCTTGGCCAGGTCGCAGTTGCAAATGAGAACTTGTTCTCAACTAGCCTAGCTGGTTAAATAAAGGTGAAATAAATAAATAAAAATAATAACGAAAAGTACCCCAAAACAGAGAGGACAGGAGCAGCTATTAGTGTTCCTGAGTTTAAGGTGGCAGTGACAAAAAGAGCAACGGATAATTTATCTGTTTACACAATGGAGTTGTTGGCCATACTATTGGCTGCAGTGTGTGTGGAGGAGGTGAGGCCAGACAGGGTAGTCATCTGCTCTGACTTCTGTGCAGCACTGATTCATTTGTACAGCTTACATTCATTTGTGTCACAGAGCAGACAGGATGTATTGTATGAGGTTTTGCAGTGCTTGTATAGGGTGAAACAGATGGGGGTATTTGTAATGTTCCTCTGGGTACCAGCTCATGTGGGAGTAGAGGGGAATGAGGAAGTGGATATTATTGCCAAGCAGGCTCTTAAACATCCTAATGTTGAGTTGGAATTGTCCATCAGTAAAACAGAAGCCAAGGGATTAATAAGAACAGTGGTTAAAAATAAGTGGCAAGAGTTGTGGAACAGGGAGAGTAAGGGAAGACACCTGTATACGATCCAGGAAAAGGTGGGGGCAGAGAGGTCCTTAGGCCGAGAGAGAAGGGAGGAAAGTGTAGTCACAAGGCTGAGACTGGGACACAGAAGGCCACTGTCTCTGGTTCAAACTCCAGTCCAGTTGGAGGCGGTAATGCACCTTAAAGTTGGTTGCCAACCGCCATATAACATCCACAGAAGAAGAAGTAGTTTACAATTCCCATAATTCATAGAGGCAAAATGGCTGACACCAGAGAAAAGGGACTTCAAGATTACAGAAAAAGATTACTTGAACATAAAGAGATTGATGGACGTTTAAAAGAGTGTAAGTGATATATTAGCTTGCCTTTGTCAATATTTCAAAATAATACACATAAAAGGGGTTATCTAACTAAAATAACCAACATTACCGGTTAGCGGCTAACTCGCTTTGTCATGCAGTAGAATCGGCTATAGAAATGAATGGTCATGACAACCGGCTAACGCGTTAGCAAAATGCTAGCTACCAAAACAGCTGCAGTTAACCGTATATTGAAGTGTATTCGCTGTGCTTAGCAAGCTATTTAACCAGCTATTTGCCAAGACCGCTAGCTAACAATAGTAGTTAGAATTTAACTTGAACATTAAAACAATAACAAATGATCAGCTAACGTTAGCTAACTAGTTAGAATAAAGCTAGCTAGTTAGCTAACAGAGCACAGCCCTATCTTCTAGCTAAAGTTAACTAGCTTGCTAACGTTACATAGCTTGATTTCATACTTGTATCCTGTGTTTTCAGTGAGGGAACAGCTCAAGGAACAGACAAAACAATATGAAAAATCTGAAAATGACCTGAAGGCCTTACAAAGTGTTGGTCAGGTAAAATTGTGTATTCACACAACATGATTTATTGATCGGCAATAGTGTACTAAAATTGTCTCCGTATCATAAAGAATGGATTTTAACTGCAACTTCTTGTAATACTTATGCAGATTGTTGGTGAAGTGCTCAAACAGCTGACAGAGGAGAAATGTAAGTTGTAACATTGCAATCTTCCTCTGAATCATTATATATGTCTGACCCTTCGGCATTACATATTATGTCATGTTCATTCTCTTCCTGTCTTCAGTCATTGTCAAGGCAACCAATGGACCTCGCTATGTTGTTGGCTGCCGCAGACAAGTAAGTCTTGAGCCATGACGCACCCTCGTATCATCCGCATTTATTTACTTTCAGTGAGTGTCAGTGTCACCTCTCCATGATTGTAATGGAGCTCATCTATCTGTCATTTTCACACAGCTGGATAAATCCCAGCTCAAACCAGGCACAAGAGTGGCCCTGGACATGACCACCCTCACCATTATGAGGTAGGCACTGTACACGCACGCATACATACACACACACAGCTATTGAGCAACTGTCAATTCAGTCTACTGAAAGAAAATGTTCCAAGTAAAAGGTATGTCAGCCTTAAATGTTGCTGGTGATGTCCCTTCCCCACCTCAGATATCTGCCCAGAGAGGTGGACCCCTTGGTGTACAACATGTCCCATGAAGACCCAGGCAGCATCTCCTACTCAGAGATCGGGGGCTTGGCCGAGCAGATCCGTGAACTGAGAGAGGTAACTTCTAGCACATCCTACTGTACACTTATGATATTCTTAGAAAATGGGGGTACGTGCTTTTCCTGAGCCAGTCAGGTTTTATATATGACCTTCCCCCTGTGTTCCAGGTGATTGAGCTGCCCCTGACCAACCCTGAGCTATTCCTGAGGGTGGGGATTATCCCTCCAAAGGGCTGCCTGCTCTACGGACCTCCAGGTAAGTCACTATCTAGCAGGATTTCACTCTAGACCGAGGCTGAATCTCAAGTGTTTCCTTGATTTCTCATGTTCTTGATTCCTTCACCTACCTCTCAAAACACATTGGATGAGAAGATCTAAGGTCCCGCCCCTCGGACCTTCTCCTCCAATGTGTTTTGAGAAGGAGGTCAAGGAATAAAGGGTGCGGCGAATCACGGAGACTTTTGAGATTCACACTGAATAATGCAAATAAGTTACATCACTGAGGTCCTGAGGGTTTATTCATAGGTTTTCTTTATGCACTTATCTTTTGATTAGGCACCGGAAAGACTCTTCTGGCCAGAGCGGTGGCCAGTCAGATGGACTGTAACTTCCTAAAGGTGACCTGTAGGCTACACTTTGTTTAACTCCACTGGCCTTTCTGACTCTCTTCACCATTCTTTGAGAAACTTGGCTGACACTGTGTCCCCCTGTGTCAGGTTGTGTCCAGCTCCATTGTGGATAAGTACATTGGAGAGAGTGCCAGGCTCATCAGGGAGATGTTCAACTACGCCAGGGACCACCAGCCCTGCATCATCTTTATGGATGAGATAGACGCCATCGGTGAGCATCCAGAGCTGTAGCCTGGCCCCAGATCAGTTTGCACTGTATAGCCAACTGCTATGGTCATTGTCAACCAGTTGGCTATACAGCACAAACAGTTCTGGGACCAGGCTAAGCATTCTGAACCCTGATGCCATATCTATTCCTTCTCCCTTTGCTCAGCATTGTGTGCAGTGTCTGGGAACTGGGAATGTGTTGTAAGTTAAATACTTGTTTTTCTCTCCAAGGTGGCCGAAGGTTCTCAGAGGGCACGTCAGCTGACAGAGAGATCCAGAGGACTCTGATGGAGGTAAAATGAGCGACCATAACACTTAGATATGTTACATAGAATTGATATTGTTCAACAGACGTTGCTTTCTATGAGTGATGGTTCAATAAAACGTTTATTTGGGGAAAGACCTGGTTCTGTGGCTTGGTCCTTACAGTATATATTGTGGAGATGTTGAAGATAAGACAACTCAATGACGTGTAGCTTGCAGTAAGCTTGACTGTCATTTCAATAAGCGAAGGGTATTACTGTAAGGTGTTTAACATTATTAGGATCCATGGCAGATAATCCTCGCTGAATTGGATTTTCACCGTCTTATCTCTGTGTGCACCCAGCTGCTGAACCAAATGGACGGCTTTGACACACTGCACAGAGTCAAGATGATCATGGCCACCAACCGGCCTGACACCCTGGACCCCGCGCTGCTGCGTCCCGGCAGACTGGACCGCAAGATCCGTAGGTTCTTCCTCCTCTCTCTGTCCATCATCACCCAGTCTGCTTCATACTTACTCATCATATTATAATATATGCCATTAAGTAGACTTTTATCCAAAGGGACTTAGTCATGCTTCATACATTTTCCGCATGGGTGCCGCCGGGACGCGAACCCACAATCCTGACGTTGCACGGGCCATGCTGAATCAACTGAGCCATACAGTACCTTATCCCCTTTGGGACGTAGGGTCACAATGATCCCCTCCACTTCCTTCTTTTTACAACCAGGTAGTAACACATGTAAATCTCTATGGTATGAAAAGAGTGACACATGGTTATTTCTACTGTTCCAACAGACGTTGAGCTGCCCAATGAACAGGCCCGTTTGGACATCCTGAAGATCCACTCTGGCCCCATCACCAAACATGGAGAGATAGGTGTGTTGATTTGAACACAGCTGGGACATATTAGGTTGAAGTCATGTACTGTTTCCTTTTAACAGGTGTTGGCTTTTTTTCTTCTCAGATTACGAAGCGATCGTGAAGCTTTCGGATGGCTTCAACGGAGCCGATTTGAGAAACGTCTGCACTGAAGCAGGTAGCTGTCATGACTAACTCGTACATTATCATTCTAGCTTGACAAAAACTGTGATTTTTCTTGAATCCAACCGCGTTTTGATCTCCCTAAGTCTGGTCTCTTTCGGTCTACCAGGTATGTTTGCAATCCGTACCGATCACGAGTACGTCACTCAAGAGGATTTCATGAAGGCGGTTCGCAAGGTGGCCGATTCAAAGAAGCTTGAATCCAAGCTGGACTACAAGCCCATATAAATTTCTATATGTGAACGTGGGGAGGTAGGGGGAGGTTTGCTGTTGGGGCGTTCTCACCAGTAAAACCATTTTTTTTGTTTTGTTTTTTGTTTTCTTCTCACCAGTTTTTTTTTTTGCCAAGTTGTATGATGCAGAAAAGTTTCTTGGGGGAAAAGTGGATTAGGGATCTGTTCTTATCAGAGAACCATTTCTATACAGAGTTGCCAAGACGTGACCTCAGAACAGCTACAGATATGGGACATGCATACATTGTCTCTACCCTCTCGTAGTGTTACATTTCTGCCCAGTATTTAGGATTATATTAACGAGACAATACTGTTGCCATTGAAGCGGCTGTATCTGTAAAAGCATACAAAAGGAGTATGCCATATTAAAAACTTTATCATACTGATCACTGTTATGCTGTTTTTTACCTCGAGAAAGCTGTGATGCCGGGTTTGGCTTCTTTGCCAATTTCCAAAAAATGTAATTAATAATTTCTGTCCCTACAAATGATCAATGCTCAGGAGAAGAAAAATGTAATGTATGGTATATTGATAATAAATAAAATACATCTATACATTACACATAAAACAAATAGAAGGTTTTCCATATCTACATTGTTTACAAACAGTTCAAGGAATAGTTTACACCACAACTATCAACGTGATAAAATAAAATGTATATGCTCACAGCCCTACAACAGTTTGAAATGTCAAATAGATGACTTTGGTGTAAAACCATATCACATCCATTCTATGATAAACACTGATTCCCATGAAACAGTACTATTATATCTGTATTGGACCAGCACCTATAGTGATAATGCTCATGCACATCCTGGCCACCATACAGCTACTCTAATGACATTGACCTGCTACATCACAGCTCATTCTTCCTCCTCCATAGGGGAGTTCTGGAACAGGACAAAAGACTCCAATACGAAAGCTCTGCATATGGGGCAGTGTTGGAAGTGATGGACACAGCCGTCACACACACAGGCGTGCCTGCAGGGTAGCAGAACACGGTTAACAGGTGCATTCTGACACACAACACAGTCTTTGGCTTTTCCCTCTGACCACTCCTCTTCATCTTCCATTCCTGGTGTCTTCTCCTTTTCCTCCTTTCCATGTTCTCTTTCCTGTCGTTCTGTTGGTATCTCTGTGCTAGGGGTGGGGTCAGTCGCCCCTGACAACCCCATGCTCTCAGCTGACATAAAGAGTGACTGGAGGAGGAAACAGACAACAGATACCATTGCATTTACGAGAACATCAACTGCCAGCATCGGACTTGCTCTTAACAGCCAACAATTTATTCCAATATCCACAATAGCATACCACTAAGAAGAAAGCAATGTATTGGCCTGCATTCTAAGTGGAAAGCTAGTATGGATAATGGAACACAATCAAATATCAGAAGAAAGTGATGACAGGCTACTGTAATCTCACTGAGCCCTTGCCCACTCCGTAGAAACATATATTTCTGTTTCAATGGGACTGGATGAATAAATGATGAATAAAGAAACAAAGCTATACCTTTAACTCATACATGTTCCCTTGTGCCGTGAGGAGGTATTGAAACAGGATCCGTGCCGACAGGCTGTATTTATCATCTGGAACATGGACTACGGTGACACTGGCGGCCTGAGAGAGAGGAACCATGAGGGATAATGAGTGTCACATCTAGGACAACACCCACGCAGAGAAGGTACCGTTAAACTTACTGAGCACACCTTATACCGGGGTGTTTATTGTTTTCCTTCATTATGTTCCCCTAACACTACCACCCCTCTCCTAATTGGAGTAAACTAATGGACAACAACATTTAGGCTTCTACTTCCAGCTTACACATGTTCAAGTGTTACCATGACGGTCATACTCACAATGTTGTATGTGTCCCTGGCTTCAGGCTCAGCCAGTGTGAGGAGAGCCACCAGGGGATAACGTTCCCGCGGCAAATGACCAAAATCAGTGATCCTCAGTTCAGCTGGCATTTCACTGTAGTGCTCCTCTCTGTCCTCTCCACTGATACTGAAGCTTTGGTTAAGGGGTGAAATACATGATGAAACTGAACTGAAAGACATTAATCAGCCTTGCATGTACTCCATCCATCCTCAATCTTAGTGTAACATCTAAATATCACAATAATTAAACGTCATGATATATCATAATACATCAATGAAACTTGCGATATATCATAAAGGATAAACACAACATGAGAAAATAATATCTTCTAGAACCTGAATATCAAATCGGACCATCACATGTACAAAACATGTACTAATAATACTAAACTAAGTAAGCAACAATGACACAGATTATCAGATTATAGCCCCTGAGAAGGATACTGGAAACTTTGGCAGTGGTGGTACTGGAAGTGCAGGGCTTCCTGGAACTGTTGTGGTGTGCTGAGCCTGCTGGGGCCGTGTTGGTGGGTCTGTAGCGCCCCCTGGAGGGCATGGACACCACAACCCCAGTAACAGCTCAGCACACAGGGCTCCAGGCAGCATGGATGCAGGGACACACCCTCTGGAAGGAGGAAAATAATGAATGATTCATTGTTGATTGAATGATTAAGGCCCGATGGGGTGTGGTATATGACCAGTATACCACAGCTAAGGGCTGTTCTTAAGTGTGACGCAACAACGAGTATCTGGATACAGCCCTTAGCCATGGTATATTGGTCATATACCACAAACCCCCGAGGTGCCTTAGTGCTATTATAAACTGGTTACCAACGTAATTAGAGAAGAAAAAATTATGTTTTGTAATACTTTGGTATACGGTCTGATATACCACGGCTGTCAGCCAATCAGCATTCAGGGCTCGAACCACCCAATTTATAATGGCATTGCGTCGCACTTAAGAACATCCCTTAGCCGTGGTATATTGGCCATATACCACACCCCCTCGGGCCTTATTGCTCAATTATAAACTGGGTGGTTTGAGCCCTAAATGCTGATTGGCTGACAGCCATGATATAACAGACTGTATATCACAGGTATGACAAAACATATACTTTTACTGATCTAATTTTGTTGGTAACCAGTTTATAATAGCAATAAGGCACCTTTGGGGTTTGTGGTATATGACCAATATACCACGGCTAAGGGCTGTTCTTAGGCCATATACCACACCCCCCGTACCTTATTGCTTTATTATAAACCGGGTGGTTCGAGCCCTGAATGCTGATGGCTGAAAGCCGTGGTCTATCAGACCGTATCCCATGGGTATAACAAAACATTTATTTTTACTGCTCTAATTACGCTGGTAACCAGTTTATAATAGCAATAAGGCACCTCAGGGGTTTGTGATATATGGCCAATATACCATGGCTAAGGGCTGTGTACTAGCACTCCCCGTTGCGTTGTGCCTAAGAACAGCCCTTAGCCGTGGTATATTGTCCATATATCACAAAACTCCGAGGTGCCTTATTGCTATTATAAACTGGCAACAACCATAAATAGTACAGTACAGAAGTATTTTTGTTTCATCCAATCAGCATCCAGGACCCAAACTACCCAGTTTATAATATGCAATAAAATCTACATTTATATATACTTGATGGCGGCACACCTATAACATAGTATGGGGCATAGACCTAATATAACACTATACTATATGGGCCCGTTTCCCCGGAATGTCCATTGAAATAGTTTTTTGGACCTGGAGGGTTAATCTGGGTTCAGGAATCTGGCCCTATGTGTGGTGTTTTGCATTATAACTGTCCTTGTATGCTCTCTTACCAGTAACAGAGGCCACCCCAGAGGTCCCCATCTCCAGGGCAAAGGGGTTGGTCACCTGAACCATCCTCTTCTCTGGGACAGGCAAGACTGACTCAGTCTCATCAGAGCTACGAAGAATCACTGGGACATCGAAACCAAACCTATGGGGGACGAGGTGGAACAGCACAGAACATTTGAATGGAGATATTCCATTATGTTGTGTGTATAAGAAATCAGACGAGATTGTCGAAGTCGCCTACATAACAACTTGACAAATTGATTTTGCACGCAGACCATTTTTTTAAATAAACGTTTATATAATCCCATTTCTGGGGATGATATATATAAAAAAAAGAACGCTCTCCAATAGCCAACCTTATGAAAAGTATGACAATTTGTGTATAACATTATAAATTATTTACAAAATTCTGCCAACCACTTTAATGTTATAATAAAACGAGTAGACAACAGTGCAGAAAAGTGAACATTGCAGTTCACTTCAGAGGCTATGCCACTATGTTCCATTTCCGCAGGCCCACGTTCATCCAACGCTACGTTTCATTTTCTCGCGTGCCGAACATTGCGTCACTGTATTTTTGTCACGTGAGGTGTCAATGTAGCAATAATGGTGTGCTGTCAAACGATCAACGTCTTTTCCCATCTTTATTACAGCGAAAGAGAGGAGGAATTGGACTTTACTGAACAGAATATAAACATGACTGACTTCTAAATGTCGGCACAGATATGACAGATAGCTAGCAACGTTATGTGTAGGCTAAAATAAGCCCTTAATTTAATAACCATAGCCTAATGTTGTTGTCAAGGCAATTTGATAAACCTACCAGCCGAGGACCATGGCGGCGGTAACAACGAAACATAATGATATGACACTAATGTAAAATAAAGGAGAATATTCATACAACATAACTAAAAACACGGCTGCCATTTTTAATCTGGCTAACGATAAATAAACCGATTTATGATCAAACCCGTGGATAAAAAATACATTCGTATCCTCCATAGCAGGCACTTCCGTCACTACGGTGTCCTGTGCACATGCCCTCATGCGCATTTTTTCGCGCATTTGGGAGGAGCACTTAGCCGACCATCTGTAGTAAGCAAACCGCAGATAGGAGGGTGAATACAATAGGTGAACAGATAGTCTCCCCAGAGTCCCACTTTGTTCCTGCCAGTAGATCTATATTTCAATCATTTCAGTAAGTCTCAATTTCGGTGGACTATTTCTGGGAGAGTGGATGAACCGGCGCACAGATGGTGGCATTTGTGGTAATAAGCAAGGAGAAGGTTTTGAAACCGTTAGTCCTGGACCTATCTATGACAAACCATTAGGTAAGCAAAAGGCACAGAGAAATAAGGTTGAGGACGTAGGCTAGACTATATTGTTTATTTAGACAATAGGCTGTTTTTTTTGTCAAGTCATGAGCAATTTTAAGGACATAAAGTCGCCATCCTGTCAACTGAGCTCGGATAATAATTCCGTGAGCAGCAATGACTGGGATATGGCCAATGACGTGTTTGTGACCTGCTACGAGGACCCGATGGGAGAGAATATACACGGGGAGATGGACTCGGTCCAGTCCGGCTTGGAAATACACCTGCCTCCGCTGCTGCTAGGCGATCACCGTTTATCTCAGGACAGCATGCTATTGGGCCTAGTGGAGGAAGCTTACTCGGGCTATCATCCTCTCCCCGACTCGGGGACAAACTATTTGGATATCACAAACGACCTGAACTACAGCGAAAGTGATGGGAATGTGACTACAAAGAAACGTAACCGCTCCACCAGTTCCAGGCACCGCGGGGAGGTCGTCACCGAGCTGGGACCAGAGGAAGTGCGATGGTTCTACAAAGAGGACAAGAGAACATGGAAACCATTCGTTGGACACGACTCTTTGAAAATTGAAGTAATTTACCGCAAATTATGTGAACTAAATCCCTGTAAGGTCAAATGTCGGAGCCCCACCACCGAACCAGAGGATGCCAGTGAGTCGGCCACGGCTTCCGAGCCACTACTGGAATATGTGGCAGAGGGAGGAGCTGTTCAAGCAGAGATGACGACAGGGGACGCAGAGGTTGGAGGGGACAGAGAATGGGAGAAAGATGAACTCGACCTGGATTCCATAAGTGTAAACGTTGAGGCTGTTTGCGTCAGAGGTGGTCTCTACGAAGTGGACGTCAAAGACAAGGAATGTTACCCCGTCTACTGGAACCGTGAGTAGCCTATTCTTATCACTATAGACGATTCTTCTCTCCCTCACTGTTTGTCATGTTAATCCTGATTATATCACACCGGTCCCCAGTTCTATTCAATACGGCTGCCATAACAGTCCCGAACCTGTCAGAGCACAGATTGAGCAACTGATACTGCCCATTCAATAGAGTTGATTCGACATCACCATAACCACAGTGTGATCCCTCTGTATGTCCATAGAGCAGGACCGTATTGCTGTGATGAGGGGTCAGTGGTTTGTCGACGGCACGTGGCTTCCCCTTGAGGAGGACGAGAGTGACCTCATCGAGCTGGAGCACCTTGCCCGCTTCAGGGGGCACCAGACGAGGGAGACCTACGAGGCCGCCATTGAAGTGGTGACCACCACAGTGGACAACAAGGATGGTAAAGTGGATGGACTCAATGGCAAGTGGGACATGGGCGTGCTGCCGTGTGGGGCGTCGGTTGTGACCGTGTCGATGAAGGGTGTATGTGAATGGTATGAATGAACACGCACCCCACTGGTCCTGCACCCAAAAACAAACACTTTGAATAAAGAAAGAACAAAACATAGCTAGAAAATCGCACATGGCATGCTGCTCCCAAGTGCTTTCATTGTCCCTGTACCTAACTACAGACAACACTGGCTACTGTTCAGCACTACAGTAAGTGAGTCACTATACTGTGTGTAGGCTGTCTTTTTTTACTGTCAAACTATTTAGGCCAGCGTCACAAAGAAAGCTCTGGTCAGCTGACCTCGTTTTCGCCGAGCTCCGTCGAAACCAGGTGGACATTCATAGGTTCACCTGAAAATGAATACAAACTGTCATAGTAAAAATGGAAGGAAAAATGGCAGATTGACAACATACATGACAGCTGTGCCATATTCATTAGTGTATGCCTTAGGAACATGTTTTAAAGCTTTTTGCTTGCAGAAAAGAAAAACAAGCGATTCTTATTGGACAAGTTCATATCTGTTTGGGACCATTTTCTTCCATTTAGTAACTACTGAACACGACTACTGTTTAAGTGTGTGCAAGTGGGACTTCTCCAAACGTCACTGGAGACTTAATTCACATGAACGGAATGAAGTTAATAGGTCTGTGTTAATTACTGTTCCTCGTCTTCCTCCAGCAATCCACAGTTTGAAACTAAGCCGAAGCCATGTGGACTGGCACAGTGTGGACGAGGTGTATCTCTACAGTGATGCCACCACCTCCAAGATTGCACGCACTGTCACCCAGAGACTGGGCTTCTCCAAAGGTTTGTATCCCCACTGACATGAAATAGGAATCCTCTGTGTTTCACTGCCTACAATATGGTATGTAACACCTTACTTAAAACCTGCAGGTACAATGCATCCTATTATGGTTATAATGTATTGTAAGACTTGACATAAGCATGTATGAACCCCTTATAATGTCTCATCTCATAACGATCCTGACTAAGAACTAGCAGTCTTTCGTGGGATTTGCTCAAATACTTTGTTTTGGTACCGTACATAACTGTACAGTTACAGTAGGCTAATCAAGTTCAAGTTTTTATTTACACTAATCTGGCGTTCAATACAAAGTGAAATCCATGCGCATACAACATATGAAAAGGATAGGAGGATGACAACAACAAAAAATGTAAAAACATCCAGCAATTTATTGAGTGACTCATTAATGAGCAGAGAATGGGTGATCTTGTCACGTTTGTGTGTAGAGAAGGACCAAGGCGCAGCGTGCTCTGAGTTCCACATTTTATTTTAGTGAAACTTTACAACCAAACAACAAAAACAAAGAAACAACCAACAAACCGTGACAACAGAGGTGCTACATGCACTGACTCAAAGATCCCACAAACAACAGGTGGGAAAAGGCTGCCTAAATATGATCCCCAATCAGAGACAATGAGATACAGCTGCCTCTGATTGGGAACCATATCAGGCCAACATAGAAATACAAAACTAGAGTACCCACCCTAGTCACCCCCTGACCTAACCAAAATAGAGAATAAAAAGGATCTCTAAGGTCAGGGCGTGACAGATCTTTTGTACCGTTCAGTTGTCAACTCTGGTATAATGTTGTCAGTTTGTTTTCTCCAGCGGGTCTTCCTGCTCTTCCTGTGTTTCCCTGTGCTCATGTATACGGTAAAAGAGCTGGTTTAATTCCTCCTCAGCTGGCAGTAGTGGGACGCGTCTCCATCGGGGCTATGTGGAGGAGGCAGCGCCCGAGGACACCCCGCCCGAAACAACACACATCGTCTTTGTGGTGCACGGGATTGGCCAGAAGATGGACCAGGGCCGCATCATCAGGAACACAAGCATGTGAGTTACAGGAACAACGAACTCAGTGACGATATGGTATAAAACTCTCTCAGACCCTGTCAACGGGTTTTCTACAATCTAATATGTTTATAATATAGTATTATCATGGGGAAAGTGAGCAGAGAAAGTATACCAAACATTGGAGGATTAAATCTAAAGTTCTCACGGAACCATTGTTAATGAGCAATTCTTTTCACCTACAGCACCAGTCAAAAGTTTGGACACACCTACTCATTCAAGGGTCTTTCTTTATTTTGACTAATTTCTACATTGTAGAATAATAGGGAAGACATCAAAACTATGAAATAACACATGGAATCATGTAGTTACCGAAAAAGTGTTCAACAAATCAAAATATATTTTATATTTGAGATTCTTCAAAGTAGCCACCCTTTGCCTTGATGACAGCTTTGCACACTCTTGGCATTCTCTCATCCAGCTTCATGTGGTAGTCATGTTTTGTGGTAGTCACATACTGTATGTTTTGCATTTTGATGCATTAATAATGCATGTATAATGCTTCACAAGGAGGGTATTCATAGGAAATATGACCAAATATTCTTGGTGATGTATTTTTTGTTAATGTGGATCTGTATCTGTGCCATTACTCGTCTATAGGATGAGGGAGGCTGCTAGGAAGATGGAGGATAAGCATTTCTCAGATCGTTCCACAGGACACGTGGAGTTCCTTCCTGTGGAGTGGAGGTCCAAACTGTGCCTGGATGGAGGTATGTGTGGCCACACCCACTTTGTGACCTATTGAACTCCTATGTGGTCAAAACGTTGTCTGTGAATAGATTGAACACCTAAGTGGTGGAAATGTTGTCTGTGGTAGCATAGATTGAACACCTAAGTGGTGGAAACGTTGTCTGTGGTAGCATAGATTGAACACCTAAGTGGTGGAAACGTTGTCTGTGGTAGCATAGATTGAACACCTAATTGGTGGAAACGTTGTCTGTGGTAGCATAGATTGAACACCTAAGTGGTGGAAATGTTGTCTGTGGTAGCATAGATTGAACACCTAAGTGGTGGAAATGTTGTCTGTGGTAGCATAGATTGAACACCTAAGTGGTGGAAACGTTGTCTGTGGTAGCATAGATTGAACACCTAAGTGGTGGAAACGTTGTCTGTGGTAGCATAGATTGAACACCTAAGTGGTGGAAACGTTGTCTGTGGTAGCATAGATTGAACACCTAATTGGTGGAAACGTTGTCTGTGGTAGCATAGATTGAACACCTAATTGTTGGAAACGTTGTCTGTGGTAGCATAGATTGAACACCTAATTGGTGGAAACGTTGTCTGTGGTAGCATAGATTGAACACCTAAGTGGTGGAAACGTTGTCTGTGGTAGCATAGATTGAACACCTAAGTGGTGGAAACGTTGTCTGTGGTAGCATAGATTGAACACCTAAGTGGTGGAAACGTTGTCTGTGGTAGCATAGATTGAACACCTAAGTGGTGGAAATGTTGTCTGTGGTAGCATAGATTGAACACCTAAGTGGTGGAAACGTTGTCTGTGGTAGCATAGATTGAACACCTAAGTGGTGGAAACGTTGTCTGTGGTAGCATAGATTGAACACCTAATTGGTGGAAACGTTGTCTGTGGTAGCATAGATTGCAGGGTGTGGTATTTGTTTTTATCATGTGAGTAACATTGTATGTGCTTGTAATATTTTTCAACATCTACTAAGATGTAAATGCAGTAACAACAGCTGTTGTTGTGTAATGAAGACAAAACAACTTAACCTGTGAACCCACTGGTCTGTTTGTGCTTTAGCCGTAACGCATGACAACAATACAACAGTTGTTTACTGTACATGCTGTATTGGACTGGGCTTCACGCCAGACGGGTTGAAATGTGTTCTTTGTTGATGTGTGTGTGTGTGTGTGTGTGTGTGTGTGTGTGTGTGTGTGTGGTGTGTGTGTGTGTGTGTGTGTGTGTGTGTGTGTGTGTGTGTGTGTGTGTGTGTGTGTGTGATGGTTGTAGACACGGTGGATTCCATCACTCCAGACAAGGTTCGTGGACTCAGGGACATGCTCAACAGCAGTGCCATGGACATCATGTACTACACCAGCCCTCTGTACAGAGACGAGGTGAGATCCTCACGAACACACGTATCATGTGTTGCATTGAACAGTCCCACACAGAAAACACAAACACACACAAACAAACACACAGGTACGCACACACACTTATCATGTGTTGCATTGAACAGTCCCACACAGAAAGCACTCTCAGCCACACACACAATCTAATTGGTCCCACTGTTTGTCTCTGTAGATCACTAAGGGTCTAACTCAGGAGCTGAATCGTCTCTACAGCCTCTTCTGCATGCGGAACCCTGAGTTTGGGGAGAGTGGCAAGGTGTCCATCGTGTCCCACTCCCTGGGTTGTGTCATCACTTTCGACATCATGACAGGCTGGGATCCAGTACGTTTCCGTCATGAAGAACTATGGGCTGACCCCGAGGAGATGCAAGAGCGCTGGCCAAGCTGTCAGGGGCGTCAACTACAAGAGGAGATGAGACTCACACGACTCAGGTAGGTAGACACTCACTAGCCAGGGTCATATTCATTAGGCACCAAACGGATGACCACGACACAGTGATTACCCAGTCGCCCACTGTAATTTGTCCCCAGTGTTAAATCTTTATGTTAATTTATTGTTGTGTTTCATTCATGTCTAAAAGGTTACGAGATTTGGAAAATCAGTTTGCTGGTTTGCAATCCCCGTCATCTGAAGGCTCTTCTTCAGCCTTGAAATTTAAGGTGACATCGACATATTCTTTATTCCATTTCTTCTCATTGTTGTGACAGACCTACTGAGCTGGGAATGAACCCTTTGTAATCCTCTGATGTTCTCTGCGCCGTTTATTTGCTTCTAGGTGGAGAACTTTTTCTGCATGGGTTCTCCCCTGGCCGTGTTCTTGGCGTTACGAGGGATCCGACCTGGGAACAACGTGACCCAGGATCACATCTTACCCAAATCCATCTGCCAACGTCTCTTCAACGTCTTTCATCCTACTGACCCTGTGGTGAGCCAACCAACTGAACCAGACAGTAGAGTCATTCAGTCATGCAGTCAGTCACTGATGGTATACTGTAGTATACTGTACCTATAAAGGATTGGAAGGTGAAAGGGGAAGAGCTTTGGTAGAGGCTCAGCTTCCATTTCCGCCACCAGAATCACTTCAAGCAGCTAGCTAGCAAGCTAGCGCAGCAAGATTTGGTTCTGGGTTCCAGTATCGAGATTGCTGATGGCTAGTGAGTGTCTGGCCTCCCTGCCTGTGCCATTAAACCCCTACAACTCATCCAGAATGCCGCAGCCCATCTGGTGTTCAACCTTCCCAAGTTCTCTCACGTCACCCCGCTCCTCCGCACACTCCACTGGCTTCCAGTTGAAGCTTGCATCCGCTACAAGACCATGGTGCTTGCCTACGGAGCCGTGAGGGGAACGGCACCTCCGTACCTTCAGGCTCTGATCAGTCCCTACACCCAAACAAGGGCACTGCGTTCATCCACCTCTGGCCTGCTCGCCTCCCTACCTCTGAGGAAGCACAGTTCCCGCTCAGCCCAGTCAAAACTGTTCGCTGCTCTGGCACCCCAATGGTGGAACAAGCTCCCTCACGACGCCAGGACAGCGGAGTCAATCACCACCTTCCGGAGACACCTGAAACCCCACCTCTTTAAGGAATACATAGGATAGGATAAAGTAATCCTTCTAAACCCCCCCCCCCCCCCCTAAAAGATTTAGATGCACTATTGTAAAGTGGTTGTTCCACTGGATATCATAAGGTGAATGCACCAATTTGTAAGTCGCTCTGGATAAGAGCGTCTGCTAAATGACTTAAATGTTAAATGTAATGATGGATGTGCTTAATGATGACCTATGGCTGTATTTTCAGGCTTACCGATTGGAGCCCCTGATCTTAAAGAACTACAGTAACATTTCACCAGTCCAAATACACTGGTGAGTAGTGGATTGAGTATGTTTGAGAAGAATAGGTCAGAATGAGTTACACTGGTGAGTAGAGGATTTAATGTTATTTTGAATATATTAGTTCACAGTCAGTACACACACACACACACACACACAGATTTGGAACAGCGAATAATCGGCGGCAGAGCAGCATCCCCGGAGCAGTGTTGTATGAATCAGGAATTTCCGTGTTAGTGAATGACATGTATATATTGTGACCGGGTTCTACAGGTATAACACATGCAGTCCGACACCGTACGACCAGATCCGTCCCACGCTGCTCAACCCTGCACTGAAAGAGAGAGCATCCATCTCGGACACGGAGAGCCTCCCCAGCCCCTGTACCTCCCCCCCTCAGACTCGAAGACACTACGGAGAGTCCATCACAAACCTGGGGAAAGCCAGCATTATGGGTGAGAGAGGGAGCGGGAGAGAGAGGGGGGGAGGAAGGGAGAGATGTAGGGACTTTCTGTGGCAGATTCTTTATTTTTATCTCCTTGCTATTTAGACTTTTCTCTTTGTTTATCTTGTTTTTTATTTTGGACTTTCCTGAAATCGCCTTCTTTTGTTAGGTCATAGTGGAGAGAGTGGGCTGTTAGGTCACAGTGGAGAGAGTGGGCTGTTAGGTCACAGTGGAGAGAGTGGGCTGTTAGGTCACAGTGGAGAGAGTGGGCTGTTAGGTCATAGTGGAGAGAGTGGGCTGTTAGGTCACAGTGGAGAGAGTGGGCTGTTAGGTCACAGTGGAGAGAGTGGGCTGTTAGGTCATAGTGGAGAGAGTGGGCTGTTAGGTCACAGTGGAGAGAGTGGGCTGTTAGGTCACAGTGGAGAGAGTGGGCTGTTAGGTCACAGTGGAGAGAGTGGGCTGTTAGGTCACAGTGGAGAGAGTGGGCTGTTAGGTCACAGTGGAGAGAGTGGGCTGTTAGGTCACAGTGGAGAGAGTGGGCTGTTAGGTCACAGTGGAGAGAGTGGGCTGTTAGGTCACAGTGGAGAGAGTGGGCTGTTAGGTCACAGTGGAGAGAGTGGGCTGTTAGGTCACAGTGGAGAGAGTGGGCTGTTAGGTCACAGTGGAGAGAGTGGGCTGTTTGGGTTTAGTTAAGGACAGACCCACCCACATACGCAAAAGTATGTGGACACACCTTCAAATTAGTGGATTCGGCTATTTCAGCCACACCCGTTGCTGACAGGTGTATTATATCGAGCACACATCCATGCAATCTCCATAGACAAACATTGACAGTAGAATGGCCTTACTGAAGAGCTCAGTGACTTTCAACGTGGCACCGTCATAGGATGCCACCTTTCCAACAAGTCAGTTCGTCAAATTTCTGCCCTGCTAGAGCTGCCCCAGTCAACTGTAAATGCTGTCATTGTGAAGTGGAAATGTCTAGGAGCAACAAAGGCTCCGCCTCGGGCCCACTGAGTGTTGTAGTGCGTAAAAATTGTCTGTCCTCGGTTGCAACACTCACCACCGAGTTTGAAACTGCCTCTGGAAGCAACGTCAGCACAATAACTGTTAGTCGGGAGCTTCATGAAATGGGTTTCCATGGCCGAGCACCCGCACACAAGCTTAAGATCACAATGTGACATTGTCAAGCGTCGGCTGGAGTGGTGCAAAGCCTGCCGCCATTGAACTCTGGAGCAGTGGAAACACATTCTCTGGAGCCCTCACCTCAACCCCATTGAACACCTTTGGGATGAATTGGAACACCGACTGCGAGCCAGGCCTAATCGCCCAACATCAGTGCCCGACCTCACTAATGCTCTTGTGGCTGAATGGAAGCAAGTCCCCACAGAAATGTTCCAACATTTAGTGAAAATCCTCCCCAGAAGAGTGGAGGCTGTTATAGCAGTCAAGGGGGGGACCGACTCCATATTAATGCCCAGGAGTTCAGAATGAAATGTTCGACGAGCAGGTGTCCACATACTTTTGTATATATGTAATTTTGTGGAAAGATGTAATTTGATCTCGCTGAAACAGAAGTAGCTTGCATAGCTGAATCACTGTCCAGAAAACACAGCCTCAACAAATCAATGGAGAGCAATTAAGTCTTATCACAGGGATTGACACTAGAGGACCTCTGATTCATATATTTCCTTTATTCAGGATTAGATATTTTTTATTTAAAGAACACTTTGCTGTATCAGACCAAATCTAAGGTAATGATTTGTAAATGCGTGGGTGTGCTATGTCCAGTATAAATGTTATTGTGTTTTCCTGCCTATATCTGTGAGGACACATTAGTTGATTGATATGTGTTGTCCTGTGCTGTGCTGTGCTGTGCTGCTCCATGTGATTGTGTGTGCGTGTGTGTGTGTTTGTATGTGTGTGTGCTTGTCTGTCTTTGAGTTTCGCTGTGTTCTCCATGTCGGCAGGTGCGGCCAGTCTCGGGAAAGGCATTGGCGGGATCTTCTTCTCCCGCTTCTCACGCTCAAGTGGTCAGGTGGGCAACGTGGAGGAGGAGCCTTCCGATTCAGAGGGCGGGGTCTTGGAGGTGGATAATGCCGTATCAGGAGAGGAGGGTGTGGCTACGGAGTTAGAGAAGTTACCTGTAGTAGAGGAGACGAGGGAAGTAGAGTCCTCCATATCTCGGTCCACCTCAGCTATCCTGGACAACACCACATGTACGTATCAGGGATGGAAATCAAGCTAGCCCGTGGCTAGTACTTTTCAGACCGGGTTAGTAGAAAATGTGTCCAACTAGCCCAACGGTTAGTGAAATGTTGTCTTTTCAATTATCGCATGGCACAGATTTTGGACCTGGGCTGGTAAAGATTGCAGTCTATTAGCCTGGCTGGTCAGTGCCCAAAGTCCTTAAAGACATACTCCGGGAACTTTGGCGACTACTAAGTATTTTTTAAACGACCTGCTTTGGGCTGGATGTAACAATGTGTAGTTCATACTGTACATGCATCATCTATGAGCAGAATTACTGTCTTACCTCAATTAGCCAACAAATCAAATTGTACTGGTTGCGTATTTGGAAAGCGTTTTTCTGGAAGCTGTGCTTTGCCATTTTCCCTACATTTTCCCCCACATGGGCCTGCCCCCTAGCAATGTGAGTTTTAGCCAATGAGCTTCAGCTACTTACCATTTGAGTGACAGCTAGCAAGATGAACACACAACAGAGCAAGAGAGAGCAATGAAGTGGTACACATATCTGCACATACTGTATGTGACGTAAAACGCAATTTACGTGGACCACTTTTATCTCGCGAGCGCTACTTTCAGAACTACTGGCTAAAAAGTATACAAAAGTACCGGAGAATCTCTTTCAGGAAGTTCCATCCCTGTCTATGACAGATCTATTTAACCGAAGCACCTACCCTACTGTTCTCCCACAGACCTGGATCAAATATGTATTGCAAATACTAAATACTTGAGGTGTGCTTGATTTAGTTTGTCAGGCATAATCAATCAACCAATCATTCAACCAATTAACCAATCAAATGTATTTGTAAAACCCTTATTAGAAAGTGCTTTAACAGTAACCCGGCAAAACAACCAAGAAGCCAGAGCACAGTGGCCCAGAAAACCTCCTTGGAATGAAGAAATCTAGAATCTCTGCCCTGTAACACAACCAAACCTGTATCATAATGAAGATATCTAGAATCTCTGCCCTGTAGCACAACCAAACCTGTATCATAATGAAGAAATCTAGAATCTCTGCCCTGTAACACAACCAAACCTGTATCATAATGAAGATATCTAGAATCTCTGCCCTGTAGCACAACCAAACCTGTATCATAATGAAGAAATCTAGAATCTCTGCCCTGTAACATAACCAAACCTGTATCATAATGAAGAAATCTAGAATCTCTGCCCTGTAACATAACCAAACCTGTATCATAATGAAGAAATCTAGAATCTCTGCCCTGTAACACAACCAAACCTGTATCATAATGAAGAAATCTAGAATCTCTGCCCTGTAACACAACCAAACCTGTATCATAATGAAGAAATCTAGAATCTCTGCCCTGTAACATAACCAAACCTGTATCATAATGAAGAAATCTAGAATCTCTGCCCTGTAACACAACCAAACCTGTATCATAATGAAGAAATCTAGAATCTCTGCCCTGTAACACAACCAAACCTGTATCATAATGAAGAAATCTAGAATCTCTGCCCTGTAACATAACCAAACCTGTATCATAATGAAGAAATCTAGAATCTCTGCCCTGTAACATAACCAAACCTGTATCATAATGAAGAAATCTAGAATCTCTGCCCTGTAACATAACCAAACCTGTATCATAATGAAGAAATCTAGAATCTCTGCCCTGTAACACAACCAAACCTGTATCATAATGAAGAAATCTAGAATCTCTGCCCTGTAACATAACCACCCCTGTATCATAATGAAGAAATCTAGAATCTCTGCCCTGTAACACAACCAAACCTGTATCATAATGAAGAAATCTAGAATCTCTGCCCTGTAACACAACCAAAAGTACAAACTCAAGCTAAGTCAAGTGTTTGTATATAAAGTGTTTGATAAACCCAGGTCTGCTCCGTCATATTGTTATGGGAAACTAATTCTGTTTGGTTACCGTATCTATGGCTAGTATTACAAGTGTTTGTTTTAACTCTGTCATTCTTTGTGTTACAGTGGAGTTGGAGAGGCGCATTGACTTTGAGCTGCGAGAAGGCATGGTGGAGAGCCGCTATTGGTCGGCGGTGACCTCGCACACAGCCTATTGGTGTTCACACGACGTGGCACTGTTTCTTCTCAGCTTCATGTATAGACAGGGGTATCCCACTCAGCTCTCTGAGGATAACCCAGAGTTATCCTAACCCACAGCCAACACTCACACACATACACACAGAGGCGCACACACAGAGACACGCACACACAGAGAGAGAGGCACACACACACACACACACACACACACACACACACACACACACACACACACACACACACACACACACACACACACACACACACACGCGCACACACACAGAGGCACACACACACACAGAGGCACACACACACACACACACACACACAGAGGCGCACACACACACACAGAGAGAGGCACACACTCACACACACACTCTTTTTCCCTTTCCCTCAACACGTATAATAGTCTCCCAGTGTACACACACAAATTTGCGACCAGACCAATTAGACATAACTGTGTATCAGAGACCACTTCACAGCCTGTGGTAAGCCTGTGGTCAGCCTGTGGTCATCCCGTCAAAGACCGTACCCTTTACCCTATGGTCCTAATAGTGACTGTTCCTCATATACCCACCCTGTGGGTTTATTGAAGACTTTACCCCCCAGGCACACACCAACCTCAACGAAGACTGTTCCTCTTTCCTGTGACTAAATGATGACTCTAGGACCAAGCATCTGTCAGTGTTCATTATCTTGGACTCGGCAGTGACTGTGTTGGTGTCGGACACAGCTTTGACTGGGTCTGTGTGACTCCTGAAACTGTAGCCATGCCTCTAGCCCAACCTCTCCTCACACAACTCCCAGCGTCAACACTCATTTAGATGTTTAGCCTGTTGAGAGCGTTACATCCAAATCCATCCCTCAGAACATTGAAACCCATTTGATTTCAACTCGTTAGGTGGATCAAAGTGGATTGTTACGGAAGGTTTGAAGTAGCCTGGTTAAACATTGTTTTTTCCATTCAGTCTGGTTTGACCAGGCTAGGGTTAATGCTGCTTTATTGATGAGGTCATTGGACCTGAGCATGTGGTAGAGTAAATAGAATGTAGCTCTGTAGACTACCTGTACTGCTACGATGATGATATGTTGAGGTACCATGTTTACACTAACTAACTGAACATTTCTATAAGGGATGATGGAAAGATGCTAATGTTGAGTAGACAATTTGAGCAAAGTTGCCAAATACAGTTATTTGCTTATGTCTCTTAACTTAATGGCAGGTTCGGTCTCTTGGCTGATCCATCCATCGGAAGATCACAGAATTGTTTTAGTTCTACCGTGAATTGTCTTGATCCAACAGAGCACTACTGTATCCATTTGTACTACTAACGCTGACATGTTGCACATAACGCTGTAACTTTCTAGTCAGGCAACAAACAGACAACATATCAGTAAAACAAGAGGAACACAGGCATGAAGGACCCATGCAACATGTTTTATTTACATCCAGGTGACTAAAGAGTTGCATTGGAGAGGACTGGATAATACACTGTACTAATACAATATATTTATTAAAATCAATAATGATTTAGGTCAAAATGAAAACAAAGCATGCAGTATGTACATAGACAGGGAGGAATATGCTTGGGCTCCCGAGTGGCGCAGCGGTCTAAGGCACTGCATCTCAAGTGCAAGACGTGACGCTACAGTTGGGAGTCCCATAGGGTGCCGCACAATTGGCCCAGCGTTGTCCGGGTTTGGCCGTCATTGTAAATAAGAATTTGTTCTTAACTGACTTGCCTAGTTAAAAAGAGGTTCAAATAAATGTCTTGCTGTTAGTGAGGGATTACAGCAGGCTCATTTGTTAAAGGCTTTTAGCAAAGTAATTACACTAACATCGAATGACATCACTTACATCAGATCTCTCTGCCAGAATAAAGCTTGCCATCAGGAAGTTTTTTAATATGATTTGTGTAAACACAGCAGAGTTTTTTTTTTTTTTTTTGGATTACGTTTTACTGTCTTGTGAATGTTAGCTATTTCATTTCTCCTCAGATGTGTTTGAAAGCCTCCCTTGTTAGATCAGACTGTCAGATTCCTAGGTATTCTACTCTGTCATCCCCATGCCTTTGCTCCAACACCTGGTTCCCACTATAGGGCCAACCCAAATCAAACTGTGCTGGCACAGATATTTAATTTTCACATTGTCCTTTCTAGCATGGTTCTAACAGCTATGGTGGATGCATAACCAGACCAGGCCAGTACAACACAGCATCGTTTAGCTCTGTAGTATGAAAGGGTATTGAGAAACCTCTTAGTGAGTCTTACCCATGGTTCTCTCCTTGGTTCTGCATATCCTTGTTTACATGTCGTCCCACTGGGCACAGACGTCAATTCAGCATCTATTACACGTTGGTTCAACGTAATTTCATTGAAATGACGTGGAAACAACATTGATTCAACCAGTGTGGGCCCAGTGGGATGTTGTTACAGTTATAGAGATGATAGGTTCATCGTCCTTAGGATACAATTTACCCATTCATGTGCCATAACGTGTAAGTGACATAGATGTCTTCTCTTAATTTTGCATAGAGTTGTCACTCAAGACAAAATGAAGTACTGTACCCTAGGGAACAGTGGAGGCTGCTGAGGGGAGGACGGCTCATAACGGATGGAACGGAGCAAATGGAATGGCTTAAACACATGGAAAACATTTGATACCATTCCACCAATTCCGCTACAGCCATTACCACAATTCCGACCCCCTTCATCCATTACCACGAGCCCTTCCTCCCCAATTAAGGTGCCACCAACCTCCTGTGCTAAGGAAATGTGATTGTGTTGTGGGTTGTCCACCCTTCAACTGTAGCCCCTGTTGCCTTCCACCAGAGGACACTATTTTTCTGTCATGTCTCCTCTCCTCTCCACTCACTGTCCAATTGCTGTCCATTGCTCACTCGTTTTAATGGTCGCCACTAGTTACCACAGCCACAAAGTCAGAAAACCCGCATATTTCTAAAATGTATCTTCTTAAAATGTGATTTCAACCCGAACCTTAACCACCCTGCTAAACGTATGCCTAACCCTAACCTTAAGCACATTTTTGTTTTCATACATTTTTACGATAGCCAATTTTGACTTTTTGGCTGTGGTAACTAGTGGAAACCATTTTTTTTCCGTTCCCTCTTCAAATTAATGACGTGGTGCTTAACCTTGGTAAACCTTTTGTTTTACATTAAACTATATCTCTACAGCTGTCTGTCTGTGGTCTCAGTTCATTCAACATTAGGCCTACTTTTGAATAAATAAAGACGAGCCATATCAGTGAGCTTTGGAAATAGTGTCATGGCAAATTCAAGTTTTTAAAGGGGAAATCATCGATTACTACATCCTTTTTTTGACTTATAAATGAATGATATGTACCCACTGATTCTTGAAGAATATAACTTATAAATGTCTCATGAGCTTAGTTCAACTGTCACAATCCACGAGAACCCAAAATATAAGCTTGTTTTTCTACAATGTTTGGAAACAAAAAATGGAAACAGACACCATATAGCTTCAAAACATGGTTAAAACAATACTTTTGATGGCTCCTTACATACATAGCTGTCTATGGACTGGAGAGTGAATACATTTATCCAGCACAATCCCTCATCTTTTTACCAAACCAGGAGTGGGGGTGCCGTTGTTATTGTTTTTACTGCTGATTTCCTGTTTAAAGTATGACTTTAAGAGAGCAACCTGCAAAGAGTAAGCCTATAAAGAATGATGGTAAACCAAGATTTAAATGAATTATTGTATGAGATTCAACCCAATAAATCAATTTTCCCACGTGACTTGTAATTTGTTCAAATGGGATGGTCTCCAGACAGAGTCGCCTTCTCCGCAATGCTCTAGAGTAGAAATTGAACTCGGATTGTAAACCTTGTCGCGGTTGATTAGAGTGGGCAGCCTGACAGTTAAACAAGTCAGTCGAGTCGTTCGGTAATCAGCCTAGCTGTTTCTGCACCTTGGTGGAGTAAAACAACAAAAAAGGTATTGTATACCATACAACTTTCTTCTCTCTTAATTGTATGTCGAGGGTTACTAAAGAATAATCGATAAACCATTTTGGGATTTTGATGATGGTAAATGTAATTCAATTTAAACGAATAAAGAGGACCCATGACACGATCATTTGAATCAGTTTAATGCGTCTCCCACTCTAACAGGTGTGAAGTTTATCTTTCACTAGTTACAATACAGATTGTTGCACCAGATAATGTGATTTAACCAAAGAGTTTTGGTATCCATTACTTGGAGTTACAGGATCGGTACTGTTTGGTGTAACACTTTGGCGACACTGTCTTCGTCCTTGATTTATGGAAACACGGGTCTCGTAAAGTGGCCAGTTGCAGGTGGTCCGTTTTTGAATTTAGAAAATGTTCTGTTATTTAAATAAATTCTTGTTTTGCTCCATGAAGAAATCTCTGCGCTACACTAAACACCCTGTAACTCCCAGTAATTGAATACAAACAAATCTTTGGTTTAATCACATTATTTGGTGTAACAATCTGTAGCTAACCTTTCACATCAGATGGCATTCATTTGGAAGACAATACACTAAGCATATGACTCACGAGTAAAATCCTCAATATTTTCCCTCATCAATCTGTCTGTCTATTTTGTCCATTGCCTATCCTGCTCCCAGATTACTATGAATATCCAGTCAGTTATCAACAGGGAAGTGTTTGCCCCCCGGGATGAGAGGATACTAGTGGCTGTGGAGGTTAAGAGGAGAAAACGGAAAAAGGTTCCCTTTCTGCCCACTGGAGGCAAGGGAGAATATATGACATACATCTGTCTGTCAGGTAGGCTCCTGTAACATATTTCTCTATGACATCTATCTGTCTGTCAGGTAGGCTCCTGTAACATATTTCTCTATGACATACATCTGTCTGTCAGGTAGGCTCCTGTAACATATTTCTCTCAGCTGGGACCATTGTGACTTGTTGATCTTCTGTATACTGTAAACTCTCTTGTTCAGGATTAAAAGGCTGCATTGTTTAACCATCTCATGGTGGAATTATCTGACTGGAAGGCAGCAGAGGTATTCATTGTGTTGCAGTCAGGACATTGTGCTGCTGGCTATCTAATACCACTGAGTCTGTTGTCAGAGGACATGGATCCTATAATTGAGCAGGAAGGATCACTTGCATATTATTTAATGTTCAGTGTCACTCACTCTCCATCCATAGTAGCTATTGTTACTGTGATGAAGTCACCCAGAGCCATGGGCATTCACTGCCCCAGTGTCCCTCGAGGGACTCTTCACCCCGTCCCAATTACACCAGTGACGGAAGAGTGACTAGTGTCCTCAGCTGGCACTGCCAGTCTCCCCTCATTACAACCCCTCATATCGTTTGAACAAGAGAATCCACTGAAGAAGAAGGGGCATTGGCGGTCTGTTTGTTGATCTGTGATGGTGACTGGTCCCGTGTGTGTGTGTGTGTGTGTGTGTGTCCAATGTTTGTAAAAAAAATTAAACACGTGTTTAGTAGTGGAAAGTGAATCCTAAATCTCTTCTTTATATCCTGTCTTCATTGTAGTACTGTGCAGATTTACTTTGATATTTTGGGGTTATATGACATGTGCTTGGGTTTCATATTTCTAATCCATGGCCCCTCAGTGACCAATAAGAGGCCAGCCCAGCTCCTCATCACCAAGGTGAAGCAGTTTGGAGGCTCCGCCCCCTTCACCAGGAGGTCACAGTGGAGCGTGGAGCAGCTCCGCCAGGTCGACGGCATCGACCCCAACAAGGTGACGTCATCAATAGTATAGATGTGATATTCTGTCTAGTGTTGTTTATTTTCTTTTTTTCTCTCTGTGGATCTAAGCCTGTACTGCCTAGACTCACTGGAAGCCCTGCATCCCAAACCCATCCATTTCATTCCTCTCTCCTTAGCCCCCTCTGCCATTTTCAGATTCCCAAAGCAGAATGGGTGAAAATCAGCGAGGTTTGGGGGCTAATTAGTCTAGTAGAGCCAATCAGGTCTTGATGGGTAAAGGGTTGAATTGGGATTGGAGCACCAGGATTTTGACCCATGTGTTTCTGGGCGATTGGTTTGGTCCACTATTCTCCTCTACTGTCTTATGACCGCTCTATTGTATCCCTCATCTGTATACCCTTCTGTATCTCCCACAGGACTGCCCAGAGTTTGACCTGGTGTTCGACAATGCCTTTGACCAATGGGTGGCCAGCTCAGCGGCAGAGAAGTGCATCTTCATCCAGATCATGTACCACGCCTGTCAGACTTACTGGGAGGGCAAGGAGCGGGTCCCTGGAGGCCTGGGTAGCCCAGCTGGAGACCAGCAGAAGGACCAGGGAGCTAGCCCAGGGGCCCAGGTTAGCCCAGGGTCCCAAGGGGGCCAAAGAGGAGGTCCAGGGGCCCAGGCTAGACGGAAGAGCACAGTGGGTCCCAGGCCCCGCCAGACTGAATTTGTCAACTGTCAGTCCAAACTCACAGGAGGTAAAGGGGTGTGAAAGGAGAAGCGCAGTCTGTCAACAGTCATTCCCAATTCACTCCCTTCCCCTTGGTCCTAACCGTTCCATGTTTGCAGATCGACGTGCTTTGACCTAGGGGAAGTGTTAGGGAGCAAATCTGGACCAGCTATCAGTTTGCATTATTCTGAGAACGTGGGAGTGGTTTATCCTCATGATATGGCATGGACTCCAATTTCCTGTTTGATTCTGTACTGTCTATTTGCCCTATTGATCATGATACAGCTTTTAGCAGTCTCATTGGGTGTCATTGTAACAGATGCCTGCACTGTGAATCTGGTCATCTACCGTTGCAAGGTCTTCTTCAACCGCATGAAGAAGGGGATGGTTTCAAAACAAAGCAGTCCTCAGGCTGGAGGTAAGGGTACAAAACAAAATAACCTTCAATAATATAAGGACATAACCTTAGTGGTAGGCCTATGGCTGTATCCTTTATATTCTCATGGATTCCTAATCCTCTCCCAGGCGATGGATGGTTTTGTCAATTGTTCTCTGTAACACCTCTCTCCGCTACAGTAGAGAATGGCTCTTCTATGAGGTTGCGGCTAGCTGAGTGGCCACTTTGTGTCTAAACCTCCTGCTAATAAAAACAAAGGCTGGCCTTGAGTCTGCGGGGTAGGGAGACAGTGAGAAGAAACGCGGCTCCTCATGGAACCAACTGACGTGTGTGTGTGTGTGTGTGTGTGTGTGTGTGTAGCACAGGGAGAGGTGCCAGGCAGTAGCAGGGCATAGAGATGCAGACCAACAGAAAATGTAGGGCAGTCTCTTCCAAGCTGACCAGTCCAGGTGGTATGATATAGCCCCCCCCTACAGATTGTTACCTCTCTCGACAAACAGTAGTTTAGAATAAAAGAAAGCAAAGATGGCTAGATCGACATGTTGATCCTGGCTCTTGGATGTTGTAACATAATGTTACGCCTGTTGGGTATCCTGTCTTTGGTGTGTGTGTGGTCATAACCAGTGCTTGTCTCTCTGTCTCTCTGTCTCTCTGTCTCTCTCTGTGTGTGTGTTGTGCAGCAGGCCCCAGAGCAAGTCCCAGTGGGCAGCGCCCCCCAGGGGGCAGTATGGCTAGTGTAGTCAAGAGGGCAAGCCAGGCCCTGCAGGAGCGTGGGGAGAGACTGGGCCATGCCGAGGACAAGACAGTAGACTTGATGCACAAAGCGCAGCAGTTTGCAGACACTGCCCACAAGGTGAGACGTGGCACTGTTAAATGTCAATACCACTAACACACACACATGCTCACACACACACACACACACACACGCTAACACACACACACACGCTAACACACACACACACGCTAACACACACACACACACACACGCTAACACACACACACACACACACACACGCTAACACACACACACATGCTAACACACACACACACGCTAACACACACACACATGCTAACACACACACACACACGCTAACACACACACACGCTCACACACACACACACGCTAACACACACACACACACGCTAACACACACACACACACGCTAACACACACTAACACACACGCTAACACACACACACACACACAGACTCTGCAGTTGGCCGAAAGTTTGATTTCAGCCTCTGAGTTTGGTCCAGCCATGCTCGCGACGTATGAGCAACTTAACATGTATTATGAAGTGTGTATCATTCCACACTGTGCTGTGTAGTTGACCTTGTCTAGAACACCTACCCAATGAGCGCACCAGAGGGCTACCAACACCCCCCACACCATTAGGTTTTACAGTAATTGCGAGTCAATCAATCCTCATAATAAACTCTTCATTTGGAAAGGAGTCATTATAAGTATACCAGCGTAACACTGTCATTGATGAGAACATACGGGTAATTAACTCATTAAATGTTTATGTAATTGGATGACATTGGTCATCTAAAACTATTAGGCCCTAGAATGCCTTAAAGTGGCCCATCAAAGAGAAAATACCTTTTTATTTCAGGGGAAATGAGCTAGAATGTGAAAATTATGACTTTCTTTCTCCTCTAGCTGGCTCTGAAGTATTCAAACTAGAGGCATCTCTTCCTGTGGGTCTGCTCCTGGAGTCCATGGCCCTAATTCACCTGTTGATTTATGTATAATAACTCCTATACTAATGTTGGACTGAGGCATAGTTTAGTTGAAACCCAGTGGATGCTGCAATTCCTCTGTGAAGAATCCTATGTTCTGAGAGGAGTGGAGGGTTGTGGTACTTGCTCTTAGGACACTGACTATGTCAAAAGGACATGGAAACCTTTACAGATGGGCAGTGGGGAGGACGGCCCAGTTATGGACCTCCAGAGTTTAAGAATGACCTTTAACCTCCAGAATGGGACCTGTGGATCACATGACGGTGTCTTTTCATAGCTAGCTGGTTTACTGGATGGCAACGTTGTCACAATGCTCCCACTGCTTGAGTGTACTTGTCTTCCCTGCTTCAGTAGCCTGTGCTCTGATAACGAGGATTTTACATTTTGGGGGTTTCACATGTTTTTAGATGTTTAAATATTGGCATATGAATTCTCAGTAAAAAATCTTTTCAGAATTCACGTGTCTTCTCCGCTATGGAAGTATATTTCAATGGTGGTTTTGCTCGTTACATAAATAGTTGATCATTTATGACCGTGAACAGGCACACGCATAGAGAGCAGCTGGTGAATGTTTGATTTAGATTGATACTGGAGAACCCATTTTACACATGGGGGGGGGGGGGGGGGGGGTTACCAATTACGTAGTCATTTAATGTTTGAATGGAGTTGAATGCGTACGTAAGTATGGCTATTTCAGGTTATTGCCGTAGTTTTGTCCTAGCCGGTGCAGGGGTACGAGGAACACCTGGTGAAATGTTTATTTTCTTTGCATGGTGATGCTGTAGTAAGTATAGTCTTGATTTCTTGGCACTTTCTAAATTTTACTATTGTATGGATTCCTATATTGCACTATAATTTGTTTTGCTTTAATTTCCTTCCACTATTTTTCACTGCTAAATTCCTCCACTACCCTATCCCTGCTTGCATCATCCATTGATTAGTCATTAATCACTATTCAAACCATTGATTAGTCACTAATCTCTATTCCAAATTCAAGTTGATAATCTATCTGATCCTTGTCTATTGTCTTTGTCTAATCATGTGTGAGTCATTGATCCCCTGTCTTGTCACGTATGTGTCTTGTGTTTTTGTCTCTTGTACCATATGTATCATAATTACATGTCTCATGCCCTTTTAATCTTTAACTGCTGGTTCCGTGTCAGAGACTTGAGTACAGCCGATATAAGGGTGGGTTTGTGTATGTAGACCAGGACTCTTCTAGGTGAGGTTGTAAGCAAGATATGGAACGTTGACTGTGAATGATTGCGTGTGATCATAATCTCGTCCACACAGCCGGCTCTCTATGTGGTAGCAATTGAGCCTGGGGACGAGGTTCATGTGATGAGGGTTCAGAAGGCCACTGTAGAGACGGGTAGAGAAGAGACTTCTGAGTTGGTTAGTGATGAGGGTCAGAAAGACTTGTTGTAACGTTTAGTTGAGTGCTCTTGCGCAGGCCTGTGGTTGTTGAATTTCTTTCGATGCCTAATAGTGTTTTTATTGTACACAACACAAATAAATAAATCAATATGCTTTATCAGCTGGGACAACATGTCCCACCTCATGCTTAACCTGTCATGGAGTGAGAGGGAAGCCTAATCTGTCTTTCAACTACCCGTATCTGAATGAGACTTAATTGTGGCACTGAACTAAGGAGACAAATCCTAAGATGGCGCTTGTCCTGACTGCATGCTTTCTGTTGCTATATTACTGTTGGTGTTATGATGATAGGTCAGCTAGAATCTAGATTAGTTGAAAAGTGCCTACACTACCTTTTTTTATTCTGATCATGGAGTTGAAACCATGAACTGATGTTCTTATTCCTAGAAATGCTGACTATTTAACATAGTTTTAGAACAGTTCTTGAAGCTCTGTTTAGTGTCAATGTTAACATGAGATTTGTACTGTTTTTAATGAGAACTTCAATGACCTTAACACTTTTTGACCCAATAAATGAAGTGGGACCTGTCTGACGTTCTGTGTTTTCCTTTTGTTAGGCCTACTGCAGGGCTCTCCAACACTTCCTGGAGAGCTACCATCCTGTAGGTTTTCACTGACTCTAATCTAGCACACCCAATTCTAATAATTACATGGCTGATAAGTGGAATCAGGTTAGATACAACAAGGGTTGGATTGAGTAGCCTGGATTGAGAGACGTACAGTACCTGAATTTTCTTTGCCTTTTTTCTGAACACTAGAGGGTGCTCAAACAGCAGTGAAATCCGATCCACTGGCCATCACAAGTGACATTATTACTTAAGGTAATTTGTGATGATGGGGTATTCTTTAAACATGTCGTTATGTTGCATATAATACAACATATCTGTGTGTTCTTATAGATCATGTAGATTTCTTGTGGTCAGGATGGTTTGTTGTGAATGTTCACCACTGACTTTTGAATAAAAGGAAATGTTTGCTTGGAAGAACTGGGGTCAATATTTTGGGACCCTGAGCGTTACATTTGCACAATCCCGTCATAACTCTGTGTCAAAACACTGTCCAAACCATTAACAAGCAGGTAGCCTGGCGGTTAAGAGCATTGGGCCAGTATTTGAGAGGTTGCTGGTTTGAATCCCTGAGCAGACTAGGTGAAAAATCTGTCGACGTGCACTTGAGCAAGGCACTTAACCCTAATTGCTCCTGTAAGTTGCTCTGGATAAGAGTGTCTGCTAAATGACTGAAATGTGAAACTATTCTGTAATCAATTGGAAAATATTGAATTCGTGCACCTGTCTATATTTTTGCTATATTGTATACCCAGGCAGCTTGGTCAGCATCTGTGGATCAGATGAAAACAGCTCTGGTCCCTGGAGAATACAGTATTGATGCAGCTATACTGTAGCGACCTTAAGCCAACACCAAGAGACCTTGTCAAGAGGTTCAGAACTCTTGGTGTATCAGTTGTTGAGTTGACTGTCGCTGGACCTGGTTTGAGTCCCAGTCGGGGCGACCCCTCAAATTCCCTATGATACAATGCATGAGGATACGTTTATTTTCTTATAAATGCCTGTGCTCACACAGGGCAGAACAGACACTCCGTCAGAGACGACTGATATATAAATTGTGGATCATGTCATTGTATGTGGTGTGATAGGAGTTTGTTTGTGGTACTATATTTAAGTCCCTGCGATAGACTAGCGTCCTGTCCAGGGGGTGTACATCAAGCTGCCACGCTACCGAAACAGATCACCTTCAGACCCAAGAGTGGTTCTGGAGCCAAGGCTCCTGACTTCCTGTATTTACAAAATGTAAATGAGCTACATAGCTCCTCCTTTAGTACCATAATGTAATTGATGATTTACTCATCAGTATCACATTGTGGCTAATCAATGTATTTAACCTTCATGGTCACACCAGGAAGTGTCAGTATTTTGTCGTATCGACGAAGAGATTTCCTGATGCCTGAAGTAGACGTATCAGCAAGAAGGGCCGGTCGTGACATGGAGACGCAGTGACTTTGCATGGATCTCATATTGACCATGCCTCCTCCTTGGATGTTAACATCTCAAGGACCCTTGGTTTAAGTCGGGCTTAACTCTGACTCAGACCGCTGTGTCATGAGTCATGACTAGTGGCCAGGGACACAGGGGATGTATTCATTTGGACACAATGTGGCAAAGTCTTTTTCAACAGAAAACAAAAATAAGTGTTTCTTCCCGGTTTAACTCCATTTTATTTATTTTGGTGCCTAATGAACAACCAGGGAGAGCATTTAAGCTTTTGGTGATATTGTCATCACTATTATGACTGTTACACTAATACAACGAGGTGAAAATTATGTGCCCATGAGCAAGGCACTTAACTCTAATTGCTCCTGTAAGTGGTTCCTGATAAGAATGCCTACTAAATGACTGAATTGTAAATGTGCTGTATTAAATGAATCATGATTTTCTTGTTTGTCAGAGTAAGTGGCTGTAGTTCTCCAGTGTACCACTGTGGGGCGCAGCTGTGCAGTGGTGACTGTACTTAGGGGATGTTAATAGGGCGAGACTGGCCCCCCTCCAAATAGTAGAATGTAAACAGAATTGTCTCTTGAAGCCCAATTATTTATTTTTATTTCAAACCTGGACGAATCTGGGCCAATTGAGCACCGCCCTATGGTACTCCCAATCATGGTGGTTGTGATACAGCCTTGATTCGAACCAGGATGTCTGTAGTGACGCCTCTAGCACTGAGACGCAGTGCATTAGACCGCTGCTCCACTCGGGAACCCGAATGCTCCTTCACTAACAATTTGAATTGTAGAGCAATGCTTTTGAATCAGCAGAAATGTATAGACAGACATTTTCCTTATTTGAGACTTATTCCCAGCACCTGAGAATTATCCACCTGCTTTCTATGAAGGCCATCTGGCTACAGACTAAAGGACTATAGCGCTCTCTCTGATGTTCTGGTTGAAATAGGACAAATCTCACACACATCAATGCCCTCAATCCAAAACATAGGGCTCCAATCAGTCTTTTCCAATGATGGTATACAGGTGAAAATGGCTAGACAGAATGCTGTGTAGGCAGAATGCTAAAATACACATTCAATCTCTGTGTCACAAACTCCAATAGTTTAATTGTTCGACTATTTTTTTTTTTTCTTCTCTGATTTACTCCAAACATTTCTTATCTTATCCTCTGTGACATCAGAACAGAGAAACTTAACCTAGAAAGAGCGGTTAGAGGGGCAGAGGGAGCTCTTCCAGACAGTTATGAGGCCCCTCTTACATGCTCCAGATTAACTTTGTGTGAAGAGAGGAACAAAAAAATAGGAATTTGTTAGAGATTTTACGTGCGTGTGTGTGTGTTTTATCTATCTGTGTCTAGGGTTCTCTAACCCGTCTCGGCAGTACAGTTCCCCTGTCTACATCTTTTACATTGGTATCGAAGACCGTCAGACACACCCAGGACAGAATATATGCACTGTCACAAACATGCCTCTTCACATAGAGGTCATAGATGGCGGATCACATTGAGGACAGGTGATATAGTGATGACATGGGGGTTCATGTCCATGTTAGGGATTAGCTGGTTGTTGATGTCTTGATTAAACAGGTGACCCGTGCTCTGAAGGTTTACGTTGTGTGACAATCATAGGGCTTGTGAGAAAGGGATTTGATTGGTGCTCACACTTTGTTGTTACAGAATTGACCTTGACAACGCATTCTTTTTGAAACTCTATTGAGAATAAGCAAGGGCTGTCCCCAAATCACTTTACCCTTTATGTACATGTCTACCTCCAAATACCTCATACCCCTGCACATTGATCTGGTACTCCCTGTATATAGTTTTTAACCCTGCACATTGATCTGGTACTCTCTGTATTTAACCATTACACCTGCACATTGATCTGGTTCTGGTACTCTCTGTATATAGCTATTACCCCTGCACATTGATCTGGTACTGGTACTCTCTGTATATAGCTATTACCCCTGCACATTCATCTGGTACTCTCTGTAAATAGCTATTACCCCTGCACATTGATCTGGTACTGGTACTCTCTGTATATAGCTATTACCCCTGCACATTCATCTGGTACTCTCTGTATATAGCTATTACCCCTGCACATTGATCTGGTACTCCCTGTATATAGCTATTACTCCTGCACATTGATCGGGTACTCCCTGTATATAGCCATTACCCCTGCACATTGATCTGGTACTGGTCCTCCCTGTATATTGATCTGGTACTGGTACTCCCTGTATATAGCCATTACCCCTGCACATTGATCTGGTACTCCCTGTATATAGCCATTACCCCTGCACATTGATCTGGTACTGGTCCTCCCTGTATATTGATCTGGTACTGGTACTCCCTGTATATAGCCATTACTCCTGCACATTGATCTGGTACTCCCTGTATATAGCCATTACCCCTGCACATTGATCTGGTACTGGTTTTCTCTGTAGGTTCTCTCATTATTCTATATTGTACTCCTTGTGTTACTATGTTTATTTAGTTTTATTTCTTTATCGTTGGGAAGAGCTCATAAATGTGCATTTTACGGTGAAGTCTACACCTGTTGTATTCGGCACATATGACAAATAATTCAAATCCCAATTTTGAGATTCTAATCTATTATTCAGATTTTCTGCAAATGATTTAAAACATAATTTAAAGCATGCTTGCTAAGGTTAGCTAGAGCCAGCCCGAGAATGTAAGTCAGTCTTACAGAACTCCCTGTGGGGTCACTAGAACAAGGGACTGGCCTCCAATCTATACAGTTGAACACAGTTGTGAACGTTATGCTCGGAACCTATGATCATCACATTTATCATACCAGGTGGTGGTGTGACATCTCACAATACCATCACAGAGGACTCGTAGTGAGTCAGAGTACAGTAAGATAAAACCTTACAGCTGGCCCATCTCCTGTATCGGCGGTGTGGCTGTTAGAGAATGCAGTAGTGTGTGTGTGTGTGTTGGGTTTTCTCTTATGGCAGAAGTAGCCCTGGCTGCTACTGGCCTCTCATAGTGGGGCCATAGGGCCTTCTCCATTTCCCACCAACCCAGCCAGCCAGCCACCAACCCAGCCAGGCAGACAGATGTCACACACCTCTGGTCACCTTCAGCCACCTCCCCCAGCCCTCCCTCTGAGCTCTGGCAGCCTGCACCCCCAGACAGGTAACTGGGTTACTTATCTCTTCTTCCTGGTCTCCTAATACCTCTCTCGACCTTTGTCCCTCAATCTTTCTCCACTATGTCTCTCTCTCTTTCTGTTTCTCGCTCTCTGTTTCTCGCTCTCTCACAGTTTGTTCTAGTAAATCTGTCCTTCCTCTCTCTAGGTGAAAACATCCCAGCCTTTGTCCTCCATATCCAGCTGTTAGGCACCAGGACAGTTCAGGTGAATAACATCCAGTTTTAAGCCGCTTTAAAGAGAACATCCTTAATCTACCAGACCTTGATTTGTGAAGTGCGCGCTTGTGCACGACCTTGTCTGTGTGCTTGTTTGTGGTTGCATGTGTCCATGCACTGGAAGGGAAGGGAATGACAGAAACTACAAACCAAAAACAGCCTGACTCTTGCTCCGTCTCCCAAGCGGGGTCATATTCATTAGGCACCAAATGGGGGAAAAAACTGACTGAAACCGGTAGGGACTACCTAAACGGGTCCAATAGGAAACGCTAGTTTTCGCTTTCCATGGAAAAATAAATTCTACAGTGTGCCACAATGAACACGATCCAACTCTCTCATCTCCCCCAACACTGGAGCTGGGCAGGCATGAGTAAGGCTTGGCGCTCCGCTTTGAGCAGATGTTTGGTAACATCACAGAATTAAGCTGGTGTTTTCATGCTCGTCTTTTCCCCGCTTCATTGCTGCACCAAAAAAAGCCCCTGAGCCTCTGCACTGGCTCCAAGCAGAGCTGCGCTTTTATTTGAGAGGGGGGGGGGAGCAATATGATTAAAGATACAGAGGGAAAGGATGGGGGTGGAGAGCTTGAAAGTGCCAGCATCAAGGCTCACCGCACGCTCATTGATGTCGCATATCACGCCCTGAAATGACAAACCCCTTTGCCTCGTATCCATCACCACTACATGGCCTCTCTGCCCTGCCCCCACTACACGGTGACAGGGCAAACACCCCTGTGTGTGTGACCACCCCCCCCTCCCAACCATGGGCAGTGTAAAGGGGGCTTCATGGTCCATGCGGACACCATCAGAATTCACCACACTCAACCCTCCCTGCTCTGACTGGCCTGTCTGGACTGTAGCTGTTGTGTGGGCTTTAAACTGTAATCTGATTGGCTGATTCATGATTAATCCACACATTGGGCAGTACTGTGTACTTTTAACATGCCAATACAGGTTCTTAGATTTTTATACATGCACTGTGCATGTATAAACATAAAATGCAGTACTGTATCCGTCACAGTGGGACCAAGCTCTGTCTCTCTCTGCGATCCATCGGCCTTTCCTATTGTTCAGCGTTATTGGTTATTTGAGTAATTTCCTGGTTACGTGCCCTGTGATTGGATTACTTTTATTTATTTAACTGACTTGCCTAGTTAAATAAAGGTTAAGAACAAATTCTTATTTACAATGACTCCCTACCAAATGGCAAAAGGCCGGTTGCGGCGACGGGGTCTGGGATTATAAAAAAATATATATATTATAAATATAGGACAAAACACACGTCACGACAAGAGACACAACACTACATAAAGAGAGACCTAAGACGACAACATAGCAAGGCAGCAACCCATGACAACACAGCATGGTAGCAACACATGACAACAGCATGGTAGAAACACAACATGGTAGAAACATTATTGGGCACAGACAACAGCACAACGGTCAAGAAGGTAGAGACAACAATACATCACGCGAAGCAGCCACAACTGTCAGTAAGAGTGTCCATGATTGAGTCTTTGAATGAAGAGATTGAGATGAAACTGTCCAGTTTGAGTGTTTGTTGCAGCTCATTCCAGTCGCTAGCTAGAGCGAACTGGAAAGAGGAGCGACCCAGGGATGTGTGTGCTTTGGGGACATTTAACAGAATTTCAATGGCAGAACGGGTGTTGTATGTGGAGGATGAGGGCTGCAGTAGATATCTCAGGGGGGAGTGAGGCAAGCGCCTAATACAGTGAAATGCTTACTTACAAGCCTCTAACCAACAATGCAGTTTAAAAAATACAAATAAGAGATAAAAGTAACAAGTAGTTAAAGAGCAGCAGTAAAATGACAATAGTGAGACTATATACAGGGCGTACCGGTACAGAGTCAATGTGCGGGGGCACACAGCTGAGGTGAAAGAGGAGTGATTACGATAGAGCAAAGTCTTGATTTAACTTTAGCCTGCAGCTTTGATATGTGCTGATAGAAGGACAGCGTACCGTCTAGCCATACTCCCAAGTACTTGTATGAGGTGACTACCTCAAGCTCTAAACCCTCAGAGGTAGTAATCACACCTGTGGGGGAGAGGAGCATTCTTCTTAAAGAACCACATGACCTTTGTTTCTGAGGTATTCAGAATAAGTTTAAGGGTAGAGAAAGCTTGTTTGACACTAAGAAAGCTTTGTTGTAGAGGATTTAACACAGAATCCAGGGAGGGACCAGCTGTGAGGTGTTCAGCTAACAGAGGATAAATCCGGCTGGAGACAGATGCTGTGAGGGGTTCAGCTAACAGAGGATAAATCCGGCTGGAGACAGATGCTGTGAGGGGTTCAGCTAACAGAGGATAAATCCGGCTGGAGACAGATGCTGTGAGGGGTTCAGCTAACAGAGGATAAATCCGGCTGGAGACAGATGCTGTGAGGGGTTCAGCTAACAGAGGATAAATCCGGCTGGAGACAGATGCTGTGAGGGGTTCAGCTAACAGAGGATAAATCCGGCTGGAGACAGATGCTGTGAGGGGTTCAGCTAACAGAGGATAAATCTGGCTGGAGACAGCTGCTGTGAGGTGAAATACCTCTGTCAGACCTGTTCCATCCGACGAATACGTGGACTAAGAACCAAAAACACTCCAGACTTAACCTTTCTGTTCAGTGCACAATGGCTTTGTCCTTACATGTCCTCCGAGTATTTTGGTGTGCGGGTGAGAGAGCTTGTCATGTACTGTATGTTTAAGTGTGTGCACGTATAATCGTTTCTTTCTTTAGAGAATGTATTTTAGGAATGTATAGTGAATGGGTTATTTTATGCGTTCCACTGTAAATAGCTCATTTTCTTGGTATACAGAATGAATGTATTCAGTAGTCCGGTACACCATATACACTGAGTGTACCAAACATTAATAACACCTTCCTAATATTGAGGTGCACCCTTTTTTCCCATTAGAACAGCCTCAATTCGTTGGGTCATGAACTCTACAAGGTGTTGAAAGCTTTCCACAGAGATGCTGGACCATGTTGACTCAAATGCTTCCCAAAGTTTTGTGAAGTTTGCTGGATGTCCTTTGGGTGGTGGACCATTCTTGATACACACAGGAAACTGTTGAGTGTGAAAAACCCAGCAGCATTGCAGTTCTTGACACGTGTATAGCTAGTATCAGAGTGGCCTATTTAGATCCTATAGAGAACTATATCACTGAGAGGGTCTTTGACTGTCTTGGTCCATGTCCAACATTATTGCCCATTATTGTGTTCAGAATGAGGAAGCTGTATAGGAAGTCCGGTATCAGCCTAAAGTACCAAAGTAGACGTCGGACAGGTGGGGACATTTTCTTTCCCTTCAACACACCACCAGTAATGTCTGTGGAATCAGAAACGTTTCCGCTGGAAGAACGAGTACATAGGCTATAGCTTACATTTCACTGAAGCGCGTTTGTACCATGGCCCCTGTGCAATACTGCGCCTTGGCGGTAAGACGATACAAACTTGGGATGTGCAGTTTTTCTGCCGTCGCACAAAGGTATTGTGTTAACACCAGATTGTGGGGGAGGCACACACTGACCCTGCACAACAGAGACTGGGGATAGAGGATGGACATGGTCCAGATGAATGGCATTAAACGCTTAAGGTTCAAGGGTGGGGTGTTCTGTATGTAGTGTACACATGTTTTTACAGCACACCCACGGCAACACAGCACAATGAACACTTAGACCTCATTTAGTCACCAAGCTTATGTAAGACAGCGGTCCATAGTAGCATTAAAAGGCATGCCCATTCAGTGTGCATAATGGTGGTGTGCTAGTTTGCATATTGAAGCAGAGCCTTTTTGATACAAGGGTGTAGGGTAGAACCCAGTCTTTTCCTTCACAACATCACAGAGCCGCTGTTGCTCCCTGACATAGCTCTGCCACATGGAGATACTGAGAGCACACAAACACGCACAAACAGACAAAAACACACACTTTTCTCAAGCAGAGAACAAGATGAGAAGCAGTGCTTAGCTCTGTGATTTTCGGCCAGCAGCTGTCCATCCAGGGCCAACTCTGGGGAAAGAACACAAACAAAAGAGGTAGGGAGAGAGCCAGGGGGGAGGTAGGGAGAGAGCCAGGGGGGAGGTAGGGAGAGAGCCAGGGGGAAGGTAGGGAGAGAGCCAGGGGGAGAGGTAGGAAGAGAGCCAGGGGAGTTAGGGAGAGGTAATGAGAAAGACAGAAGAGAGATAGGTGAGGGAAGAGACGGGAGACAGTGGAGAGTTAAGGAGAGATACCGGGGAGAGGTATGGGGAGGGGTAAGAAGAGAGACGGGAGAAGTAAGAAGAGAGACGGGAGAGGTAAGGAGCGAGATATGGAGAGAGGTAAGGAGCGGGGTATGGGGAGAGGTAAGGAGCGAGGTATGGGGAGAGGTAAGGAGCGAGGTATGGGGAGGGGTAAGAAGCGAGACGGGAGGGGTAAGGAACGAGACGGGAGAGGTCAGGGGAGAGACGGGGGAGAGAGGTCAGGGGAGCTGTAAAGGGAGAGACAGGAGAGCGGTAAGGGAAGGTTAGGAGAGAGACGGGAGAGAAGGTGAGGTCAGGGCAGAGCTAAGGGGAGAGGTAGGGAGACAGTCGGTAGGGGGAAAGGTAGGGAGAGGTATGGGGAGAGACGGGAGAGGTGGGGAGGGAGACGGGGGAGAGGTAAGGAGGGAGACGGGGGAGAGGGGAGAGGTAAGGAGGGAGACGGGGGAGAGGAGAGAGGTAAGGAGGGAGACGGGGGAGAGGAGAGAGGTAAGGAGGGAGACGGGGGAGAGGAGAGAGGTAAGGAGGGAGACGGGGGAGAGGAGGGAGACGGGGGAGAGGAGAGAGGTAAGGAGGCTGGGGGAGAGAAAGGGAGCGGTAATAGGAGAGAGACTGGAGATGGGTAATGGAAGAGACAGGCGAGAGAAGGTGAGGTCAGGGCAGAGCTAAGGGGAGAGATGAAAGACAGACAGGGGAGAGGTAAGGAGAGAGAGATGGGAGAGGTGACGGGAGAGAGACGAGAGGTAAGGGGAGGGAGACGAGAGGTAAGGGGAGGGAGACGAGAGGTAAGGGGAGGGAGACGAGAGGTAAGGGGAGGGAGACGGGAGAGGTAAGGGGAGGGAGACGAGAGGTAAGGGGAGGGAGACGAGAGGTAAGGGGAGGGAGACGGGAGAGGTAAGGGGAGGGAGACGGGAGGGGTAAGGGGAGGGAGACGGGAGGGGTAAGGGGAGGGAGAGAGAGACGGGAGAGGTAAGGAGAGGGAGAGAGAGATGGGAGAAGTAAGGAGAGAGAGAGAGGTGGGGAGACAGACAGGGGAGAGGTGGGGAGACAGACGGGAGAGGTGGGGAGACAGACGGGAGAGGTGGGGAGACAGACGGGAGAGGTGGGGAGACAGACGGGAGAGGTGGGGAGACAGACGGGAGAGGTAAGGGGAGAGACGGTGAGGTCAGGGGAGAGACGGTGAGGTCAGGGGAGAGACGGTGAGGTCGGGAGAGACGGTGAGGTCAGGGGAGAGACGGTGAGGTCAGGGTACGCCAAATAAAAATGTGATTCACATGTTTGTTTTTTTGTTCGTTTTTTTTCTTAATTTATTTTCTTGCTTTTTTTGTCTTCACAATTTCATAAAGTACATTTCTATTTTTCCAACGGGGCTATACATTTGGGTGAGGTTTTTTTCTCACCTGAGTAGCCTTGTTTCATTGGTAAAAATAAAATTAAACCATCTAGTGTTCAGCGAAATAACAATACAATGTCAAATACAGGTACCCTAGTCAAATAATTAACATCCAATCACATTAACCATTACTCTCTCACGGGAAACCTTCACTCTTGCTCAGACATTTAGAAATGAAACATGACAATTTGAAAAATAAGCTACATGAGTTTTTTGAGCGAGAATAAAGATGACTTTCGAGTAGTAGGGGCGGCAGGTAGCCTAGTGGTTAGGGCGTTGGGCCAGTAACCGAAAGGTTGGTGGATCGAATCCCTAAGCTGACAAGGTACAAATCTGTTGTTCTGCCCCTGAACAAGGCAGTTAGCCCACTGTTCCTAGACCGTCATTGTAAAATAACTGACTCCCGTCTCTTAACTGACTTGCTTAGTTAAATAATGGTTAAATAAATAACAAATAGTAAGACATGTATAAAAGCAACAGATACCATTAATAAGAAGGTGCTAGAAGAGTCTTATATAATGAGCTAGTGAGTGGCTAGGACAGGCAAGACCCATACTATTGTGGAGGACTTAATTCTTCCTGTTGCTGTGGATATGGCTGGGACAATGCTGGGGGAAAAGGCCCAAAAAACTATACAGACAAAGACTTCATCAAACAACACTGTTTCACGACACATCGGTTACATGGCAGGAGATGTTTTGGAACAATTACTGCTTCACATACAAATGAATTCAAGCAATGACAATGTCAAATGTGATATAGCGAAGCACCAGAGTGAGCTGGGTCCGCAATTACGCAGGTACTTTCCCGAAACGGGGACACGAAGAACTGTTATCCCTTTCATGTCCTGCCTCCGTCCACTTACCGATTTCGAAATTGCAACAAGCGGTTCTGTGAAAATGTAATTTAATCAGAAGCCACTGCCAGATTATTGGATTGGGCTGCGCTCAGAGTTTCTTTCCTTGGCAAATCTCGCTGTTCAGACACTGATGCCCTTTGCAACCACGTACCTATGTGAGAGTGGATTCTCGGCCCTCACTAGCATGAAAACTAAATACAGGCCCAGACCGTGTGTGGAAAATGATTTAAGAGCTCTTTGTCACTTTCCACGAGCCGGGTTGTGACAAAATCGCACACTCATTCTTATGTTTAATAAATGTATCGTATAGTGTGTGGCAGGCTTACAATGATGGCACAAAACAACATTTGAGAGTGTGCTGACCCTGGTGCTAGAGCGGGTACGCAGCTGGAGGTTGAATGTTTGAAGGGCTATGGGACTATAAAAAGGTTGCGAACCACTGTTCTAGGCCATGTGTCAAACTCATTCCACAGAGGAATGAGTGTCTGCAGGTTTTCGCTCCTCTCTTGTACTTGATTAATGAATTAAGGTCCCTGATTAGTAAGGAACTCCCCTCAGCTGGTTGTCTAGGTCATCATTGAAAGGAAGACCAGCAGACACTAGGCCCTCCATGGAATGAGTTTGACACCCCTGTTCTAAGCTCTCTATTTTCTGAGGTAGCTAACCAGGGACATACTATGAGCTGTAACTTGTGTCCCTCTGTCCTTAAACAGTAGTGTTACTGCAGCTACTGTGTCACTCTGTCCTCAAACGGCAGCATTACTGCAGTCCACAGATAATGCAATCACCATCACACTGCACGCTGCCCTAGCCCATCTGGACAAGAGGAATACATATGTAAGAATGCTGTTCATTGACTACAACTCAGCATTCAACACCATAGTACCCTCCAAGCTCATCATTAAGCTGGAGGCCCTGGGTCTCAACCCCGCCCTGTGCAATTGGGTCCTGGACTTTCTGATGGGCCGCCACCAGGTGGTGAAGGTAGGAAACATCTCCACTTTGCTGATCCTAAACACTGGGGCCTCACAAGGGTGCGTACTCAGCCCCCTCCTGTACTCCCTGTTCATCCATGACTGCGTGATCAAGTTTGCAGACGACACAACAGTAGTGGGTTTGATTACCAACAATGACGAGACAGCCTATAGGGAGGAGGTGAGGGCACTCGGAGTGTGGTGTCAGGAAAACAACCTCTCACTCAACGTCAAGAAAACAAAGGAGATAATTGTGGACTTCAGGAAACAGCAGAGAGAGCACCCCCTATCCACATCGAAGGGACAGTAGTGGAGAATGTGGAAAGTTTTAAGTTCCTTGGCGTACACATCACAGACAAACTGAAATGGTCCACCCACACAGACAGTGTGGTGAAGAAGGCACAACAGCGGAGGTTGAAGAAATTTCGCTTGTCACCTAAAACCCTGACAAACCTTTACAGATGCACAATTGAGCATCCTGTCAGGCTGTATCACCGCCTGGTACGTCAATTGCAACGCCCTCAACCGCAAGGCTCTCCAGAGGGTGGTGCGGTCTGCACAACGCGTCACCGGGGGCAAACTACCTGCCCTCCAGGAAACCTACAGCGCCCGATGTCACAGGAAGGCCAAAAAGAAAATGAAGGACAACAACCACCCGCCTGTTCACCCCGCTACCATTCAGAAGGCGAGGTCAGTACAGGTGCATCAAAGCTGGGACCAAGAGACTGAAAAACAGCTTCCATCTCAAGGCCATCAGACTGTTAAACAGCAATCACTAACTCAGAGAGGCTGCTGCCTAAATTGAGACGCACTAGTCACTTTAAACAATGCCGCTTTAATAATGTTTACATATCTTACATTACTCATCTCATATGTATGTATATACAGTATCTTATACCATCTATTGCATCTTGCCTATGCTGCTCGGCCATTGCTCATCCATATATTTATATGTACATATTCTTATTCCATCCCTTTAGATTTGTGTGTTACTGCAGCTAGTGTTACTGCAGCTAGTGTTACTGCAGCTAGTGTTACTGCAGCTAGTGTTACTGCAGCTGTGTGTCCCAAACCTCTGGCCTACTTCACCTGCAAAACAATGGCAGGAATAAGCAGCTGCAAATAATCCTATAATCCACACATGTGGCACGTCCCGGGCAAGATTAAATAGGCCAGGAAGCCGGAATAATGCACTCTACTTTGAATAACATTAACCCCAAATATGCCTAATGGTCTAGCGGGAGAAAGAAAATAGGAAATGGGGACAAAGCATTCTAAAAGGGGAAAGAGTAGTGGAGTAGAAATGTTTTTATTCAATGTCTTCCTTATTTTGTCTGCCGTTGTCATTTCCAGACTATAAACGACCATGTGATGTGGAAATGGTGGCGGATGACAAAAGAGGAAAAGCCTAAACGTGATGATGCCTTTGGGAAGTGTGTGGTTGTGACTCCGCGTAGAGGTGTGTGTGTGGTTGTGTGTGTGTGTGTGTGTGTGTGTGTGTGTGTGTGTGTGTGTGTGTGTGTGTGTGTGTGTGTGTGTGTGTGTGTGCATGCGCACTCTTGTGTGTTTTACAGCCGAGATACTCCGCTTGACAACATCTCTCAATTACTCATTTGAGTGGGTTATTGAAGCCCTTTTATTGACTGCACTGTCTGCACGGCTCAGAGTGGGTGAGTGTGACTCTATTTATGGTAGTGGCTGGTATGTGCTGCTGCCTGCAGCCATGTGCCCCTCCACTTGGCTCCAACATCCACCCTCCATAGCAGCTGGTACTGGGAGATTCACTATGCTGTCCCCTCCATGTCTTCTGGTACTGGGAGATTCACCATGCTGTCCCCTCCATGTCTTCTGGTACTGGGAGATTCACCATGCTGTCCCCTCCATGTCTTGTGGTACTGGGAGATTCACCATGCTGTCCCCTCCATGGCTTTTTCTGGTACTGGGAGAATCACCATGCTGTCCCCTCCATGGCTTTTTCTGGTACTGGGAGAATCCTCATGCTGTCCCCTCCATGGCTTTTTCTGGTACTGGGAGATTCACCATGCTGTCCCCTCCATAGCAGCTGGTACTGGGAGAATCACCATGCTGTCCCCTCCATGTCTTCTTCTGGTACTGGGATAATCACCATGCTGTCCCCTCCATAGCAGCTGGTACTGGGAGAACCACCATGCTGTCCCCTCCATGGCTTCTTCATCCCAGGGAGAAAGAGAAACAGAGGTGGTTGGAGATGGGGTAGGGAAGGGGAGAGGAGCTAGATGGGGTAGGGAAGGGGAGAGGAGCTAGATGGGGTAGGGAAGGGGAGAGGAGCTAGATGGGGTAGGGAAGGGGAGAGGAGCTAGATGGGGTAGGGAAGGGGAGAGGAGCTAGATGGGGTAGGGAAGGGGAGAGGAGCTAGATGGGGTAGGGAAGGGGAGAGGAGCTAGATGGGGTAGGGAAGGGGAGAGGAGCTAGATGGGGTAGGGAAGGGGAGAGGAGCTAGATGGGGTAGGGAAGGGGAGAGGGGCTAGATTGGGTAGGGAAGGGGAGAGGAGCTAGATGGGGTAGGGAAGGGGAGAGGAGCTAGATGGGGTAGGGAAGGGGAGAGGAGCTAGATGGGGTAGGGAAGGGGAGAGGAGCTAGATGGGGTAGAGAAGGGGAGAGGAGCTAGATGGGGTAGGGAAGAGTGAGGGAAGGGGAGAGGAGATGGATGGGGTAGGGGAGGGGAGGAGATGGATGGGGTAGGGAAGAGTGAGGGAAGGGGAGAGGAGCTGGATGGGGTAGGGAAGGAGGGAGATGGATGGGGTAGGGAAGAGTGAGGGAAGGGGAGAGGGGATGGATGGGGTAGGGGAGAGGAGATGGATGGGGTAGGGGAGAGGAGATGGATGGGGTAGGGGAGAGGAGATGGATGGGGTAGGGGAGAGGAGATGGATGGGGTAGGGAAGGGGAGGAGATGGATGGGGTAGGGAAGGGGAGGAGATGGATGGGGTAGGGAAGGGGAGGAGATGGATGGGGTAGGGAAGGGGAGGAGATGGATGGGGTAGGGAAGGGGAGGAGATGGATGGGGTAGGGAAGGCGAGAGGAGATGGTTGGGGTAGAGAAGAGTGTGGGAAGGCGAGAGGAGATGGATGGGCTGGGGAAGAGTGAGGGAAGGGGAGAGGAGATGGATGGATGGGGTAGGGAAGAGTGAGGGAAGGGGAGAGGAGATGGATGGATGGGGTAGGGAAGAGTGAGGGAAGGGAAGGGGAGAGGAGATGGATGGGGTAGGGAAGAGTGAGGGAAGGGGAGAGGAGATGGATGGGGTAGGGAAGAGTGAGGGAAGGGGAGAGGAGATGGATGGGGTAGGGAAGAGTGAGGGAAGGGGAGAGGAGATGGATGGGGTAGGGAAGAGTGAGGGAAGGGGAGAGGAGATGGATGGGGTAGGGAAGAGTGAGGGAAGGGGAGAGGAGATGGATGGGGTAGGGAAGAGTGAGGGAAGGGGAGAGGAGATGGATGGGGTAGGGAAGAGTGAGGGAAGGGGAGAAGGGCTAAATTAGATGTCTACTATCCACTGTAAAGACAGATGAAAGAGGATTGGTTTTCCTCCTCTGTTGCTGCAGATTACCAGGAAACCACTTTATTATGAATCACAACCTCAGTGCAATTCACAAAACTAAATGACTATGCCACAAAATCTGAGACACACAACCGCTGAACGATAACCATAATGCACTGCACCTCAAGCATACAGTACTCCCACTACCCAAAGTAACCCCCTCTAAGCCATCTCCTTTTTGACAACAGTCCTTCTCCTCCCCCTATGCATCCTGGGTAACGACGGTGTGCACTTCCAGGTGTCAGCAGAATGCACCGTGGGTTGTCACAGCGGATATTGTCATGGCGTGACGCAATGGCCGCCTCGACTGACCTCCAAACTCCTGTGTCAGCATGACGACCGGGGAACATGTCACACCGTGTGACATGTCCAGTGCCAAGACGAGGAGGACAGTGCTGGCCCAGCAAAGTTTTCCCGGAGCAAAACAGACGATAATAAACAGCACTTCGTCTTATGAAAAGTGTTTTGGGTTTGTGCTTTTGTTGTTTGTCCAACTTTAAGTTAAATTGTGTGAAACCTTGTCAAAACAGATCCTATCTGTGATAGGAAACCGTTAAGAGCCGTCAGCGAATCTTAGCACCGTGGTGGCGCGTTACTAGCGCTGACACAGCGTGTTTATGTATGCTGTGTTGTTTCCCTATGTGAAACAGTTTGCCTTAGTGCAATGGAGGTGGTTGGGATCCACACTCGAGTGATGATGAGTAACCTTGCCTGTGACCTGAAAACTTGCGTTAGCTCCCAAAGCGAATGCCTAGGCTTTAGCTCCTTGGGCTAACACAGTATTACAGCATGCAGGAGACCTGGGTTTCAAACCAGTAGTCTGTCACATTTTGAGCTTGTGACGTTCATTCTAACACCTGACCCAGGCCAGAACAGTATGAAGAGATCTCAGAGACACGGGAAAGCATCCTCCCTTCTCCCTCTAAGGTCCCTAGTGGTCTCTGATAGAGAGGGGGTCGAAAGATTTACCACCAGCCCGGTGGCGATCCAGGGCCCTTGACACGCCGATGTCCCAGCGGCCATCCGTCAGAGCAGGGACAGGGGACCGGTGACGGGCTGACTGGGTCGCTGGGCTGGCTCTGCCTCTACCGAGACTCATTGGCAGTGATGGATCACTGGCTGGCTGGGGCATTAAACTTTCCCTCCCTCCTTCCCTGTCTCCTTCGCTCTCTCTGCCAGCTGATCCAGTACTCATCTTCCACCCCCACTTCCTCCTCCACAGGGCCAGCCGCTCTGCACACCAAGCAATCCCCACAGATGCCTCCACAGACTTGGATTATTTCATCAGCTGCCTGGTCCCCTCCCCACATCTCCACAGCCACATAATCAGCAGCATTATATACGGATGTGGATGAGCTGGTGCGACAACCAGCCTGTTTGTCATGTGTGGCAAGCAGCTAGAGAGGGATGCTGAAATGCCAGGCAGGGGAACTTCATCAGTGGTTTTATGGTGTTGGATTGTAACAGTACTGTACTACATGTGGTCTTCAGGAACATGTAAAATATGTACTGTGTGGATTCTTCATATTTGTAGAATTTTTTTATCTGTTTTGTTCTTGTTTATTAAGCAGTATGAATGTAATATATTTCGGTCTTTTAGTGGTAAGCACTTACGTTACTGTCCAGGGTTAAATGAAACGAGCCAGGTCAAGAGAGCCCTGATGTCACACTTGTACTTGACAGGAGTTACGGTGCCTCAATAAATTCAGACCCTTCCCGCTGTTTCGTTCGCTATTATCTTATTGATTGCACATTCTTGTCAGGACCTCATGTGAAGGGGACCCTGGAAATCACCCATAAATTTGTCCAAGTGACCTCTAGGTAATAAGTCAATGCCTGGACAGGACCTCACCCCCTCCAGCCAAGCAGCTCCTACCCAGACTTCGGTTTTGGCAGAAAGCAGATAAAAGCAGCAGTACACACAACTCCACTCAAAACTCCTTCTGATTGCTTAGAATTTAGATGAAAGAATCTAATCGAATAACTTTATTGTCCACCCAAGGATGCGACAATGTTCCTTTGGCAAGGAAGCAAATCATTGAAATTGTTCATCGTTATAGTGCAATAGTCTATTTGAGTTTGTCCAATAAAGAAGCTTACTTTCAGTTTTAAGCCTTTCCAGGGTTTTAAGGGGAAAGTAGGGACAGATCACTGCAGGGGAGGGAGCAGGGACAGATCACTGCAGGGGAGGGAGCAAGGACAGATCACTGCAGGGAAAGGTAGGAATAGATCACTATAGGGGAGGGAGCAAGGACAGATCACTGCAGGGAAAGGTTGGAACAGATCACTGCAGGGGAGGTAGGGACAGATCACTATAGGGGAGGGAGCAAGGACAGATCACTGCAGGGGAGGGAGCAAGGACAGATCACTGCAGGGGAGGGAGCAAGGACCGATCACTGCAGGGGAGGTAGGGACAGATCACTGCAGGGGAGGGAGCAGGGACAGATCACTGCAGGGGAGGGAGCAGACGCAGATTACTGCAGGGGAAGGTAGACAGATCACTACAGGAGAAGGTAGACACAGATCACTACAGGAGAAGGTAGACAGATCACTGCAGGGGAGGTAGGGACAGATCACTACAGGAGAAGGTAGACAGATCACTGCAGGGGAGGTAGGGACAGATCACTACAGGAGAAGGTAGACAGATCACTGCAGGGGAAGGTAGACAGATCACTACAGGAGAAGGTAGACACATCACTGCAGGGGAGGTAGGGACAGATCACTACAGGAGAAGGTAGACACATCACTACAGGAGAAGGTAGACACATCACTGCAGGGGAGGTAGGGACAGATCACTACAGGAGAAGGTAGACAGATCACTGCAGGGGAGGTAGGGACAGATCACTGCAGGGGGGGTAAGGGCAGATCACTACAGGAGAAGGTAGACAGATCACTACACGAGAAGGTAGACAGATCACTGCAGGGGAGGTAGGGACAGATCACTACAGGAGAAGGTAGACAGATCACTACAGGAGAAGGTAGACAGATCACTGCAGGGGAGGTAGGGACAGATCACTACAGGAGAAGGTAGACTGATCACTACAGGAGAAGGTAGACAGATCACTGCAGGGGAAGGTAGACAGATCACTACAGGAGAAGGTAGACAGATCACTACAGGAGAAGGTAGACAGATCACTGCAGGGGAAGGTAGGGACAGATCACTACAGGAGAAGGTAGACAGATCACTGCAGGGGAAGGTAGACAGATCACTACAGGAGAAGGTAGACAGATCACTACAGGAGAAGGTAGACAGATCACTACAGGAGAAGGTAGACAGATCACTGCAGGGGAAGGTAGACAGATCACTACAGGAGAAGGTAGACAGATCACTGCAGGGGAAGGTAGACCGATTACTGCAGGGGAGGTAGGGACAGATCACTACAGGAGAAGGTAGACATATCACTGCAGGGGAAGGTAGACAGATCACTACAGGAGAAGGTAGACAGATCACTGCAGGGGAAGGTAGACAGATCACTACAGGAGAAGGTAGACAGATCACTGCAGGGGAAGGTAGACAGATCACTACAGGAGAAGGTAGACCGATTACTGCAGGGGAAGGTAGGGACAGATCACTATAGGGGAAGGTAGACACAGATCACTACAGGGGAGGTAAAGACAGATCACTGCAGGGGAGATAGGGACAGATCACTGCAGGGGAGATAGGGACAGATCACTACAGGGGAGATAGGGACAGATCACTACAGGGGAGGTAGGGACAGATCACTACAGGGGAGGTAGGGACAGATCACTACAGGGGAGGTAGACACAGATCACTGCAGGGGAGATAGGGACAGATCACTACAGGAGAAGGTAGACCGATTACTGCAGGGGAGGTAGGGACAGATCACTGCAGGGGAAGGTAGACAGATCACTACAGGGGAGGTAAAGACAGATCACTGCAGGGGAGATAGGGACAGATCACTACAGGAGAAGGTAGACCGATTACTGCAGGGGAGGTAGGGACAGATCACTATAGGGGAAGGTAGACACAGATCACTACAGGGGAGGTAAAGACAGATCACTGCAGGGGAGATAGGGACAGATCACTACAGGGGAGGTAAAGACAGATCACTGCAGGGGAGATAGGGACAGATCACTACAGGAGAAGGTAGACCGATTACTGCAGGGGAGGTAGGGACAGATCACTATAGGGGAGGTAGACAGATCACTACAGGGGAGGTAAAGACAGATCACTGCAGGGGAGATAGGGACAGATCACTACAGGGGAGGTAAAGACAGATCACTGCAGGGGAGATAGGGACAGATCACTACAGGGGAGGTAGACACAGATCACTACATGGGAGGTAAAGACAGATCACTGCAGGGGAGATAGGGACAGATCACTATAGGGGAAGGTAGACACAGATTACTGCAGGGGAGGTAGGGACAGATCACTATAGGGGAGGTAGACAGATCACTACAGGGGAGCAGTAAGTAATCAGACTTCAGCAAAGCATTCTGTAATATGATCAGGGTTATAATTCATAATGAGTCGTGTGCCTTTGATCTCTCTCCATCTGTCACACACACACACACACACACGGATTAGAGTGTTGGAGGAGCAGTGAGTGAATGCCTGCTCACACAAGAGTGGCAGTTGACATCCAGAGTTAAATCCAGAGTGACAGTTGACATCCAGAGTGACAGTTGACATCCGGAGTGAAATCCAGAGTGACAGTTGACATCCAGAGGGACAGTTGACATCCGGAGTGAAATCCAGAGTGACAGTTGACATCCGGAGTGAAATCCAGAGTGACAGTTGACATCCGGAGTGAAATCCAGAGTGACAGTTGACATCCAGAGTGACAGTTGACATCCAGAGTGACAGTTGACATCCGGAGTGAAATCCAGAGTGACAGTTGACGTCCAGAGTGACAGTTGACATCCAGAGTGACAGTTGACATCCAGAGTGACAGTTGACATCCGGAGTGACAGTTGACATCCAGAGGGACAGTTGACATCCAGAGTGACAGTTGACATCCAGAGTGACGTCCAGAGGGACAGTTGACATCCAGTATGACAGTTGACATTCAGAGGGACAGTTGACATCCAGAGTGACGTCCAGAGTGACAGTTGACATCCAGTGTGACGTCCAGTGTGACAGTTGACATCCAGTGTGACAGTTGACATCCAGTGTGACAGTTGACATCCAGTGTGACAGTTGACATCCGGAGTGATAGTTGACATCAAGTGACAGTTGACATCCAGAGGGACAGTTGACATCCAGAGGGACAGTTGACATCCAGAGGGACAGTTGACATCAAGTGACAGTTGACATCCAGAGGGACAGTTGACATCCAGAGGGACAGTTGACATCCAGAGTGACGTCCAGTGTGACAGTTGACATCCAGTGTGACAGTTGATATCCAGAGTGACGTCCAGAGTGACAGTTGACATCCAGTGTGACAGTTGACATCCAGTGTGGCAGTTGACATCCAGAGTGACGTCCAGTTTGACAGTTGACATCCAGTGTGACAGTTGACATCCAGTGTGACAGTTGATATCCAGAGGGACAGTTGACATCCGGAGTGACAGTTGACATCCAGAGTGACGTCCAGAGTGACAGTTGACATCCAGAGGGACAGTTGACATCCAGAGTGACATCCAGATTGACAGTTGACATCCAGTGTGACAGTTGACATCCAGAGGGACAGTTGACATCCAGAGGGACAGTTGACATCCAGAGTGATGTCCAGAGTGACAGTTGACATCCAGAGGGACAGTTGACATCCAGAGTGATGTCCAGAGTGACAGTTGACATCCAGTGTGACAGTTGACATCCAGAGTGATGTCCAGAGTGACAGTTGACATCCAGAGGGACAGTTGACATCCAGAGTGACGTCCAGAGTGAGAGTTGACATCCAGAGTGACGTCCAGAGTGAGAGTTGACATCCAGAGTGACGTCCAGAGTGAGAGTTGACATCCAGAGTGACGTCCAGAGTGAGAGTTGACATCCAGAGGGACAGTTGACATCCAGAGTGACGTCCAGAGTGACAGTTGACATCTAGTGTGACAGTTGACATCCAGTGGGACAGTTGACATCCAGGGTGATGTCCAGAGGGACAGTTGACATCCAGAGGGACAGTTGACATCCAGAGTGACGTCCAGAGGGACAGTTGACATCCAGAGGGACAGTTGACATCCAGAGTGACGTCCAGAGGGACAGTTGACATCCAGAGGGACAGTTGACATCCAGAGGGACAGTTGACATCCAGGGTGATGTCCAGAGGGACAGTTGACATCCAGAGGGACAGTTGACATCCAGAGGGACAGTTGACATCCAGAGTGATGTCCAGAGTGACAGTTGACATCCAGAGGGACAGTTGACATCCAGAGTGACGTCCAGAGTGACAGTTGACATCCAGAGGGACAGTTGACATCCAGAGGGACAGTTGACATCCAGAGGGACAGTTGACATCCAGAGGGACAGTTGACATCCAGAGTGGCAGTTGACATCCAGAGTGACTGGATCTTGTGTGTGTGTGCATGTATGAGAGTACAATATCATGAGGATCTTTAAATAGCCATCAGATTAAAAATAGAGCACCACTTCCTATAATTCCCCCAAAGTTCCACAGTACACAGGACGCAGTAGGGATCACACGGTCAGATCAGAGCTTTGAGGTCACAGAAGCACCAGTAACCAGACACCAGTGTGCATTCCCAGTGACTCTGTGGATACCGGACACCATCTTTGGATCTAGAGGACATGGCATGGAGGCCATCCTAACAGTGTATAGACTTTACTCTTCAGGCACGTACTGTAGATGTCCATTGTTTATCACTAGGGCCTGGAGTTCACCTGGTCAGGTCTTGTGGTTGACAAAATCTCCTGGTATTATCAAATACCCGCTGGATGGTACAGTATATGCAGCGGATTTCCAATCAAATGAACCAGTGATCGTATTCTTGAATGGACTCCACCCGTTCACCTCTGGAGTCTACCACCCGTGGGTCCTCTAATCTAAGATCATAGAAATCAGTGTAAAATCACAATGATTCATCTCAACTTCCGAATGGAAAAGGGTCATGTTATTTGGTGCATTATGCTGGTGTGTGTGGGGGGTTATGGGAAGGAAACCAATGTAAACTAGGGGACAAATGTGAACAGATGATATAAGGGGGAGGAAGGGGCCACCCGTTTTGGGACCTATCCTTCTCGCCAAAAACATAATAAAGATGAAATGACCTGTGTTTAATATCAAGGATGAGTATGATGATGAAATAGTGTCAGCATTTGGAGTTGTCGAGATAATGACCAAGCTAAAACTATCTCCAGAATAATCTCACTCCTCTACTGATTTTATGGAAACAGATACGCTAAGAAGTAGAAAAATGGATTTGCGACATTTGGTGGCAGCGGTGGGATACAGATTATATTGACAGTAGTCTAATGAATTTATTTTCAAGTGGGAAAGTTACAAAGTATCTATGCTAGGAGCCAGAGTGCAGATTGACTCCTACAGGCTCAGGTTGGCTCAGAGTGCAGATTGACTCCTACAGGCTCAGGTTGGCTCAGAGTGCAGATTGACTCCTACAGGCTCAGGTTGGCTCAGAGTGCAGATTGACTCCTACTGGCCCAGGTTGGCTCAGAGTGCAGATTGACTCCTACAGGCTCAGGTTGGCTCAGAGTGCAGATTGACTCCTACTGGCTCAGGTTGGCTCAGAGTGCAGATTGACTCCTACAGGCTCAGGTTGGCTCAGAGTGCAGATTGACTCCTACAGGCTCAGGTTGGCTCAGAGTGCAGATTGACTCCTACATGCTCAGGTTGGCTCAGAGTGCTGATTGACTCCTATAGGCTGTGTTGCATGCTGGGTGGTGCAGTAGATAAACTCAGCAAAAAAAGAAATGTCCTCTCACTGTCAACTGCGTTTATTTTCAGAAAACTTAAAATGTGTAAATATTTGTATGAACATAACAAGATTCAACAACTGAGACATGAACTGAACAAGTTCCACAGACATGTGACCAACAGAAATTGAATAATGTGTCCCTGAACAAAGGGGGGGTCAAAATCAAAAGTAACAGTCAGTATTTGGTGTGGCCACCAGCTGCATTAAGTACTGCAGTGAGTGCATCTCCTCCTTATGGACTGCACCAGATTTGCCAGTTCTTGCTGTGAGATGTTACCCCACTCTTCCACCAAGGCACCTGCAAGTTCCCGGACATTTCTGGGGGAGAATGGCTCTAGCCCTCACCCTCCGATCCAACAGGTCCCAGATGTGCTCAATGGGATTGAGATCCGGGCTCTTCGCTGGCCATGGCAGAACACAGACACACCTGTCTTGCAGGAAATCACGCACAGAACAAGCAGTATGGCTGGTGGCATTGTCATGCTGGAGGGTCATGTCAGGATGAGCCTGCAGGAGGGGTACCACATGAGGGAGGAGGATGTCTTCCCTGTAATGCACAGCGTTGAGATTGCCTGCAATGACAACAAGCTCAGTCCAATGATGCTGTGACACACCGCCCCAGACCATGACGGACCCTCCACCTCCAAATCGATCCCGCTCCAGAGTACAGGTCTCGGTGTAACGCTCATTCCTTCGACGATAAATGCAAATCCGACCATCACCCCTGGTGAGACAAATCCGTGATTCGTCAGAGAAGAGCACTTTTTGCCAGTCCTGTCTGGTCCAGCGATGGTGGGTTTGTGACCATAGGCGACGTTGTTGCCGGTGATGTCTGGTGAGGACATGCCTTACAACAGGCCTACAAGCCCACAGTCCAGCCTCTCACCAGCCTAAGGCACGTTCACGCAGATGAGCAGGGACCCTTCGCATCTTTCTTTTGGTGTTTTTCAGAGTCAGTAGAAAGGCCTCTTTAGTGTCCTAAGTTTTCATAACTGTGACCTTAATTGCCTACTGTCTGTAAGCTGTTAGTGTCTTAACGACTGTTCCACAGGTGCATGTTCATTAATTGTTCATGAGAAACAGTGTTTAACTTCTTTACAATGAAGATCTGTGAAGTTATTAGAATTTTTACGAATTATCTTTGAAAGACAGGGTCCTGAAAAAGGGACGTTTCTTTTTTTGCTGAGATTATATAGCAGCACTGATTTCTGCTCTATGAAAAATCTACCCTTGTGTTCATTAGCAACTCTTGGCCTGCTAAAATCACACCTGTTCATTTTCTCACCTGCGGTGGCGTGGCAACGCCTGACTATACAGCTTTAAAATGCTATAACTGCTCTGCAGAGCTAGCGAAATTGTGTGAGAAATGGTATTGTTTATTCAGTGTTTGATAAAGAGCTCTGAAGATAACTCTAGTGATAGTAATCGGGTTAGCTCTGTCAATCAGTGATGAGGTTCTACTGTAGCCGTGATTATCTAACCTCTCTTCCACTGTTTATCTTGCTGGTTTTAAATAATGAACTCATTTGATACAATAATCTCAGACTGGGAGTATCGATGTTGAAGTAGAGGTCCTCTTGTTGAGGTAATATCTCATCGATGTTGAAGTAGAGTTCCTCTTGTTGAGGTAATGTCTTATCGATGTTGGAATTAGAGGTCCTCTTGTTGAGGTAATGTCTTATCGATGTTGGAATTAGAGGTCCTCTTGTTGAAGTAATGTCTTATCGATGTTGGAATTAGAGGTCCTCTTGTTGAGGTAATGTCTTATCGATGTTGGAATTAGAGGTCCTCTTGTTGAGGTAATGTCTTATCGATGTTGGAATTAGAGGTCCTCTTGTTGAAGTAATGTCTATCGATGTTGGAATTAGAGGTCCTCTTGTTGAGGTAATGTCTTATCGATGTTGGAATTAGAGGTCCTCTTGTTGAGGTAATGTCTAATCGATGTTGAAGTAAAGGTCCTCTTGTTGAGGTAACGTTTTGCCAGCCCTTCCCCCACACACTGTCTCCATGGGAACTGTGAACCACACTAGGTTTCTTAGTCTCATTAGAAATCCATCATTACCATAAGGTTGACACCTCCACAGACACCTTAACACCCGACATACCAAGTACAGTACAGAACACACCTGACATTATTTCATTGCCACAACAAAACATGCACTGGGCACATATTCATAAAGCACCTTGGAGTAGGAGTGCTGATCTAGGATCAGTTTTGCCTGTTGGATAGTAATTAATAAGAGGGGGGACCTGATCCTAGATCCTCACTCCTACTATGAGATGCTTTATGAATACGGGCCCTTTACATCAATATTTCCCATCTCATATATTTTTGAAAGATGGTCTTAGAGGGGGAGCGATATTTAAGGAGAGAAAGAAAAACACTGCCTGAACAACAACCATCAAAGAGAATAGGAATAGCTGATTTTGGCAGCATTCCTCACAATTCCCATGGGGTGCTTCAGCTGTGACACGAAGGTCATCCTTGTGATTTATAATACAGAGGGAGAGGTCATGTGCTTGTAAATCTTCTCTTTGAGGATACTACTGTAGAAGCCCCCCCCCCCCCCCCCCACTGGCAATCAGAGAGTGAGGAGAGGAGATAGGAGGGAGCCCATGGAGGAGGCCACAGCTGGGAGACTCTAGTCCTTTCTGCCTGGCTGGCCTGGTAGTCTGTTGGGGTGGGTGTTGCCGGGCAGATCTGGCTGCCTTTGAAACCTCTCCATAACTCATGAAATCAGAAACGGATCCAAGTGATCCATTGCAATGGCTTTAGTGTTTTATGAGAAACTAACGCGTCGTGTTCTCTTTGACAATGTTTGGCATGAATACTGGTAAACAATCTAACAGAGGGAGCTTTGGTAATTCCTTAACTTTATTGCCATCACAGCATGTGCAGTACTGAGCTGGCCATCATAAAGCACTGAGCTGTCCATCGTAAAGCACTGAGCTGTCCATCATGTCATGTGATGTCTTCTTCTTGAGTGACACTAATGCCACAACACAGGACTCTAAAATGTATCTGACTGAAGTGAAAATGTTGACAACACAGAAATACCTATCTCTGCTTTGACAGCACTTCCTGTGGACGTAAAGGAAGTTAATGTCAGATTCCGATGAGCTGGCTGCTTATTCAAACAACTGAGCACTGCTAAAACTGTACACACACACAGTCTTGTACAGCTAACCTTGTGGGGACACACAATTCAGTCCCATTAAAAATCATGTTTTCCTTAACCCTAACCGGTACTCTTACCCTAACCTTAACCCTAACCCAAAAACCTAACCTTAACCCTAAACCTAACCCTAGCTCCTAGCCCTTACCCTAAACCTAACCCTAGCTCTTAACCCTTACCCTAAAACTAACCCTAGCTCCTAACCCTAAACCTAATTCTAACCCTAACACTAATTCTAACCTTAACCCTAAACCCTGTAGAAATAGCATTTGACCCGTTGGTCAAATTTTTGTTTGTTTATTATTCTTGTGGGGACTTCTGGTCCCCACAAGAATAGTTAAACATGTCCACACAAACACACACACACACTCTCTGCTAACACCCACTTGACTGTATTTGAAGTGTGGCCCCGCTGCCAGCCAGCCAGCCTAGGTGGTAGTGACGTGTTGGGTGGGCCGAGGTGACAGCATGACATTGCATTATCATTATTGTCTTTGCTGCTCCGCCTCGTTTGGGCTCTAACTCCGTCAACCCCTATGACCTCATAAATCCTTAATGTCCTGGGCACCGTGCCCAGGGCCGCGGTGATGACTCCAGTGGGCACCCTGCCCACACAGGGAGCTCCACGTCCTGGCAGCACCAGCAGAACCTCGCTCTCCTTTCTTCCCACTCCTTCCCTCTCCTTCCCTCTTACCTGGCCATCATCACCCCATGTTAGGTGTTCATTGATGTATATACTGATGAGCTGTCTGAGATGGACCTGCTTACTTCAAAAGAGTGTGTAAATTCACTCTAGATGTGGAAACAAATGCAGAAAGACAACCACTCTCTTTCAAGTCTTTGTGTTATTAGGAATTACACTCTAAACGTATACTGAAGCAGCTCTCTGTAGGAAATATAGTTACAAAATAAACAGAAGACCTTATGAATATGAAGTAAGAGCTGTTGTTCTCCTTTAGTGTTTATATTAGAGGAATAGCCCCTATTAGACAGTGAGGTGGAGTGCAGAAGTGAAACACACACACACACACACACACTCACACTCACTCACTCACTCACTCACTCACTCACTCACTCACTCACTCACTCACTCACTCACTCACTCACTCACTCACTCACTCACTCACACACACACACACACACACACACACACACACACACACACACACACACACACACACACACACACACACACACACACACACACACACACACACACACACACACACACACACACACACACCGTATTTATGCGTGTGACCAGCCTCAGGCACTTCAACATCAGATCTGTCTTCTATTCCCATGGTTGCTTTGATGTCTTAATTTGCTCCAAACCAGAGACAGACCCTCTCAGTGTTGGACATAGTGGCAGGTAGAATACTAGACACATGGAACACTCTTAGAGAGGAGGATCCATGTAGAATACTAGACACATGGAACACTCTTAGAGAGGAGGATCCATGTAGAATACTAGACACATGGAACACTCTTAGAGAGGAGGATCCATGTAGAATACTAGACACATGGAACACTCTTAGAGAGGAGGATCCATGTAGAATACTATACATATGGAACACTCTGAGAGACGAGAATCCATGTAGAATACTAGACACATGGAACACTCTTAGAGAGGAGGATCCATGTAGAATACTAGACACGTGGAACACTCTTAGAGAGGAGGATCCATGTACTATCTTTGATGTTTCTACTTACTCTTGGGGAAAAAGTGTTCCAAATGGGTTCTTCGGCTGTCCCTATTGGAGAACCCTTTTTGGTTCCAGGCAGAACCTTTTTTGGTTCCAGGTAGAACCCTCTGTAGAAAGGGTTCTACATGGACCGAAAAACAATTCTACCTGGAACCAAAAAGGTTTCTTCAAAGGGTTCACCTATTGAGACAGCCAAGAACCCTTTTAGGTTCTAGAGGGCACTTTTTTTTTCTAAGAGTGTAGGCAGCTTGGCTGGTTTTCTCATCTTGGAAGCTCTGAAGATGAGTGATGATTGTGTATGATCATAACACATATTGTCATGATTAAAAACTATTTTCAGAAATGACATAGTGATTTTTTACGGTTGTTGATGGTCAAAGGTTTATTTCGGAAGAATGACCTGATCAGATGATGATGCCTTTATTAAATATTTATTAGTCGCATTAATGTGATATTAACATACATCCTCACTATGCCTCTAGATAAACAGTTGGAAGCATAACATGAATCACCAAAATTAATGTTTATTGATTTTCCTTTTGTATTTGTCATGCATATCTGAATGAAAAGTGCACTGTTTAGAGTGTAAACAGGGGATATCTTTTTAGATATGTATGAAAAACATTAACACATTCCTATAAAGGCTGTAGATTGGAGATTCATATTTGCTGGATAGACAATCAGAAAATACAAGGACATCATGCAGTCAGTGTGTGATCAGACTGAGGTTCAGTGTAGCTATATTTAGCCGTAGCTAAGTACTTCCTGTTACCAGTCGGAGCCTGTCCTGTGTTCTCAGATAGCCTTTCATGAAGGTTACAAAGGGAAATGTTAGAAACCACTAATCCAATACACCAAGTGCTAAGCTGCATCTGTCTGACTGACAGACAGGCAGACAGACAGGAAGCAGGAATGGCCATTAGCCAGCCGATCCAACCGATCAGAGCTTGTTTCGTGTTGGAGAGTTGGTGGAGCATCTAAAGTCGCTGCTGAATTTGATATTGATCTGTCAGGGCCTTGGTGCTTCCATTTCTGCTCCTCAGAGTTGCCGAGTCATCTTGGCAGCCATACCTGTCCACCAACACTCCAGCCCCTCCCCATTCTTTCACCCCGCATCATGATTCGTTAGCTGGGGAGACTCCGACTCTCTGGGGAAACGGGTTTCAGTGTTCAGCACTTCTCTCCGTGACCTTGTGGGAGTGCAGAAGGCGACTTTTCGGCTTCCGACAGAGCTGAACCCGCTCATTCGCTACGGCAGATGTCCCCAACTGGCAGCCCGCGGGCGATTAGGCCTGGCTTGCATTCGGCATTCCAAAGGTGTTCGATGGGGTTGAGGTCAGGGTTCTGTGCAGGCTAGTTAAGTTCTGTCACATCGATCTTGACAAACATTTCTGTATGGATCTCTCTTTGTGCACGGGGGCATTGTCATGCTGAAACAGGAAAGGGCCTTCCCTAAGATGTTGCCACGAAGTTGGAAGCACAGAAGTGTCTAGAATATCATTGTATGCTGTAGCGTTAAGATTTCCCTTCACTGGATCTAAGGGGCCTAGCCCGAACCATGAAAAACAGCCCCAGACCATTATTCCTCCTTCACCAAACTTTACTGTTGGCACAATGCATTGGGGCAGGTAGAATTCTCCTGGCATCCACCAAACCCAGATTCATCAGACTGTGAAATGTGATTCCTCACTCCAGAGTCTAATGGTGGTGAACTTTACACCACTCCAACCGATGCTTGTCATCGTCCTTGTTGATCTTAGGCTTGTGTGCGGTTGCTCGGCCATGGACACCCATTTCTTGAAGCTCCCGACGAATAGTTATTGTGCTGACGTTGCTTCCAGAGGCAATTTGGATCTCTGTAGTGAGTGTTGCAACTGAGGACAGACGATTTTTATGCGCTATGTGCTTCAGCGCTCGGCGGTCTCGTTCTGTGAGCTTGTGTGACTTACCACTTCGTGGCTGAGCCGTTGTTGCTCCTAGATGTTTCCCCTTCACGATAACAGCACTTGCAGTTGACTGGGGCAGCTCTAGCAAGGTAGAAATTTGACGAACTGACTTGTTGGAACGGTTGCATCCTATGACCGTGCCACGTTGAAAGTTACTGAGCTTTTCAGAACGGGCCATTTTACTGTCAATGTTTGGCTATGGAGATTGCATGACTGTGTGCTCGATTTTATACACCTGTTTGCTACGGGTGTGGCTGAAATAGCCGAATCCACTAATTTGAAGGGGTGTCCACAAACTTTTTGCCATGTAGTGTACATTGATACTTTAAATCATTGCTTTGGAAAATGGTAGCATCAGGGGCCAACATCTATTGCCCTTTGTAATTGATTCCAACTTACTGTAGATGTGTGGTCTATTTGACTAATTGCTCATCAATACTTTTTGAATATGCAAAGGTTGTTTATTTTTGTATGTTGCAAATGAAACCAGAGATAATAATATAGTAGCATACCATTTACATAGAAACCACAGTGATTCAAATCAAAGATGACAACGGCCTTTACTGGAATTAAAGCTTTCACGATGAAGGGAAAACTTTATAGATATGGTCATGTTTATATTTATGTACATATATGGCACTTGATGACATGAAAATCAATTTCCCCACAAATAAAAGGAATGGGCGCTTGGGTGTAAATAAAAAGTAAAGAAAAAAGTCAGCATTTGCAGCACATTCCCCAATGGAGTGATCACATAGGTTAAGGTCAATGGTGCAAACTCAGGCAACCAAAACAACTTATAGTGCTGTCATTGATCTATCTGACAAATATGTGAAATGAGTGATCTAGCCCACTAGAAGAATGAATATGCATTTGTGTACATTTGACCCTAAAACTGCCAAACAATGTGTGTGTTTCGTGCCTATAATGGTATGTGGAGTTTAAAACCGGTAGAATGTCATTAAAAGACTTCACAGCACAAATCGGATATATTTTGCCTTATTATTCATATTTAGTGCAAGTATTTGCTCCATGTTCAACCGCTGAAGTGAACGACAGAGTGAATATGTGAAAACAAATTAAATGCTTTTAAGAAGCACTTTACAAAATATAGGATAAACCATAGTAAAAAGTTGCATCAGTGCCTTCTCGTATGTGTGTATATATATGACAAGCAAACGTTTTGGTCCGTTTGTTTTTTTACCTATCCATAAAATACAAATAAAATCCATATACCCGACCTACTTCGCAAACGAAGTCGGTGAGATAAAATATCTACCACATTATTATTAAATATATGTCAATTCTTTGTAGGCTACAATTGTTCCATTCAGTTGTATTGAAATAGACAGCTACACATAGGCAGAGTCACTTGATTGAGTGCGGCCGAAATTTGGCATGCTCATTCTAGGCAAGTCTTTGTTACGGATCTCGTAGATGGACTTCCTCCTGGCCTGCACGCCTTTGACAGCTACTTTGATCTTCTTCCATCCAAGATGATTGAGTTCAGCCAGGTTCAGGAGCACACAGACGCCACTGACCGCAAACATGAAGACCAGAAACACTGTCTTTTCCGTGGGCCTTGAAACGTAGCATTCTACATCTTTGATGCAGGGGTATCGATCACACTCATATACCGCGGGGACATTGAATCCATAGAGGAAATATTGACCCACCAGGAACCCTATCTCTAGAGCGTTTCGGAAAACCACTTGGATGATGTAGAATCTTGAGATTCCCTCCTGCCTCCTCATTTTAGACTTTCCACTAGTTCTCATGGCCGAATTTGGGATGTCCTTCACCTCCAAGCAGTCGGGCTCGGCTTCTTTGGTGGAGTTCTCCGTGTTCTGAAGTACTCCATTTACAATGGTGTTTTTGATCTTTTTGCTGTCGTCTCTTTTGATGGAATCGTGGCGCTTGTCCAAGGAGAGGAACACGGTGGAGTACCCCCGCTCCAAACGCTCCTTCTGCTTGGCGGACTGGTGTACGGAGTATGTGATGAAACAGAGACTGGGGGTGCACACCAGAATAATCTGAAACACCCAATATCTGATATGGGAAATGGGGAACGCCTTGTCGTAGCAGGCCTGGTTACAGCCGGGCTGCAGGGTGTTGCAAACAAACATGGACTGCTCGTCATCATAGACCGTCTCTCCAACGATCGCAACGATTAGAATCCGGAAGATCACCACCACAGTTAGGAGGATCCTACAAAACAAACAAGCACGAAAACAAACATGTCTCAGTTCAGATGTGCAGAGATGATAGGATTGATTGTTAAACAAACAAGATATAGAGACAATTAGCGATTGCAAAGTAAAGCTGGCTCTAGTGTAGGCTACTAAGCAGACGCTAAATGGGAGCTATCCAGTGCTGAAAGCCACCAGCCAGTTTTGTTATCGAAGGAAAGCGCCACAGTTTTTCATCTCAAGTGACAGCTCTGTTATCAAATGATTCCCTATTGGTTCACGTTTTTTGCATATTGTCATGAATCTTTGTTGGGTTTTTAGCGTTTTTTTTTTTGTACAGTTCTTTATACCCAATCACTTTCAGCACTTGATCAAACACACACTCCTGCTAACACTTTTACAAAGTATCCTCACTTTCCTTCTTACCTTCCGATCATAGTCGAGTGCTGTTGGACAGCCGCCTCCAAGAGACGCTCTAATATTGTCCACTCCCCCATGGTCATTCATTCGGAGACGATAGCACACCGTGCACTATGCAAAATTCCCGTGGAATCTATTGTTTCCCGTGTTTTACTCCGGATGCTCCAATATCTGGAGAATGCATTGGTAACCCACCGCTTCTGCGTTCGCTCATGCCTTCTACCTTCTGCGCCTCTGCTAAAAGCTCACTCCACAACCCAAGCACTTTTGCTCGCGCGAGCCTGAGTGCTGATTAGTAGAAAGCCCTCCTATTTTCGATCGTGCGCGCCGGACGGTATGTCGCGCGGTGCTTGAATGGAGGGCAGTTGAGTTTAATGTTGGTAGAGAGCTAATCCTGCTTTAAGTATACTCCCCTTGCGTCACGCGCGGACAGGTTGGTGGAGATAGGCAGAAAGAGACACCATGTTTTTGACTTTCATTGTTCTCCAAGTATAAGGCGGGAATGTAGCATATTAATATGTAATAAAAATGATTGGTCATAAGCTCAAATCACGAGGGATGTCTGTCGCCTGTAAGACCACATGACAGTGACAGAACGAGTAGTGGCCTAGAGAGAGACTATTGTCCTGGTCTGTATTCTCTGTAGGCCTATTCTGTATTCTGACTATGATTGTTGTCATGATGGAGGCTACAACGTCTAATCTGCTTGTCTGGAGAAACTATATTGAAACATGCCTGCATCAGTGCAGATCTACCATGACCTCCTACACTAGTGTCTGTATAAAAACAGATGTTACAGTCTGTCAAGCAAAGTAACAATATATTACCTTATAGTAGCCTAAGCATTTGTTTGTATTCAAAGCCGCAATAATTCCTTAGCCTATACAGTCCCAGCCAAGGTGATCTATCTGGGTTGAGTAATGGCTTTAAAGGGTTGCTTCAGAGGGTCTAAAGAAACAACTTAGTGGGCAGCCTCTAGTAGTTATTTTAACATAACACATTGTACTGTACTGTGTGCGTGACTGGACTTAACATGTAGAGTACTAATCTCACTAGCAGGAATTAGTTCAACCTGTATTGTGAATGGATAGCCTATGAGTAAACAGATACAGTATGTCATTTTCCTGAATTATAATACAACAAATACCAATATGCAGATGACTGACGAGATGACAAAGTGCGGTATTACACAAGATCCCAGTCTTTTTATAAAGCAAATAAATATCTACATATTGCACTTGGGTGTAAACAAACTGTACATCATTGACAAAACATAAAACAGAGGCCTGCCTGGATTTGTAACTTGCATATGGGTCATAAACAACATATCCATAGGCGGAGGTAATGTAAACAGATTTTTCATCCGTGGTCATCTGACTGTCTCTGGGGGGAGCGATGGGCAAGTGGGGAGCTTAGAAGCACTTCCTGTGGACGATGGAGGGGCCTGCCTCGTCGTACTCCTGCTTACTGATCCACATCTGCTGGAAGGTGGAGAGAGAGGCCAGGATGGAGCCGCCGATCCAGACCGAGTACTTACGCTCGGGGGGAGCGATGATCTAGAGAAGGGGGAAGAGGAAAACTGATAAGCAAAAGTCCTCTCAATATGTACTGCTTTATAATGCACCATACAGTTCATCATTTGTTCAAATTAGCATATAATGCATTATAAGGAGAATATAGGTGTTACTGTGATTAGTCATTAGTAGGCTGATTGGTCATTGGCAGGCTGATTAGTCATTGGCAGGCTGTGATTGGGATTGGTCATTGGCAGGCTGTGATTGGGATTGGTCATTGGCAGGCTGTGATTGTGATTGGTCATTGGCAGGCTGTGATTGTGATTGGTCATTGGCAGGCTGTGATTGGTCATTAGTAGGCTGTGATTGGTCATTAGTAGACTGATTGGTCATTAGTAGGCTGTGATTGGTCATTAGTAGACTGATTGGTCATTAGTAGACTGTGATTGGTCATTAGTAGACTGATTGGTCATTGGTCATTAGTAGACTGTGATTGGTCATTAGAAGATTGGGATTGGTCATTAGAAGGCTGTGATTGGTCATTAGAAGGCTGTGATTGGTCATTAGTAGGCTGTGATTGGTCATTAGAAGGCTGTGATTGGTCATTAGAAGGCTGTGATTGGTCATTAGTAGGCTCACACAGAGATTGTGGTCAGGTTGGTCTTAGATGTTGAGTTTGTGGACTTCAGTGAGAATAATATTGACCTTGATCTTCATAGTGCTGGGGGCCAGGGCGGTGATCTCCTTCTGCATACGGTCAGCAATACCAGGGTACATGGTGGTACCTCCTGACAGGACGTTGTTGGCGTACAGGTCCTTACGGATGTCAATGTCACACTTCATGATGCTGTTGTAGGTGGTCTCATGGATACCAGCGGACTCCATGCCTGGTGAGATAGAAGAGAACAAGTTGTAAGCGAATGCTCTGGATGAGAAGTCACCCGTGTAGGCCTAACTGGTGCTGAAATGGACAACTCCCTCATTGCTTCAATATAAACATACAGTATGTTTGGCAGTAGTTAGTATAATGGCTTATGTTGCTGTTATGAAGGCTATATAAGATCACACAGGGACTCTTTTCTTGTCTCTTAAAGAGGTAAAAAAAAATGGGTTTGATTGGACAGTGAGCTGCACAATGCTTCTAAGATACCTACCGATGAAGGAAGGCTGGAAGAGGGTCTCTGGGCAGCGGAAACGCTCGTTGCCGATGGTGATGACCTGACCGTCGGGCAGCTCGTAGCTCTTCTCCAGAGAGGAGGAGGAGGCAGCGGTGGCCATCTCATTCTCAAAGTCCAGGGCCACGTAGCACAGCTTCTCCTTGATGTCACGCACGATCTCACGCTCAGCTGTTAGAATAGAAGATTCAAAGTTTGGTTGAGAAGGTGGATAATGAATTATGACCGTACCATTCAATATCAAACATAGCAAATACGTTTATTCTCAGGAATGATGGTCTCACCAGTGGTAACGAAGGAGTAGCCACGCTCTGTCAGGATCTTCATCAGGTAGTCAGTGAGGTCGCGACCCGCCAGATCCAGACGCATGATGGCGTGGGGCAGAGCATAACCCTCATAGATGGGCACGTTGTGGGTCACACCATCACCAGAGTCCAGAACAATACCTAGAACATGAGGCAGAATACTATGTAAACCATGGAAATAGAATAGAACAGCTTTATGTTTATCTTAATGGTGTAAACTACGATTCATGTAATGAAAGGTTGCATGAGACTCAATAATGCACTGGATCTGAATTGTATGTTAATGTATGCAGCCTTTCTCCTCTGCTCGTTTCTCACCAGTGGTACGACCGGAGGCGTACAGGGACAGCACGGCCTGGATGGCCACGTACATGGCGGGGACGTTGAAGGTCTCGAACATGATCTGGGTCATCTTCTCCCTGTTGGCCTTGGGGTTGAGGGGGGCCTCAGTGAGCAGGGTGGGGTGCTCCTCAGGGGCCACACGCAGCTCGTTGTAGAAGGTGTGGTGCCAGATCTTCTCCATGTCGTCCCAGTTGGTGATGATGCCGTGCTCGATGGGGTACTTCAGGGTCAGGATACCTCTCTTGCTCTGGGCCTCGTCTCCCACGTAGGAGTCCTTCTGTCCCATGCCCACCATCACACCCTGCAGGGGAAGAAAGGAAACAAACTTAGTCAAAACACAATTCCTCAAACTCAAACACAGGGCCAGATAGTTGTAAGCTACAATAGCACAGGACATTCATTCATTCATTTATACATTCATTATTTTTCTTCCTTTGTGTCTTTCTTTCTCTCACAATTCAATGGTCTAGTGCCCTCAAACAGAACTCTGGACCTTGAAGCATGTTCCACTGTCTTTTTTCATTGTTCCCCTCTAATCAGGGAATGATTTAGACCTGGGACACCAGGTGGGTGCAATTCATTATCAGGTAGAACAGAAATCCGGACCTCTTAGGGTAAGAGTTGAATACCCCTGGTTAGGTAAAATAAAGTTGTGAGCAGATAATCAAGGGTAATGCATAATGTATAGACAATTAAGTCTGGAAAAACGCCCAGTTTGATGGATGTTTGATGTATCCTCATAAATGTTTCATTGATTTTCATGCTGTGAAGTTTACCTGGTGACGGGGGCGACCAACGATGGAGGGGAACACAGCGCGAGGTGCGTCATCTCCGGCAAATCCAGCCTTCACCAGACCCGACCCGTTATCGCACACAAGGGCGGTAGTCTCGTCGTCGTCACACATGATGTCAGCTGGGTTTCTGTTGTGATAAAACGCACATTAGGCTAAGAAGTATAGGCTACAGGTCATATACAACAGCGTTTCCCAACTCCGGTCCTCGAATAGCCCCAACAGTAGCCTACATATTTTTGTTGTGGCCCCGGGAAACACTGGCAGGCTAACGTTGTACAGTATAGGCTACAACACACAGGCCACACAAGTCTAACAAACTTGTTTTGAGTAATGATTTATCTCTTTGAAAACCCTATAGCGAGCACCGCAATGTCAAATAATGTATTATTAATCTAATAATAATAATGAACTGCAGATTAATATTCCATATGATTCATCATCAATTTCGCTGTTTCGTCTGAACCTGGTGGAAAACAGACTAGTAAATAGAACTCTCTGTTTCAGTTGTCAGATACTCACCAGATAAGTACCGAGTATCCTGTTCCTCTGAATGAGCAGCGGTGGTGTGGTGAGGGCAGAACCCAATTTATAGGTCTACTCTACAAGCACCACTACGCCCGGCGACCTCTTTCTCCTTATTTGGATGCCAGGCCCTATTATGAGTGGAGTGGAAGGGCGCTGAGGCTCGCGCGTTGACTCCTGAACGCCCATGTATGGAAGGGGACCCGCGCGGACAGACAGCTGCGAAGTATGAGGGTGTGAAGATGTCTGGAGGTATCCCCTCTATTTTATACACGGCACAGTGAGTAGACATGAAGAATAATGTTATTTGCTGGCTAAGGTTTCAGCAGCAGACGTCATTCCCTCTTATAGACTTGAGCATGCCACGGATTTTAACAGGCCTTACAGGGTCTATATTTTCAGGGGTTATGTGATGTGAGAGTTAACGTTTTAGCTCTTAGCAATGCCTTCTATTAAGAACAATGACTTTAGTGTTCAGTAAATGTAAGACTCCATCCCTTCTGATGTGTGTGTGTGTGTGTGTGTGTGTGTGTTTGTCACTACTGTATTATTGATTGTATGTTTGTTTATTCCATGTGTAACTCTGTGTTGTTGTTTGTGTCGAATTGCTTTGCTTTATCTTGGCCAGGTCGCAGTTGCAAATGAGAACTTGTTCTCAACTAGCCTACCTGGTTAAATAAAGGTTAAATAAATCAAATAAAAAAACATACGCTAACATTCCAAAGTTTGGGATCACTTAGAAATGTCCTTGTTTTCCATGAAAACATACATGACATGAGTTGCAAAATGAATAGGAAATATAGTCAAGACATTGACCGGGTTATAAATAATTATTTTCAATTGAAATAATAATTGTTTCCTTCAAACTTTGCTTTCATCAAAGAATCCTCAATTTGCAGCAATTACAGCCTTGCATACCTTTGGCATTCTAGTTGTCAATTTGTTGAGCTAATCTGAAGAGATTTCACCCCATGCTTCCTGAAGCACCTCCCACAAATTGGATTGGCTTGATGGGCACTTCTTACATACCATACAGTCAAGCTGCTCCCACAACAGCTCAATAGGGTTGAGATCCAGTGACTCTGCTGGCCACTCCATTGTAGACAGAATACCAGCTGACTGCTTCTTCCGTAAATAGTTCTTGCATAGTTTGGAGCTGTGCTTTGGGTCATCGTCCTGTTGTAGGAGGAAATTGGCTCCAATTAAGCGCCGTCCACAGGGTATGGCATGGCATTGCAAAATTAAGTGATAGCCTTCCTTCTTCAAGATCCCTTTAACCCTGTACAAATCTCCCACTTTACCACCACCAAAGCACCCCCAGATCATCACATTGCCTCCACCATGCTTGACAGATGGCGTCAAGCACTCCTCCAGCATCTTTTCATTTTTTCTGCGTCTCACGAATGTTCTTCTTTGTGATCCGAACTCCTCAAGATTTGTCTGTCCATAACACTTTTTTCCAATCTTCCTCTGTCCAGTGTCTGTGTTCTTTTGCCCGTCTTAATCTTTTCTTTTTATTGGCCAGTCTGAGATGAGGCTTTTTCTTTGCAACTCTGCGTAGAAGGCCAGCATCCCGGAGTCGCCACTTCATTGTTGACGTTGAGACTGGTGTTTTGCAGGTACTATTTAATAAAGCTGCCAGTTGAGTACTTGTGAGGCGTCTGTTTCTCAAACTAGACACTCTAATGTACTTGTCCTCTCACTCCTCTTTCTATTCTGGTTAGAGCCAGTTTGCGCTGTTCTGTGAAGGGAGTAGTACACAGCGTTGTATTAGATTTTCAGTTTCTTGGCAATTTCTTGCATGGAATAGCCATTTCTCAGAACAATAATAGACTGACGAGTTTCAGAAGAAGGTTCTTTGTTTCTGGCCATTTTGAGCCTGTAATGGAAACCACAAATGCTGATGCTCCAGATACTTAACTAGTCAAGTTTTATTTCTTCGTTAAATCAGGATAACAGTTTTCAGCTGTGCTAACATAATTGCAAAATTGTTTTCTAATGATCAATTAGTCTTTTTAAAATGATAAACTTGAATTTGCTAACAGAACGTGCCATTGTAACACAGGAGTCACGGTTGCTGATAATGTAGAGGAGTGATGGTTGCCTATGTAGATATTCCATAAAAAATCTGCCGTTTCCAGCTACAATAGTCATTTACAACATTAACAATGTCTACACTGTATTTCTGATCAATTTGATGTTTTTTTAATGGACCAAAAATGTGCTTTTCTTTCAAAAACAAAGACATTTCTATGTGACCCCAAACTTTTGAACGGTAGTGTAAGTATTCAGACCCTTTACTCAGTACCTTGTTGAAGCACCTTTTGCAGCAATTACAGCCTCAAGTCTTCTTGGGTATGACACTATAAGCTTGGCACACCTGTATTTGGGGAGTTTCTCACATTCTTCTCTGCAGATCCTCTTAAGCTCTGTCATGTTGGATGGGAAGCGTCGCTGCACAGCTATTCTCAGGTCTCTCCAGAAATCTTCGATCGGGTTCAAGGTTGGGCTCTGGCTGGACCACTCAAGGACATTCAGAGACTTGTCCCGAAGCCACTCCTGTGTTGTCTTGGCTGTGTGCTTAGGGTCATTGTCCTGTTGGAAGGTGAACCTCCGCCCCAGGAGCAGGTTTTCATCAAAGATCTCTCTGTAATTTGCTCCGTTCATCTTTCCCTCTATCCTGACTAGTCTCCTTGTCCCTGCCACTGAAAAACATCCCCACAGCATGCTGCTGCCACCACCATACTTCACCGTAGGGATGGTGCCAGGTTTCCTCCAGATGTGACGCTTGGCATTCAGGCCAAAGAGTTCAATCTTGCTTTCATCAGACCAGAGAATCTTGTTTCTCATGATCTGAGAATCTTTAACTGCCTTTTGCAAACTCCAAGTGGGCTGTCATGTACCTTTTACTGAGGCGTGGCCTCCGTCTGGCCACTCCACTTAAAAGGCCTGATTGGTAGAGTGCTGCAGAGAGGGTTGTCCTTCTGGAAGATTCTCCCATCTCCACAGAGGAACTCTGGAGCCATGTCAGAGTGACCATGGGGTTCTTGGTCACCTCCCTGACCAAGGCCCTTCTCCCCCGATTGCTCAGTTTGGCCAGGCGGCCAGCTCTACGAAGGGTCTTGGTGATTCCAAACTTATTCCATTTAAGAACAATGGAGGCCACTGTGTTCTTGGGGACCTTCAGTGCTATAGACATTTTTTGGTACCCTTCCCCAGATCTGTGCCTCAACACAATCCTGTCTCAGAGCTCTAAGGACAATTCCTTCGACCTCATGGCTTGGTTTTTGCTCTGACATGCACTGTCAATGGTGTGACCTAATATAGACAGGTGTGTACCTTTTCATAATCATGTCCAATCAATTTAATTTACCACAGGTGAACTCCAATCAAGTTGTAGGAACATCTCAAGGATGATCAATGGAAACAGGATGCACCTGAGCTCAATTTCGAGTCTCGTAGCAAAAAAAGCCTGTTTTCAGTTTGTCATTGTCATAGAATAGTTCTGAAGGAAGGGGTGAAGTCAGGCGCAGGAGACTCAGGTACGTGAAACACGTAGTAATTTAATGAAGGGAAAAATCAGTCCAAAAATATCAAGCCGAAAAGGCAGGGCAAATACCAAATAAGGAAGACTAACACAGTCTTCTAAAATAATTTGGGACGCAGCCCAGCAACCCTAACGCCTAAACGCTAAGACATAAAATGGACAGAAAAATACATTTCCCCAACTTACAACAGCAGACACGAAACAATCCCGCACAACCCCAAACAAGAAACTGACTAACTAAATACCCTCCCACTAATTACAAACAAGAAACAGGTGCGCACAAAACAAACATAACTAACAAACACATGAAACATGGATCGATGGCAGCTAGTAGGCCGGCGACGACGACCGCCGCCCGATCGGGGAGTGGCGCCACCTTCTGTGAACGTTGTGACAGTCATTATGGGGTATTGTGTGTAGATTGATGAGGGGGTAAATGATTTAATACATTTTAGAACAAGGCTATAATGTAACAAAATGTGGAAAAAGTCTGAATACTTTCCAAATGCACTGTAATGTCCTGTAATGTCACATATGTGCATACATGTCATTGTAAAGTAAAATTTACTTGAATTTCCATTATATGAAATTATTTTGATCTGTATTGGTTGTCCTTCATTTGTTTTGAGTTCAAAATGCTTTTTTCTGTAGAAAAAATGTAGAAATGATTTGACAAATTGGGGACAGTGGGGTAAGTTTATCCATTTTTGATATTCAGCATCACTCCATCAAGGGAAATATAGTATACTTCTAGCAAAGATATCTACATATAAAATTGAAGGACCCTGTCCTTCAAAGATAATTCATAAATATCCAAATAACTTCACCGATCTTCATTGTAAAGGGTTTATACACTGTTTCCCATGCTTGTTCAATGAACCATAAACAATTAATGAACATGCACCTGTGGAACGGTTGTTAAGACACTAACAGCTTACAGACGGTAGGCAATTAAGGTCACAGTTATGAAAACTTAGGACACTAAAGAGGCCTTTCTACTGACTCTGAAAAACACCAAAAGAAAGATGCCCAGGGTCCCTGCTCTTCTGCGTGAATGTGGCTTAGGCGTGCTGCAAGGACGCATGAGGACTGCAGATGTGGCCAGGGCAATAAATTGCAATGTCCGTACTGTGAGATGCCTAAGACAGCGCTATAGGGAGACAGGACAAACAGCTGATCTTCCTTGCAGTCGCAGACCACGTGTAACAACACCTGCACAGGATCGGTACATCTGAACATCACACCTGCGGGACAGGTACAAGATGGCAACAACAACTGCCCGAGTTACACCAGGAATGCACAATCCCTCCATCAGTGATCAGACTGTCCGCAATAGGCTGAGAGAGGCTGGACTGAGGACTTGTAGGCCTGTTGTAAGGCAGGTCCTCACCAGACATCACCGGCAACAACGTTGCCTATGGGCACAAACCCACCATCGCTGGACCAGATAGGACTGGCAAAAAGTGCTCTTCACTGACGAGTCGCGGTTTTGACTCACCAGCGGTGATTGTTGGATTCGTGTTTATCATTGAAGGAATGCGCGTTACACCGAGGCCTGTACTCTGGAGCGGGATCGATTTGTAGGTGGAGGGTCCGTCATGGTTTAGGGTGGTGTGTCCCAGCATCATCGGACTGAGCTTGTTGTCATTGCAGGCAATCTCAACACTATGCGTTACAGGGAAGACATCCTCCTCCCTCATGTTGTACCCTTCCTGCAGGCTCATCCTGACATGACCCTCCAGCATGACAATGCCATCAGCCATACTGCTTGTTCTGTGCGTGATTTCCTACAAGACAGGAATGTCAGTGTTCTGCCATGGCCAGCGAAGAGCCCGGATCTCAATCCCATTGAGCACATCTGGGACCTGTTGAATCGGAGGGTGAGGGCTAGGGCCATTCCCCCCAATAATGTCCGGGAATTTGTAGGTTCCTTGGTGGAATAGTGGAGTAACATCTCACAGCAAGAACTGGCAAATCTGGTGCAGTTCATGAGGAGGAGATGCACTGCAGAACTTAATGCAGCTGGTGGCCACACCAGATACTGACTGTTACTTTTGATTTTGACCCCCCCTTTGTTCACATGACCCCCCCTTTGACCCCCCCTTTGTCACATGTCTTTGGAACTTGTTCAGTTTATGTCTCAGTCGTTGAATCTTGTTATGTTCATACAAATATTTACACATGTTAAGTTTGCTGAAAATAAACGAAGTTGACAGTGAGAGGACGTTTCTTTTTTTGCTGAGTTTATAAATAAAAATGGAATTAGGAAATCCTAAACGTGGACGATTTATGATGCTGTTGTGACATCCAATTTAAATGTACACTGCTCAAAAAAATAAAGGGAACACTTAAACAACACAATGTAACTCCAAGTCAATCACACTTCTGTGAAATCAAACTGTCCACTTAGGAAGCAACACTGATTGACAATACATTTCACATGCTGTTGTGCAAATGGAATAGACAACAGGTGGAAATTATAGGCTATTAGCAAGACACCCCCAATAAAGGAGTGGTTCGGCAGGTGGTGACCACAGACCACTTCTCAGTTCTTATGCTTCCTGGCTGATGTTTTGGTCACTTTTGAATGCTGGCGGTGCTTTCACTCTAGTGGTAGCATGAGACGGAGTCTACAACCCACACAAGTGGCTCAGGTAGTGCAGCTCATCCAGGATGGCACATCAATGCGAGCTGTGGCAAGAAGGTTTGCTGTGTCTGTCAGCGTAGTGTCCAGAGCATGGAGGCGCTACCAGGAGACAGGCCAGTACATCAGGAGATGTGGAGGAGGCCGTAGGAGGGCAACAACCCAGCAGCAGGACCGCTACCTCCGCCTTTGTGCAAGGAGGAGCAGGAGGAGCACTGCCAGAGCCCTGCAAAATGACCTCCAGCAGGCCGCAAATGTGCATGTGTCTGCTCAAACGGTCAGAAACAGACTCCGTGAGGGTGGTATGAGGGCCCGACGTCCACAGGTGGGGGTTGTGCTTACAGCCCAACACCGTGCAGGACATTTGGCATTTGCCAGACAACACCAAGATTGGCAAATTCGCCACTGGCGCCCTGTGCTCTTCACAGATGAAGCAGGTTCACACTGAGCACATGTGACAGACGTGACAGAGTCTGGAGACGCCGTGGAGAACGCTCTGCTGCCTGCAACATCCTCCAGCATGACCGGTTTGGCGGTGGGTCAGTCATGGTGTGGTGTGGCATTTCTTTGGGGGGCCGCACAGCCCTCCATGTGCTCGCCAGAGGTAGTCTGACTGCCATTAGGTACCGAGATGAGATCCTCAGACCCCTTGTGAGACCATATGCTGGTGCGGTTGGCCCTGGGTTCCTCCTAATGCAAGACAATGCTAGACCTCATGTGGCTGGAGTGTGTCAGCAGTTCCTGCAAGAGGAAGGCATCGATGCTATGGACTGGCCCGCCCGTTCCCCAGACCTGAATCCAATTGGTGCTCAATTGGATTCAGGTCTGGGGAACGGGCGGGCCAGTCCATAGCATCAATGCCTTCCTCTTGCAGGAACTGCTGACACACATCTGGGACATCATGTCTCGCTCCATCCACCAACGCCACGTTGCACCACAGACTGTCCAGGAGTTGGCGGATGCTTTAGTCCAGGTCTGGGAGGAGATCCCTCAGGAGACCATCCGCCACCTCATCAGGAGCATGCCCAGGCGTTGTAGGGAGGTCATACAGGCACGTGGAGGCCACACACACTACTGAGCCTCATTTTGACTTGTTTTAAGGACATTACATCAAAGTTGGATCAGCCTGTAGTGTGGTTTTCCACTTTAATTTTGAGTGTGACTCCCAAATCCAGACCTCCATGGGTTGATAAATTGGATTTCCATTAATTATTTTTGTGTGATTTTGTTGTCAGCACATTCAACTATGTAAAGAAAAAAGTATTTAATAAGATTATTTCATTCATTCAGATCTAGGATGTGTTATTTTAGTGTTCCCTTTATTTTTTTGAGCAGTATATTTTGGAGAAATGGCGCCGGAGAAGATGGCTGCCGTTTTACAGGCTGCTAACCAATTGTGCTATTGTGTGTATTGTTTTGCATTATTTGTAACTTATTTTGTCCATAATGTTTCTGCCACCATCTCTTATGACCGAAAATAGGTTCTGGATATCAGAACAGCGATTACTTGCCTTGTTCTGGACAAAGATTTTTTATTTGAGTCGGACGCAAAGGATTTACTTCAGACACGGACAAGGCCCAAATCCATTTAATTTGCATGAAGAAGAGACAGAGATATAGGGGACATGTTGGGGTGCCTTGTAAGAATCCGACGGAGAGTGGGTAATCCCCCTCTACCATCCGTCCTATTAGCCAACGTGCAATCATTGGATAATAAACTGGATGAGCTCCGATCAAGATTATCCTACCAACAGGATAATAAAAACTGTAATATCTTATGTTTCACAGAGTCGTGGCTGAAAGAAGACATGGATAACATACAGCTGGCTGGGTTTTCTGTGCATCGGCAAGATAGAACAGCTGCCTCCGGTAAGACAAGGGGTGGGTGTCTGTGTCTATTTGTAAATAACAGCTGGTGCACGAAATCGAATATTTAGGAAGTCTCAAAATTTTGCTCGCCTGAGGTAGAGTATCTCATGATAAGCTGTTGAGCACACTATTTACCAAGATCATTTTCATCTATATTTTTCGTAGCTGTCTATTTCATACCGATGCTGGCACTAAGATCACACTCAATGAGCTGTATAAGGCCATAAGCAAACAAGAAAATGCTCATCCAGAGGCAGCGCTCCTAGTGGCTGGGGACTTTAATGCAGGGAAACTTACATCCATTTTATCTCATTTCTACCAGCATGTTACATGTGCAACCAGAGGGGAAAAAACTCCAGGCCACCTTTACTCCACACACAGAGGCGCATACAAAGCTCTACCTTACCCTTCATTTGGCAAATCTGACCATAACTCTATCCTCCTGATTCCTGCTTACAAGCAAAAACTAAAGCAGGAAGCACCAGTGACTCACTCAATACGGAAGTGGTCCGATGACGCAGATGCTAAGCTACAGGACTGTTTTGCTTGCACAGACTGGAATATGTTCCAGGATTCTTCAGATGGCATTGAGGAGTACAGCACATCAGTCACTGGCTTCATCAATAAGTGCATAAATGACATCGTCTCCACAGTGACTGTATGTACATATCCCAACCAGAAGCCATGGATTACAAGCAAAATCTGCACCAAGCTAAAGGATAGAGCTGCCACTTTCAAAGAGCGGGACTCTAACCTGGATGCTTATAAGTAATCCCGCTATGCCCTCTGACGAACCATCAAACAGTCAAAGTATCAATACAGGACTAAGATTGAATCCTACTACAGCGGTTCTGACGATTGTCGGATGTGGCAGGGCTTGCAAACTATTACGGACAACAAAGGGTAACACAGCCGCGAGCTGCCCAGTAACACAAGCCTACCAGACGAGCTAAATTACTGCTATGCACGCTTCGAGGCAAGCAACACTAAAGCATGCATGAGAGCACCACTTGTTCTGGACGACCAGCGTGTGATCACGCTCTCCGTAGCCGATGTGACCTTTCAACAGGTCAACATTCACAAGGCCGCTGGGCCAGACGAATTACCAGGATGTGTATTCCGAGCATGCGCTGACCAACTGGCAAGTGTCTTCACTGATATCTTCAACCTGTCCCTGACTGAGTCTGTAATACCAACATGTTTCAAGCAGACCACCATAGTCCCTGTGCCCAAGAACACCAAGGTAACCTGCCTAAATGAATAACGACCCATAGCACTCACGTCTGTAGCCATGAAATGCGTTGAAAGGCTGGTCATGGCTCACATCAACACCATTATCCCAGAAACCCTAGACCCACTCCGATTTGCATAATGCTCCAACAGATCCACAGATGATGCAATCTCTATTGCACTCCACACTGCCCTTTCCCACCTGGACAAAGGAACACATACATGAGAATGTTATTCATTGACTACAGCTCAGTGTTCAACACCAGAGAGCCCTCAAAGCTCTTCATTAAGCTAAGGACCCTGGGACTAAACACCTCCCTCTGCAACTGGATACTGGACTTCCTGACGGTCCGCCCCCAGGTGGTAAGGGTAGGTAACAACACATCTGCACATTGATCCTCAACACGGGGGCCCCTCAGTGGTGCATGCTCAGTCCTCTCCTGTACTCCCTGTTCACCCATGCCTGCATGGACAAGTACGACTCCAACACCATCATTAAGTTTGCCGACGACACAACAGTGGAAGGCCTTATCACCGACAACAATGCGACAGCCTATAGGGAGGAGGTCAGAGACCTGGGAGTGTGGTACCAGGATAACAACCTCTCCCTCAATGTGATCAAGACAAAGGAGATGATCGTGGATTACAGGAAAAGAAGGGCCGAGCACACCCTATTCTCATCGACAGGGCTGTAGTGGAGCAGGTTGAGAGCTTCAAGTTCCTTGTTGTCCACATCACCAACAAAGTATCATGGTCCAAACACACCAAGACAGTCGTGAAGAGGGAGCGACAACGCCTATTCAGGAGATTGAAAAGATTTTACATGGGTCCCCAGATCCTCAAAAAGTTCTACAGGTGCACCATTGAGAGTATCCTGACTGGATGCTTCACCGCCTGGTATGGCAACTGCTTGGCATCCGACCGCAAGGCACCACAGAGGGTAGTGCATACGGCCATGTACATCCCTGGGGCCAAGCTTCCTGCCATCCAGGACCTCTATACCGGGCGGTGTCAGAGGAAGGCCCTAAATATTGCCAAAGACTCCAGCCACCCTAGTCATAGACTGTTCTCTCTGCTACCGTACGGCAAGTGGTACCGTAGTGCAAAGTATATGTCCAAAAGGCTTCTAAACAGCTTCTACTCCAAGCTATAAGTCTCCTGAACAGCTAATCAAATGGCTACCTGGGCTATGTGGATTGACCCCCCCCCCCCCCTCCCATTTCTACGCTGTTGCTACTCCGTTTATTATCTATGCCTAGTCACTTTAACTCTACCTACATGTACATATTATCTCAATTAAGATGACTAACCTGTGCCTCCACACATTGACTCTGTACCGGTACCCCCTGTATATAGCCTTGTTACTGTTATTTTATTGTTGCTCTTTAATTATTTGTTATTTCTCTATTTTCTGCAGACAGAATCTTTCTTCACCCTACTCTCACTGTCCCATATATATTGAATAATTTCAACACTTTTACTGAGTTACAGTTTGTGTAAGCAAATCAGTCCATTTAAATACATTCATTAGGCCCTCATCTATGGATTTCCCATGACTCGGAAGACAGATATGCATCTGTTGTTCAGATACCTTTTTTTTTTAAATGCAGGGGCGTGGATCAGAAAACCAGTCAGTATCTGGTGTGACCTTCATTAGCCTCATGTAGCGCGACACATCTCCTTCACATATAGTTGATAAGGCTGTTGATGGTGGCCTGTGGAACGTTGTCCCACTCCTCTTCAATGGCTGTGCGAAGTTGCTGGATATTGGCAGGAACTAGAACACACTGTCGTACACGTTGATCCAGAGCCTCCCAAATATGCTCAATGGGTGACATGTCTGAGTATGCAGGCCATGGAAGAACTGGGACATTTTCAGCTTCCAGGAATGGTGTACAGATCTTTGCGACATTGGGCTGTGCATTATCATGATGAAACATGAGGTGATGGTGGCGGGTGATTGGCACGACTATGGACCTCAGGATTTCATCAAGGTATCTTTGTGCATTTAAATTGCCATTGATAAAATGCATTTGTGTTCGTTGTCCGTAGCTTATGCCTGCCCATACCATAACCCCACCATCACCATGGGGCACTCTCTTTACAATGTTGACATCAGCAAACCGCTCACCCACACGACGCCATACATGTGGTCTGGTTGGACGTACTGCCAAATTCTCTAAAGCGACGTTGGAGGCGGCTTATGGTAGAGAAATTTACATTCAATTATCTGGTAACTGCTCTGGTGGACATTCCTATAGTCAGCATGCCAATTGTACACTACCTCAAAATTTAAGACATCTGTGGCATTGTGTTGTGTGACAAAACTGCACATTTTAGAGTGGCCTTTTATTTTCCCCAGCACAAGGTGCACCTGTGTAATAATCATGCTGTTTAATCAGCTTCATGATATGCCACACCTGTCAGCTGGATGCATTATCTTGGCAAAGGAGAAATGCTCACTAACACAGATGTAAACAAATTTGTGCGCACAATTTGAGAGAAACAAGCTTTTTGTGCATATGGTACATTTCTGGGATCTTTTATTTCAGCTCATGAAACATGGGACCAACACTTTACATGTTGTGTTTATATTTTTGTTCAGTGTACATTACAAACACACCCACACACCAGATCTGCAAAAGATGCTGCCCGAGAGGCTATTAACATCAAAATGAACAGAGCTGTGACTTCCTATGGTGAGAGCAGCTGTCCAATACCCAGAATGGGATAGATAGTTACTTGGGTTTCTAGTCTGGTACGAGACTCTCCCTTCCTCACACATTACATTATAACTCTCTTACAGTGCTATTTTACTGCAGTAAGAACATGGCAACATTGAGCTATCCATTTGAGCTGTGTATGTTTTTTCCTGAGTCCCTGAACTCTGTATATGTCTTTTCTTTAGTTGTACATTTTGGTACTATGGCGATAGCAGCCAGATCAACCTCTTCCTATCCTCTGACACTGGGGGAAGTCATGTGACTAGATGATGTAACAGACAGCCACTAGTGCTTTACCCATAATCCCACCCACATTCTCTGTCTGAGCATCTGTCAGCTGGCCTCGGGTCTTCAGGGCTGGGATAAATGGTTCGGGGTTAGGAAGAGGGGGGTCGCGGTTAGAAATAACTGAGATGGTTTTTGCTATGTGGATAAAGTGTCAGATTTATGATGTTTGTTTTACTGTATTTTGGATGCACAATAACTAGCCTATGAAGTCTCAATTTCTAACATTTATTTTAAAAAGGATAAACCTTTAGTCCGCAAAAGCACGTGTATTAAGTATGGGCATGCTGAGGCTACCAATTTACTGTAATCTATGTCCTTAGTGGTTCTAGTCATTTGTAATGATTCCCTTGTGTGAACTTCTTAAACTGCATCAGCATTAAACTTAATTTCTTTAAAAGAAGATTTCATTCTGAATGATCCTATTAGTCTATGAAGTAAGGATTACGTTTTTTTATGTTTCTTAATCCTCTCCTATGTGCTAACTAAAAAAATTTTTTTAAATCATACTGTACGCTTGGTTTTAATCTCTTATGGGTTGCTTTATGTAAATTGTTCATATATTTGTAACTTCACTGTCTCCAAGCAGCTGTGTACAGAATGGTGTCATTTCCAAAGTTCCAACTCTTACTAGAATGACTTTAGGTTCTGGGTTTATGATACATGTTGAGGATGACTCAGCAGGAGATATCATAGTCTGCAAGTGTAAACTACAGCTTGAAACCAACGTTTTGTGATCAATAATGTTTATGCATATTAGTCATGTTAGAATAGACTTGAATAAGTAGTTCCAGAATAAACACCTTCTCTGCTTTGCATGCTGTGGTGAGATCTGCATAAATTAATGTATTAGCCTTTGATATTAATTTAGGCATATCCATATTCATAAAGCATTGATTATGCACAAGTGTAGGCTTTCCTTTGTTGCCTAAAAACACATATATCTAAGCCTATACCTGAACGGCAGGAAAGAGTTTGTTTGTTTTGACATCTCTTATATTGTATAAACACTCCTGTCTGTAGTCTGGTCTGTTCTCCTCCTGTCCTCAGTCTGGTCCGTCCTCCTCTCCTCAGTCTGGTCTGTCCTCCTCCTCTCCTCAGTCTGGTCTGTCCTCCTCCTCTCCTCAGTCTGGTCTGTCCTCCTCCTGTCCTCAGTCTAGTCTGTCTTCCTCCTCCGCATTCTGGTCCGTCCTCCTCCTCTCCGCAGTCTTGTCCGTCCTCCTCTCCTCAGTCTGATCCGTCCTCCACCTGCCTGCAGTCTGGTCTTTCCTCCTCCTGTCCTCTGTCTGGTCCGTCCTCCTCCTGTCCTCAGTCTGGTCCGTCCTCCTCCTGTCCTCAGTCTGGTCCGTCCTCCACCTGCCTGCAGTCTGGTCTGTCCTCCTCCTGTCCTCAGTCTGGTCCGTCCTCCTCCTGTCCTCAGTCTGGTCCGTCCTCCTCCTGTCCTCAGTCTGGTCCGTCCTCCTCCTGTCCTCAGTCTGGTCCGTCCTCCTCCTCTCCTCAGTCTGGTCCGTCCTCCACCTCCCTGCAGTCTGGTCCGTCCTCCTCCTGTCCTCAGTCTGGTCCGTCCTCCTCCTGTCCTCAGTCTGGTCCGTCCTCCTCCTGTCCTCAGTCTGGTCCGTCCTCCTCCTGTCCTCAGTCTGGTCCGTCCTCCTCCTCTCCTCAGTCTGGTCCGTCCTCCACCTCCCTGCAGTCTGGTCCGTCCTCCTCCTGTCCTCAGTCTGGTCCGTCCTCCTCCTGTCCTCAGTCTGGTCCGTCCTCCTCCTGTCCTCAGTCTGGTCCGTCCTCCTCCTGTCCTCAGTCTGGTCCGTCCTCCTCCTGTCCTCAGTCTGGTCCGTCCTCCTCCTGTCCTCAGTCTGGTCCGTCCTCCTCCTCTCCTCAGTCTGGTCCGTCCTCCACCTCCCTGCAGTCTGGTCCGTCCTCCTCCTGTCCTCAGTCTGGTCCGTCCTCCTCCTGTCCTCAGTCTGGTCCGTCCTCCTCCTGTCCTCAGTCTGGTCCGTCCTCCTCCTGTCCTCAGTCTGGTCCGTCCTCCTCCTCTCCTCAGTCTGGTCCGTCCTCCACCTCCCTGCAGTCTGGTCCGTCCTCCTCCTGTCCTCAGTCTGGTCCGTCCTCCTCCTGTCCTCAGTCTGGTCCGTCCTCCTCCTGTCCTCAGTCTGGTCCGTCCTCCTCCTGTCCTCTGTCTGGTCCGTCCTCCTCCTGTCCTCAGTCTGGTCCGTCCTCCTCCTCTCCTCAGTCTGGTCCGTCCTCCACCTCCCTGCAGTCTGGTCCGTCCTCCTCCTGTCCTCAGTCTGGTCCGTCCTCCTCCTGTCCTCTGTCTGGTCCGTCCTCCTCCTGTCTGCAGTCTGATCCATCCGACCCTCATGCACCTCTCACTGTATCCAGCTACATTTGGACATTTAGGGCTCGATTCAATCTGTATCGCGGAAGTTCAGCTCTATAGCTCGATTGGAATTTAATGGCAATGTTGCCTTCTTCGTGAAGATTGCATTCACGGTAAACACTACAGCTGCGAATCTAGCCCTTATTTAGACTCACCAACCATAAACAACCTGCAGATACTGTATTTAATATACTGTATTTAAAATACTGCACAGCTAGTGTTACTGTAAATGTATATATATATTTTAATCTGAAGAAAGTATGATTTTATTTAGATAGATACAGATCTGTAACTGTACCATGGTTTCAGGACATGGAAGGAGATCCGCTGGGAATCCTTAGGGAGGAAGATAACCTCTCCCTCTAGCCCTCTGCTGTCTTCCCTGCTCATATTAAACAGCTGAGATTGATCTGCTGCCATCATTAAGGATTCCATCAATGTCAATTTAATTCCACCCAACGCCTGGGCTCAGTAAACAAAGTTGGCATTGAGGACACTTCAGACCCTCACTGTGTTCAGTTACCCAACATTTCAATGTTGCTTAGTGGCAATCTTACCATGCAGTTTCACTGTCCATATTCTGCTTATCTTTGGATGACATATTAGGAACAACATGGGTCAGATCTTACTAGCCTGTTCCCAGATATGTTTGTGCTGTATAGCCATCTCCTTTGGTGGTTGTTATGCCAGACAGTATAAACAGATCTGGGATCAGGCTAATATAGCACAATTCATATCACAATCAAATCACAATTTATTTAAAGTGCATTTAACAAAGTCTCAACACACTTTGCAAATTAAAATAAAAAATATAAACAATTAATAGATAATAAGCTGCTTAATAAGCAACACTATGAGTTCCTCAATGTCCGAGTCTGAAATATAACCTGCTTATTCCTTTCTGGTTAGAAACACAATAGTTTCTCTATTGATGACCTGTCCGCCATTCAGAATGTGATACAAAAAGCCTAGAGTAGTGCAGAAAGGAGGAAGACGGACCACTTCCGAGTAGATTTCCTTACATTCAGCTCCCTGAAATAGATACAGTAGGTTGATCCAACCGTTTTCCTCAGAGGAACCTCAAAGAACAATACTTGCAGTATTCTAAATCCATACAGAAAGTCTGAGGATTTCATCAGACTGTTCTGGCTGTTAACAGCCGAAGATGCGAGACATAAACACATAAATATGAATAGTTGATGTTCTATTTTAGCTTGCACCAAAGTGCAAAATATATTGGGGCGTTATAGTCGGAGTTTAGCAATTCACAATGAAAGCATTTAGTCCCTCAACAGGATACACAAAGTAACCAACTGTGTTTGTTTCCTTTTTTAGAGAAATATTTTTGAGCGTATGGAGAGAATTAAGGTCAAGTACATGCATAGCAGAATTCTGTCTTCAAAGGCCTTCATTTGGACTGGAGAGACACAACAAGGATATTCCACAGTGCATGAACATTTTTAAAGCAACAAAACTACCTTTCATTTTGAAATTATTTCCAAATGATGGGCAAATGCATGGTTGGGCTATTGCTATTGATATCTATTCATAAGATAATAAGGTATCCTGACAAACAGTATGTAAGGAAAACATGTCAAACATGATTGGTTGGTGACTTCTTGTTGACACGGTGTAAAGGCTACTACAGTATATCCATCTATAAATACCCTCTTATTCCTAAGTGTGCTCTGTATAAAGTCCGCTCTGGCCCCAAGCGAGGCATGTCAGGGAGAGATGTAGAACATCATGCCAGTGCCAGATCTATAATCTTATATCTACGTTGGCGGGGCAGAGGGGTCATACCAGAGAAGATAGAGGTGCCGTGTCACCACACCATCTCTCTCGCTCTTTCTCTCTCTTTCTCTCTCTCCTCTCTCTCTCTTTCTCTCTCTCCCTCTTTCTCTCTCTCCCCTCTCGCTCTCTCTCTCACTCTCTTTCTCTCTCTCCTCTCTCGCTCTCTCTTTCTCCTCTCTTTCTCTCTCTCTCTCTCTCCTCTCTCGCTCTCTCTTTCTCTCCTCTCTCTCTCTCCTCTCTCGCTCTCACTTTCTCTCTCCTCTTGCTCTCTCTCTCGCTCTCTCTTTCTTTCTCTATCTCTCTCTCCCTATAACCCCTCTATTTATCTTTGCCCCCATCTGTCTCTCTCACTCGCCCATCTCTCTCTTCTCTCTCTCGCCTTCCCTCTCTTTTACTGAGACTCACCCCTCAAGCCTTACAGACACATAACGGGTGCATTTCCTCCTGATGAATGATCTTTCATGAAACGGATTGTGCGGTATTATGAGAAAAAATAACTTCTATATGCATGGGGTCTTCACCGACCCACAGGCTACTTTAAAGAAGAGTTATTTCTGCAACTGTGATTACGTGTTTGTTTGTTCAAATCAGAGTGTATGGTCCTGTGTGGAGGTTCTGAAAATAAACAGACCCTAGCAATGATCACCTGTCTTCCTATTGTTTTCTTCCTTCAGTGTCAGCTGCTCTCAACTGTGGCTGGGGGTCAGCGTGGTGGTGGTGTCTGTCTCTCTCTGTCTTTGTGGGAGGTGTTGGTGGGGGTACTCTGGGGCAGCTGCTGTATACTAGACTAGAGTGACAGAGACAGGAGAACCTGGGGGGTTATGGATCTCTCTACCAGCAGCTTCCAGCCCCTGTGCAGGCAGCCAGGCGGTAGGAATGATTCAGAAGGAGAGGGGCTCTGACACCGGACAGGCCTAGTTTGGTAAGTTAACTGCCAAAGACCGCAAAGTGGAAGGCAATTCCCAACTTGGACAGTAGGAAGCGGAGAACTTCTGACAGACAGAGGGGGAGGGACTTGGGAAGGAAGGTGTGTAGAGATGGGATAGTACAGTATGCTGAGAGGTAATTATTTATTTTATATCCTACTACACAATGCAAATAATTTCTGTCTAGGCATTGCAGGTCTCTTTAAATGCAAACTGAAACCTGAGATGGATTCATTTTGAGTGAAGACACATCATCCCATTATTTATGAAACATTCATACAGGGAGACACCATCACATTATTTAACAAACATTCATACAGGGAGACACCATCACATTATTTAACAAACATTCATACAGGGAGATACCATCACATTATTTAACAAACATTCATACAGGGAGACACCATCACATTATTTAACAAACATTCATACAGGGAGACACCATCACATTATTTATGAAACATTCATACAGGGAGACACCATCACATTATTTAACAAACATTCATACAGGGAGACACCATCACATTATTTATGAAACATTCATACAGGGAGACACCATCACATTATTTATGAAACATTCATACAGGGAGACACCATCACATTATTTAACGAACATTCATACAGGGAGACACCATCACATTATTTAACAAACATTCATACAGGGAGACACCATCACATTATTTATGAAACATTCATACAGGGAGACACCATCACATTATTTAACAAACATTCATACAGGGAGACACCATCACATTATTTATGAAACATTCATACAGGGAGACACCATCACATTATTTAACGAACATTCATACAGGGAGACACCATCACATTATTTATGAAACATTCATACAGGGAGACACCATCACATTATTTAACAAACATTCATACAGGGAGACACCATCACATTATTTAACAAACATTCATATAGGGAGACACATCACATTATTTATGAAACATTCATACAGGGAGACACCGTCACATTATTTAACATTCATCCAGGGAGACACATCACATTATTTAACAAACATTCATACAGGGAGACACCATCACATTATTTAACAAACATTCATATAGGGAGACACCATCACATTATTTATGAAACATTCATACAGGGAGACACCATCACATTATTTATGAAACATTCATACAGGGAGACACCATCACATTATTTAACAAACATTCATACAGGGAGATACCATCACATTATTTAACAAACATTCATACAGGGAGACACCATCACATTATTTAACAAACATTCATACAGGGAGACACCATCACATTATTTATGAAACATTCATACAGGGAGACACATCACATTATTTATGAAACATTCATACAGGGAGACACCATCACATTATTTAACAAACATTCATACAGGGAGATACCATCACATTATTTAACAAACATTCATACAGGGAGACACATCACATTATTTATGAAACATTCATACAGGGAGACACCATCACATTATTTAACAAACATTCATACAGGGAGATAGGTTTTGTAATCTTCCTTGATGTGTGTATTCAGGTTGACATGTTCACAGGAACGTAAGTCTTACATTCATCCCTTTTCTTTTTCTACAGTTTTACTGTAGATGGGAGATATGGAAAACATCATGATAGATAGATAAACATTTCTAAGGAGATATGATATTTGTTTTCAGAGTACATGTTTAAATCCAATTTGTATTGAAGTACACTGTAAAAACAAAATCCCGTTTCAACTGATTAATATTAAGCAACTGATTCCACAACTTTTTTTTTGTTGTTTACTCAACGTTTCGGTCAAAGTGTTACCTGAACTTAACATTTTTAGTTGGCCCAAACTTAGCTCCAACTTGAGAAAACGTAGCCAAATTTCAGTATACTTAAAATTATGTGTTTGTTAAAATTGTATGTTCATTCAACTAGAAATTGTGATTTGGGCATCTTACCTTTTAAAAAAGGAACTAGTTACACACACACAGAGGGCTTTTAACATGCAATGTTTTCAACTTCCATATTTGACACAGGATTACATTGTGCATGTTCATTTTTACAGTAATTCATATTCAACATGTGCATGTTCATTTTTACAGTAATTCATATTCAACATGTGCATGTTCATTTTTACAGTAATTCATATTCAACATGTGCATGTTCATTTTTACAGTAATTCATATTCAACATGTGCATGTTCATTTTTACAGTAAATCATATTCAACATGTGCATGTTCATTTTTACAGTAATTCATATTCAACATGTCCTCAGCTGGGATTTGAATTTACAAGCTCTTGGTTCACAGCATTCTGATCTTCCTGCTAGTAATATTCCTCACCAACATTAGACAACTACACAGAAAAAAACTACAATTGCTTAAATAAGTGAATCAAATCAATGATGAGAGACCAGTCAGATTGCCTGATAGTTGAAACAGACATGGTGGCGTAGCAGGAAGATCAGAAAGGACATTAACCAAGAGGTTGTGAGTTCAAATCCCAGGTGAGGACATGTTGAATAATAATGACTGTATAAATGAACATGCACAATGGAATAATGTGTGTCAAATATGTAGTTGAAAATCTTGTCTGTTAAAAGCACTGTGTGTAACCAGTTGCACAGCCTTTTTTAGTTAAGATGTCCAAATAATAATGTATATAGTTGAATGAACATACAGTATGAGACAAGTTAAACACATTTTAAAATGACAGAATATTTGCCAATCTTTTCTCAAGTTAGAGCTAAGTTTGGGCCTATGATTTTTGTTGTTGTTGTTCAGGTAACACAAAAACATAGCTTTGGAACTAAATAATAATTAGTTGAAACAACTAGATTTGTTGGTGTTTAATTATAATTTTCTATAGTGTAGACTTTTTGCCTTTAATTGATGGCATGCTGTATAGTAGGCTTATAAATGAGTTGCTCATGGTAATGAGCAACATGGCTAGCAAGCAGGAAGCCCTCCAAATATAACCCACTTTGGTGATGTTGGGGATAAGTTATGACTTGGCCACAGTCCATCCCAAACACAGTGTCACACTGGAACAATTCCTGTGGTCTAGCATTTCTCTACAAGGTGGCTCCAGAGGCCTTGAAACCAAAGACCCCAAAGCCCAAGCTCATGGCCCCCCAGGCCCTTTCCGAAATACCCTTAGAAATGCATCTCATTCCCATCCAGTTCCTGGGGATCAAGTTTCACAGAGACAAATATATACTACACAAATACACAAACAGAGGCCCCATGCTGGAGCTCCACTGTGGGAGAGAGGCTGTCAGGGCAGGCCCTGATGTTAGGACTGTCTGGGTGTGAAACTTCATCAATGGTTAGTGTTCAGGGACCGGGCACTGGGACAAGGTTAGTCGGTATGGGAGATACGTCAGACACTGATTTGTATTTGTATTTTTTAAGGATCCCCATTTGCTGTTGCCAAGGAAACAGCCACTCTTCCTGGGGTCCATTAGTTCCTGCCAAGGCAGCAGCTACTCTTCCTGGGGTTTATTATGGATCCCCATTAGTTCCTGCCAAGGCAGCAGCTACTCTTCCTGGGGTTTATTATGGATCCCCATTAGTTCCTGCCAAGGCAGCAGCTACTCTTCCTGGGGTTTATTATGGATCCCCATTAGTTCCTGCCAAGGCAGCAGCTACTCTTCCTGGGGTTTATTATGGATCCCCATTAGTTCCTGCCAAGGCAGCAGCTACTCTTTCTAGGGGTTTATTATGGATCCCCATTAGTTCCTGCCAAGGCAGCAGCTACTCTTCCTGGGGTTTATTATGGATCCCCATTAGTTCCTGCCAAGACAGCAGCTACTCTTCCTGGGGTCCATTAGTTCCTGCCAATGCAGCAGCTACTCTTCCTGGGGTCCATTAGTTCCTGCCAAGGCAGCAGCTACTCTTCCTGGGGTCCAGCAACATTAAGGCAGTTATATACAATTTCAAATAATACATGACATTACATTTCATAACACTTTTCACAACACATGAAATGTGTTCCCTCAGGCCACTACTCTACTATCACATATCTACAATACAAAGTCCATGTTTATGTGTGTCTAGAGTGCGTGTCTTATCATGTGTATGTGTGTCTGTGCCTGTGTGTGTGTTTCTTCACAGTCCCCACTGTTCCATAAGTGTGTATTTTTATGTTTTTAACAAAAAAAATCTGATTCTACTGCTTTCATCAGTTATCTGATGTGGAATAGAGTTCCATGTAGTCATGACTCTATGTAGTACTGTGTGCCTCCCATAGTCTGTTCTGGACTTGGGGATTGTGAAGAGACCTCTGGTGGCATGTCTTGTGGGGTATGCATGGGTGTCTGAGCTGTGTGCTAGTAGTTTAAACAGACACCTCAGTGCATTAAGCTTGTAAACACTTCGTCGTGACGTACAAGAACGCTTCTTACAGGCTATATAATGCTTGTGTGTACGTTGACTTAACTAGGAGTTTTGTTTGGAGACACACTGGGTAGATAGAGGACATGTTTCACAGAAACAATTATGTTCCTCGCAACACGCAATAGGTAGCTATTGAAAAGGTACTGTGTGTCAACTAGGAAAATGAGAAGCAAAACAAAATCATAGACTACATGGCGGTCCAAGGGAGTGGCGTAGGCAGTCAGTGTGTTGGTATGGGACACAGGCTCGCTTCCATTTCTCACCCTAGCCTAAACTCACCCTAGCCGCTTCTCCTAGTCACTGAAACACACATTTTGACTCTAACCCCGTCTTTAAAACTACGGATTCCAACTCTAGTTCTTAAAAGTACCTCTCTGACACACACGCACACATGCACACACGCACACACACACACACACACACACACACACACACACACACACACACACACACACACACACACACACACACACACACACACACACAAGCACACATGCACACACGCACACACACACAGCCCAGCATGAGACTATTTAACAGTTATATTTAACAGTTCCTCTAAGTAAAACAGTCACAGAGGCATGGCTTTCCTGTCTGCATATTTAATGGGTTGAGATTAGAGGGCCATGAGCACTGAACTTCACATCACTTCGCATGTTAACAAAAAAGGGATCAAGATTTATTAAGATTCCGCCACCCTGGGGGTTTTGACATCATCTGCACTGTTTAAACCCTGATGTGGTTTAGACCTGCTGAGCAGTGCACTTCCTCTGAGCCCACAGAGCCACCCGCCTGCCTACCGCTGATGCTGCCAGAGTGACTTTTTTATGGGCTCATAATAAATACATAAGTCCCCGTTTCACCGTCTTGTAGTCTCCTGCAACGCTGCTAGGCAAATGGCTAGCTGGAACAGAATGGAAGAACCTGAGATTGGATTGGTTGGTTGGTACTCCCGTCTTTATGTGAAGAATTTCAGACATGAACTGGCAACTGTGTAAACACAAAGGATGTATAAGGCTTTTAGGGCACTGAGGTGTCAGGCATACAGTACTCTCATGCCAAATGAGGTGTCAGGCATACAGTACTCTCATGCCAAATGAGGTGTCAGGCATACAGTACTCTCATGCCAAATGATGTGTCAGGCGTACAGTACTCTCATGACAAATGAGGTGTCAGGCATACAGTACTCTCATGCCAAATGAGGTGTCAGGCATACAGTACTCTAATGCCAAATGATGTGTCAGGCATACAGTACTCTCATGCCAAATGAGGTGTCAGGCGTACAGTACTCTCATGCCAAATGAGGTGTCAGGCATACAGTACTCTCATGCCAAATGATGTGTCAGGCGTACAGTACTCTCATGCCAAATGAGGTGTCAGGCGTACAGTACTCTCATGCCAAATGAGGTGTCAGGCATACAGTACTCTCATGCCAAATGATGTGTCAGGCGTACAGTACTCTCATGACAAATGAGGTGTCAGGCATACAGTACTCTCATGCCAAATGAGGTGTCAGGCATACAGTACTCTCATGCCAAATGATGTGTCAGGCATACAGTACTCTCATGCCAAATGAGGTGTCAGGCGTACAGTACTCTCATGCCAAATGAGGTGTCAGGCATACAGTACTCTCATGCCAAATGATGTGTCAGGCGTACAGTACTCTCATGCCAAATGAGGTGTCAGGCGTACAGTACTCTCATGCCAAATGAGGTGTCAGGCATACAGTACTCTCATGCCAAATGAGGTGTCAGGCGTACAGTACTCTCATGCCAAATGAGGTGTCAGGCATACAGTACTCTCATGCCAAATGAGGTGTCAGGCATACAGTTGTCGTGTCTTTGGGTACCATTAAACGGAAGACATGTTTATCAATTAGCTCCCTGTAATTATTATCACGCGATTAAACTGATTAATCGTTTAATTGTAATTAACTAGGAGATCGGGGCACCAAGGAGAATATTCAGATTACAAAGCTATAATTTTCCTAATATAACTTTCCTGTACTATAATATTATATTCTATTATAGTATAGGCCGATTATCTTCTAGTTTAAATGGTGTATTTTACCTCGAGTCCAGTCTCATTCCAAACGTCGTAAATTGTTGTATCTGCACGAACCCAGTCTTTACTAAAATCATCCATACATCAATTGTCTTTAAATCATTTATTTACTACACTAAGTAATTAACAGAAAACAATACAAACAGTAATTATCGTCACAAAGGATTGGTAGAGGAATGTGCCCTTGTGGGCTAAACAGGCAGGTCGGCCTGTTGAACAATGGGTCATAAACGTTCAGCTGAGAAGTTACACAGAGTTCATTAATATTAACAATTGACAATTGAAGGCTCACTCATTCGGGAACAATTGCAATCAATACATATTTACGCTCAGTGTGTCGTCGTTCTTTGTTGGAGAGTTCGGTTCTGTTGGAGAGTCTCTCTCTCGGTTAGAATGGATCTTTCAAAGCGACATTCATTAATGTCGTCATCGAATGGTTGTTTCGTTGGTCTTCGCGTTCAATTATATAATTTACTTAGCTGCAGACTAATAATTAATATCAAAGACTTGTTCTTATTCTGTCAGTATCAATAGTCTAAAAGTTAACCACGTGGTATGGTTCACTTTCAGTAGAGTACTTGGATGGTCAAACCTCTGGCCATAGAGTGTAGGCCTGGTCTGAAGAAATGTAAATCAGGGGGTGTTTTATAGTGCCCATAGAACAGCTTGTCAAATGACGCCTGGTCCTGTATGGGTCCCTGGGGGCGTGCCTATGACTGAGTTAGATTTGGTTACAGAAATACAATTCTATCACATTACATCAGTACATAGCATCTCAATGTCTTACAAAAGCTTTATCCTTATTAATACATTCTATACAACCATTATGATGCTATCCAGATGAAATCTCGCGTCTTGTGACGGCCGGCCGCCCAACAACCTGCCCACTTGACCCTATCCCCTCCTCTCTTCTCCAGACCATTTCCGGAGACCTTCTCCCCTACCTCACCTCGCTCATCAACTCATCCTTGACCGCTGGCTACGTCCCTTCCGTCTTCAAGAGAGCGAGAGTTGCACCCCTTCTGAAAAAACCTACACTCGATCCCTCCGATGTCAACAACTACAGACCAGTATCCCTTCTTTCCTTTCTCTCCAAAACTCTTGAACGTGCCGTCCTTGGCCAGCTCTCTTGCTATCTCTCTCAGAATGACCTTCTTGATCCTAATCAGTCAGGTTTCAAGACTGGGCATTCAACTGAGACTGCTCTTCTCTGTGTCACGGAGGCTCTCCGCACTGCTAAAGCTAACTCTCTCTCCTCTGCTCTCATCCTTCTAGACCTATCTGCTGCCTTTGATACCGTGAACCATCAGATCCTCCTCTCCACCCTCTCCGAGCTGGGCATCTCCGGCGCGGCCCACGCTTGGATTGCGTCCTACCTGACAGGTCGCTCCTACCAGGTGGCGTGGCAAGAATCTGTCTCCGCACCACGTGCTCTCACCACTGGTGTCCCCCAGGGCTCTGTTCTAGGCCCACTCCTATTCTCGCTATACACCAAGTCACTTGGCTCTGTCATATCCTCACATGGTCTCTCATATCATTGCTATGCAGATGACACACAATTAATCTTCTCCTTTCCCCCTTCTGACAACCAGGTGGCGAATCGCATCTCTGCATGTCTGGCAGACATATCAGTGTGGATGACGGATCACCACCTCAAGCTGAACCTCGGCAAGACGGAGCTGCTCTTCCTCCCGGGGAAGGACTGCCCGTTCCATGATCTCGCCATCACGGTTGACAACTCCCTTGTGTCCTCCTCCCAGAGTGCTAAGAGCCTCGGCGTGACCCTGGACAACACCCTGTCGTTCTCCACTAACATCAAGGCGGTGACCCGATCCTGTAGGTTCATGCTCTACAACATTCGCAGAGTACGACCCTGCCTCACACAGGAAGCGGCGCAGGTCCTAATCCAGGCACTTGTCATCTCCCGTCTGGATTACTGCAACTCGTTGTTGGCTGGGCTCCCTGCCTGTGCCATTAAACCCCTCCAACTCATCCAGAACGCCGCAGCCCGTCTGGTGTTCAACCTTCCCAAGTTCTCTCACGTCACCCCGCTCCTCCGCTCTCTCCACTGGCTTCCAGTCGAAGCTCGCATCCGCTACAAGACCATGGTGCTTGCCTACGGAGCTGTGAGGGGAACGGCACCTCCGTACCTTCAGGCTCTGATCAGGCCCTACACTCAAACAAGGGCACTGCGTTCATCCACCTCTGGCCTGCTCGCCTCCCTACCTCTGAGGAAGCACAGTTCCCGCTCAGCCCAGTCAAAACTGTTCGCTGCTCTGGCACCCCAATGGTGGAACAAGCTCCCTCACGACGCCAGGACAGCGGAGTCAATCACCACCTTCCGGAGACACCTGAAACCCCACCTCTTTAAGGAATACCTAGGATAAGATTTAGATGCACTATTGTAAAGTGGTTGTTCCACTGGATATTATAAGGTGAATGCACCAATTTGTAAGTCGCTCTGGATAAGAGCGTCTGCTAAATGACTTAAATGTAAATGTAAAATTATATAAACAGTTTTATGGTAATATGGCTATATTGTCTCTTCTGAGTATCACAAAATTGTACCAAGCGGATCAGTTCGTAGCTGGATTCTTCACCAATCTTCCATACCTTCTCCAGAACACAAAATGTCGCTTGGCTCTCCAATTCTATGAGTTGGAAGAATTTCCTGTGTCTCTCTATGGGCCATGTGGCCAGAGACTCTCCTGGAATTTTAGAGTTTTTACGACCCTTTACACACAGGGTGGATTGGGGCAAAAAGGAGAGGGTCAACTGTCCTCCCTGTACCAAAAGAGGCCAACGTCATGACACAGTACTCTCATGCCAAATGAGGTGTCAGGCATACAGTACTCTCATGCCAAATGAGGTGTCAGGCATACAGTACTCTCATACCAAATGAGGTGTCAGGCATACAGTACTCTCATGCCAAATGAGGTGTCAGGCATACAGTACTCTCATGCCAAATGAGGTGTCAGGCATACAGTACTCTCATGCCAAATGGTGACATGCATGAGACTGGATCTGCTGAATGTAATCAATATGACAGTACTGGACATGATCTGTATGTACCTGTTAAGTGTTTGAAAAACTCCTGACTCCACACATGTTTAAAACGATTAAAAGTGCACTAATGCCATCCACAAGCATGGAGCCAGAATCATTTTCCTGTAAAAAGAATTCACAAACTCAATTTGTATATATAATCTGGAACTATCTAGATATATCCAATACAGCGCTCCACTTAGTATACCATTCTCTCCATAAAGATCCGCCATGAACTTTTCGACCTTTAGTCTCTTGACGTCCATCTAGGCAGAGTCAAGCGCGTGTGTAACGCCCTGGCCATAGAGAGGGGTTTTTTGTTCTTTATTTTGGTTAGGCCAGGGTGTTACATTGGGTGGGCGTTCTATGTTCTTTTTCTAGGTTTTTTGTATTTCTTTGTTTTGGGCCGTGTGTGGCTCCCAATCAGGCACAGCTGAAGTTCGTTGTTGTTGATTGGGAGTCACACATAAGGAGCATGTTTTTCCTTTGGGTTTTGTGGGGGATTGTTTTCTGTCTCGTTCATTTTTGACCAGACAGGACTGTTAGCTATCGTTGCTGTTTGATGTTTTGTTTATAGTGGTTCATTTTATTAAATATTTATAATGAATCCACAACCTCCGCTGCATCTTGGTTTTCTTGCGACGACAGCCGTTACAGCGTGTAAATGGAAGTAATTCCCGTTTTATGCACTTTTCTCCCTATGCATATTCTGACCTTGAATTATGCATGATAATATCATGTTATTCACCTGCTATTTGTTCAGGGTGGAGATCAAAGAAACGAAGGAGGTGTGTCTACAGATACTCCATATTCTGACCTTGAATTTAAGCATGAGAATATAATGCTATTCATCAGCCATTCCTTTGGGGTGGAGATCAAATAAATGAAGGTGTGGTGGAGCTGTGTCTACAGATAGTCCATATTATGACCTTGACTTAATTCACTCATAATTCCACCTCCTTTACGCGGGAGGAAATCGTGAACAAGGTCTAGTGAACCTTCCAAATGGAAAAGGCATATACTTTCATTTTTCGATAGAAATATTCAGCATTCTCCATGCACTGTAATTTATAAATCGATAACAGCTAATGACCAGAGCTAGGTAAATGAGTAATACCTTTGGAGAAGGGGATTGTAAATACAAATAGCAATTGTTTTAGATGATTGCTCCTCATTATCCCTAGAGACAAATGTGAAACCAGTCATATGGAAGCAAACAAAAAACAATATCAACATGACATGTATTGGGCCCTTTTCCACAGTAAAGTAGGCTATAAATAGCTGTGACTTTATTGAAATGTCTAATTCTATGCCCTCATAATTTGCAGCGATGAAATATGGAGACCACAAGCTATAGGCTTCTGTAAGGCCGAACCTACCAAGTTGATTTATGCGGGTTTATAATGTTTTAATTATATGCCCAGGATTTTCTGTTTTATTTGACAATTTGTATCAAGTTAAATAGTAGCCACTATCGGGAGGCACGTCAGTAATACCCACATACATTTATAACCGTAACTCTAGTGTTCTATTTGTAGCCTACATTTTGCATCATTCCATTCCGTTTGCCTTTCTTTCTCTGTCACATCCATGTAGTTGTTCCTGAGGGTCGCTAGCAATACTGGATCATATTAGCCTAACGTTGAGCAATAATTTGGTACCTGTAGCCTATTAGAACATTATGGACCTCAGACCAAACATACTGTGGCAGTTTAAACCGCCTGGTGCACGGTTCACGACGACTGGACCGTAGTCATTCCAGTTCTATAATTAGTGATGATTTGGGTAGATTCATAGGACTAGCCTATTGTTCGACCCCTATTGTAACTTCTTTAACCTTCTAAAATGTCATGGTTTGACTTGAATATGGCAACTTTTAGGATGAATCAAACCACTGTATTTTTTATTCATCGATATATTTTGGGATGTATAACAAGTTTGGAAATATCTCCAAAATAGTTTTTTTATGAGTCAAACATACATTCCTAACCTTAAACAAATCTACTTTGAAACAAAAGTATACGTCTCACACACATGGTTAAGGGGTTAACAATAAGACATCTGTACCATGTCAGATACTATAGAGTTGAAATGTATTACATTTTCAGTTTGCGTCCCAATATTACACTTTAAATACTTCACAGAAGACTGAAATATAACAAAAGTGTTTGACATAGAAAGACCGAATTTTCAGCGTTATAAAAAAAAAGTTAATTATTTATGAAATTATTAAAAATGTTAATAACATTCCATCCATGAGCTCATTTGACTACAGGAAAGGGCTACACCAGTTGGTGCTGAAACGGAAACACTATGCATATATTTAGATAGCTTCCTTTCATTGATCCCTAATATTCTGAACCCGTTGTCTTGATGTATTCTAGTTAGTCTGTCCACACAATTATAATTAAAAGTACACCGTGTTTTAAAGGGATTGCTTAAGATAAATGTACTGAAAACTCTATATTGAACGAAAACTCCATGAGAAAATCTGTTGGCCAACAAGTGGGAGGATTTTCAGCGGCTGAAATGTATTCAGCCAGCGCAATGGAACCACACCTGCAAAGCCCGTTACACGCCTGCATAAGGTAAATCTGAATATCAACTACTGAGAAGTGTATGATGATTAGCCTAACTATGTTTTTTTTTATTGCTTGATTTTTGTTGTTGATGCTTTGCAACGCTTTGAGATTCTTTATGTAATGAATAGTGCTATAAATATGAATTATTATGATCTATCAAATCCTAACAGGTCTCTATTGGGTTGGAGGTCTAGGTCTACTGTAAAGCTACCTAATCCAATCAAATGGGGACATGAGGTAGCAACAGGGCAGGACTGGCTACTACTGCTAGGATTAGATCCCATGTCTGCACACCAGAGACATGTCAGAGATTATTACACTGGCCTGTAATCACAACCTGACCTATAAAATATGACGTTCTGTTGCCTCTGCTCTGAGCAGCAAGAAGACACACATAATGTCCAACTGTGTATTTCAGAAACTAAACCCATTCTGTCAGGGTGAGGGTAAGGCCATGGTTCAGGGTAGCATCGTCTATGTTTTCGGCTGTTGGTCAATTACACCTAGCCTACATATTCAGGCATTTTGAGATATTTTTACGTGGACAGGTAACTCCCAAAAATATCTGACCTGATCCATTAATAAAATTAGGATTTTGTTTTTTGTGGGGTGCCTCAGTAAAGACCAACATTTTTCATTTAGGGAGGAGACTTTCATTTAGATGTACAAAATGACAGAAATGAATCCCTCTCCCAATCCCTCCCCACATCCCCATTGCATGATGGCAGGGAGTGCAAACAATGAAGAAGATCCCTTACACTTTGTTTTACATTCAAAAACTCCCGCACAAGCAATATTGATTTATCCTTACATCAATGAACTGCTGTAACACATTTGGATAAAACTTCTATGATTTATTTGCATATACAGTAGAACTGCATACAATATAATATACTTAACATAATATAACATCTTGTGAAACTCTTAACCCTCCTGTTGTGTTCGTTTCATGTTAATTCATTCTGTGTTCCCGGTCCAAAATGACCGCCCCATTATAGCTGATTATAAATCCATAATAATACATATATTTTCACCTAATGTTGTGTTAGATCTTTTTATCAACATAGGTTCTTGTGAACATTACAAGTTTTGAACTTCTATTTGCTATGTATGGCCTGTAGGCCTCATTGACTTGAGCACATACAACTCGTTTTTGAGTTTAAAAAAAGCATAATGTATGGATTAATTTGACTATAACAAATACTCAGATGAAACATATTGTGCTATTTATCACAGACTACTTTGTGTCAAAGTTAAACAAGGACTCTCTCCTCCTCACCAGTGTCATGATCAAAGATATGATCAAGAGCCTCACATACAGTATATCGTTTGGTCATTGTGCTGCCACAGAATGAATTGTGAGCAAGGCCTCAAAAAAGCTTTATATACCAGAGCTGCTAGAAAAGTTCTATATATTATGGAAACAATGTAGCGATTGTTTGTGAGAATGCCAACAGGTGTGGTTCCCGTGGTGGAAAGATTCTATTGGGGAAAGGTTCCCGTGGGGGTTGCCATGGAAGCCAAGAATAGGGAGTGAGGTGTGTGTGTGTGTGCTCAAACACACATGCATGTGGGGGTCTGGGAGAGGAAGTGTATCCATCTGATGAATGGGCATGTGACTGAGCTCAGTTTTATACACTAATTGTAGTGTCATACATTCATTTCTAATGACCGGTCAATGACTGGTAACATCACAGGTGTACAAAAGGTAAATAAAACACCCAAAATGTAATGAAAATCATCAAAATGTATTTTGTGTGTTCAGATGCCCTGTGTGGACAAAGTCATGGAACCTTATATGACAAACAGATTAAATGAGCTACATTTTTCAGAGAAAACTTGTAAATCGGTCCAATTCGACCAGAACACAGCAGGAGGGTTAAAGAAGAAACAGCTTGAATCTTGAATGGTTTTAGGGGGAAATCATCCCCGTAATCCGTACTCCACAAATCCCTAACAGGTCAATGAGCTTTTTATCTTGTCATGGCCTGCCAGCTTAGGTAGTCTACTCTTTAAGATCCTCAACATTTTTCAGAACCTTTACATCAGGATTAAAGACAGTTCGAACACTTCAAATGAGTACACATTCATAAATCAGTATGATTTTCTATCTAAATGTCAAACAGAAAATGTACCATGTAAAAAAAGAGTTTATTTCACACTGAAGTGTCCCCCCAACCGCATCTCAACCAACCAAAACACATAGACATGATGCCATCTTGTGTGAACAGGTGGTACTGCAAGCCACAATGAAACGACTTCCCAAGTTATCTGATGGCGTTGATCCTACCATCTCAAAATAAATAATGCCTATCTCAGTTCCAATAACAAGACCTACCCAAAATGTATATTGTTTTAGCTATAACCAACTAGCACCATAATGCCATGGCCAGCCAGAGTGTTGCAATAAAGACACATTTGCATTAGTGTATACTTTGTGTGTGAAACAGAAGTACCGACTGCTGTCATATTTACATATTCATAATGCAGGCAACACAAACATGCAATATCACACTGTAAATAGGCAGATTGTTGAAACCAATTAATACACCACACGTACATTACTGTATAGTACAAAGTCATTAAACCATATAACACCATCTATAAAAGCCACTTCAAGAAAATAAGACAGAATAGAAAGGCAGAAAAATATACATAATAAAAAGGTATATTCTGCAGTTCAAAAAGCTAATGTTGGAGAGTAGAGGAGAATGGTAAATATAAGTAAGATACGAGTGTGTGGAGAACTGTGATTAGAGTCGTTATACCGTAAGTAGGTGAATGTCCCAAGTCTTTTACCTGTGGGTTTGCAGGTGTGTCTTCAAATGGCCTGCCTGGGTGAAAGACTTTCCACACACGGTACACTGAAACGGCCTCTGGCCTGTGTGGATAACATAGTGTCTTTTCAATTTCGAGGGAGCCTCGAAGCTTTTGAAGCAGATAGCACACCGATATGAGCTCGCCTGCCTCTCTTCAGCTGAATGTCTTGGAGAACACCTGTGATGATTCAGTTTCCCCTTGGTGGTAAAACACTGACTACAGTCTGGGCAGCCGTGAAGGTCGTTGGGAGGTTCCGACTTGTATGTAACATTAAACTCTGACCTAAGCCCAACCTCCAACCTTTCCTCCTCTTTAGCTCCATATTGTGAATTAGTGCTAGGAGATTCTAAAGGGCATTGATACAGATTTAACTTGTGATTCACATCAACTGGTATTTCCGGTTGGTCACTGTGGCTGGGTCCTGGTTCCTCCAGGTAAGGAAGACGGTGGGTAGCAATTGGATATGTCTGTTTGTTATTTGCGGTTTCTTGGTGATATGGATAGGGGTTTAACCAGTTGGGAATCAGGGGGTGGTTTTGCTGTCCATAATATTCATCCGAGGGAAACTTGTCCACATGTTTCTCTTCAGCAATATTCCAAGTGCTCTTTGTCAGTTGAGGAGGCGAGATACATTTCTGCTCCACTAGGCAGTTATTTTCTGACTTCATGCTTTTTATGTCTTCTGACTGTTCAGGGGTTGGGGTTGTTTCATTCTTTCTGATGATTTCTGTTGATTGGTTCGTGCTTTCTGTTGAACAGTAGTGAGATAAGGATTCACCACCATTACTATTTTGTATGTTATTTCCAAAAGTTTGACTTGGGCCTGGTTCATCTGGATGAAGACTTGCTGCAAAGATGTGTCCCTCCGAAACAACCCCAGCCTCAGGGGGAATGTTGTCCAGTTGAGCCAAGTTAATGTTCCTCTGTTGACCATCCTCATGCAGTGTGGTCTTACTATTGTGGACCTTCATGTGAGACTGTAGGTGGCAGAGCTGTCTGAAGGACTTACTACAGACGGCACATCTGAAAGGCTTGATGCCCATGTGGACCAATAGATGTCGGGAGAGTTTAGAAGGATAGTCAAACTTCTTTAGACAGGCCATGCACTGGTACCCCCCCAATTTCCTAGGTGCAACAGAAGGCGGTGGTGGGCTGTTGTCGTTGTTTGTCAGGGGGCAGTCGGATTGAGTTGGAAGGACAGCAGAGACATCACTGTCACGTGTTGTCTTCTGACTCCTATTACAGAAGACTATGTCCTTTTCATTTGAAGATGGGGTCCTTTTTGGTCTTGAGAAAGACTTGGTCTCTCGGTCTTCACTATGACTAGTAGAGGGTTTAGCCTCTTTCCTTTGTTCATGAACAGACTGGTGCACCTTCAGATGAGCTTTTTGTCTAAATGTCTTGAGACAAGTGGGGCACTGATAGGACCTCTGTCCTGTATGGATCAGGGAATGCCGCTGTAGCTTGGATGGAGCATCAAAGCGCTTTGAACAAATTGGGCAACAATAACGCCCTCTGCCATGGATTGTGGGTTTGTTTTGAAAGATGCAACTCCTTTGTTTAGATATGCCTACCAGTGATTGGTGTGTTGGTGTGCTTTCAAACACATCACTGGTATTTGTGTAGTCTGTGTTATGTCCTTGTCTGAGAGACACAGGCTCCGCTGCAGACTTCCTGTTTACTGTATCACAGTCCAATCCAGGTAGCAGCTTCCTACTGGGGTTCCATGTAGGTTGTTGAGCACCATAGTTGTAGAGACTGTCAGTGGAGCAATGACTTAAGGTAGGTCTGACAGGTAGAACATACTGGCTTAGAAAACAACCAACATCACTGATGTCTCTGCTGCCTTCCTGAGGTTGAGAAACTTGGTCTAAATGTTCACTTTGATTTCTCCTCATCTCAGAAACAGACTCGTCCTTTAATAGAATAACCCCTGGTTGGTCGGGAGCATCTTCTACACTTTTCAAAACATTGTCGCTTTTTACGTGGTGAGCCTTCATGTGATTCTGTAAGTGGCAGAGCTGTCTGAAAGACTTACTACAGACGGTGCATCCGAATGGCTTGATGTCCATGTGGACCAATAGATGTCGGGAGAGTTTGGAGGGATAGTCAAACTTCTTTAGGCACAGCATGCACTGATTTTCCCTTACCTTACCTGTGTTTGTACGGTCAGTGCGATTAGACACAGATGGCTTATTGTTTCTGTCTGAGGAGCGAGTGAGGTCAATGTCCTGTGACGCATGCTTTGCACTGTTATGCCATTCTTCAGATAAGCTGTCTAAACCTTCAACAACATGTATTTGACTCTTTTCATTCAGCTCTGTATTGTACACTATAGCATTTTCAGAGTTTGAGAAATCTACTTGGGATGCATGGTCAGTGTGAGTTGGAAGGCAGGCCTTACTCGTATTATCTAACTTATCAGGGTGCACAGCAGTATCTGGATCTTGATGAGTTCGCTGGTGGACTATCAAATGTCTCTTCTGTTTAAATCTCCTGCCACAAATGTTACATGGATAGTTCCTTGGCCAGGGTTTTGACCTCTGGGGTTGAGAGAAAGATTTGAGACTTCTAGACTTGGCGACCCCTGAGTGAATGCTGTAGTGTACCTTAAGATGGGCCAGCTGCCTAAAAGCACGACGGCATAGGTAGCACTGAAATGGTTTCTGGCCTGTGTGAATCAGGCAGTGCCTCTTTAATTTGGACGGTGCGCTGAAGCACTTAAAACACTCAGGGCATTTATGAGAGTTTGAATTCTCAATTATTTTTGTATGTTTGTCCACTGTTTCATCTCTGGAGGATCTATCCTCATCCAGTGTCTGTTTCTCAGGTTCACTCCAGTCATCGTGGTCCCTGATTGGCTCCTCTTCTGTGTGCTGCTTCTCAAACCTTTCGACCTCGGAGTGTGGGGGATATAGTTCAGCGATACAGCGAGAGGAACAGAGAGAGTTTTCCTCAATTATGTGGACAGGTGCAGTAGGCCTGATGTCTACCTCCAATGTGTCCTCTGCACCGACTGGGTCCAAGGAGCCTGTCTGCAAACATGCTTTTGAGTTGTCTAGCTTTAATGGAGGGGTATTTTCATATCCACTTGGATGCAAGCTAGACTTTACATTCATCTTCTTCTGTTCAGTTCGTTTTGGATAAAGATGTGTGTTAAGATGGAGTTTCAGGTGTGCTAGTTGCCGAAATGCCTTTTCACAGAGGTGACACCCAAATGGTCGTTGTCCTGTGTGTGAAAGGATGTGCCTCTGTAGCTTGGATGGGGCGGAAAAACATTTCAAGCATGTGACACACTGATAATTCCTGCCCTGTGGCGTCTTCTCCATAACACCAAAGGCCTCCTGTGGTCCATGTTGCCTGGATAGCATTGTGTCTACTAACATCATTCTAGTTCCGCCGTGGCACATCCCAGCTGCCAATACGGGAGGACAACATCTGTAGTGAACAAATCATTTAGTCATTTACAAATATTGTTATGTATTATAGAGTATGTAAACTAAGGGGTCCTTATTACAGTGTAATTACATATGTCATTACACTGTAACAAGTAATGTAATTAATTGTAATAATTCATAGTTACACTGTAACAAAAACATGTAACTGGTGGTAACTGCAGTCTGTAATTACAGGGGTGTAAAAACAAATGAGTGTTACCATGCTTGTTACCAATGTTCAAGTTTCCGATAGCATCCCAACGCACCATATTTCAGCCTGTACAAACCACATGATAAGGGTTAGCCAATTGAAAACCGACCACCTCATTGACACAACTCTACAATAAAGGGCTCTGGATTCTGATGCCCAGGCGCAATGGCAAAAACGGGTTCACAAAAGAAATATCTGACATGCTACAGGCATCTTCTTTTTTTAAAGCCCATAACCATGTGTGTGAGCTGAATACTTTTGTTTCACAGTACGTTTAAGACTATGAAGAAACACTCTATGTGACCCTGATTTAGCCCACTGCGGTAAAAGGTTATTAACCATCAATTAAACATTTTTAGACACATTAATAAAAAGTGAAGTTTAAAGTTGTTACATAGTCATTTGTGCTTGCCAAATTGTAAGCCTTTTAAGCTTAGTTGAATAATAGTTTATGAATGAACTTAAAATGGTCATAACGCAAAATCTTATTCTGTCATGTAACCTTGCAAGGGTTTCACTGTTGAGGAACATTCTCACTTTTGGATGGGATGCATTGGAGCAATTATTTATTTATCCCAGGAATTAAGGCATCATGTCAAGACCGCAATGATTTATACATACTGCATCATTGCAAGATCTGTCCATCTGCGCAACACGCTCGACATAACAACGACCTCGAACATGCCCACATGTGCTGATACAGTGCGCATAGAACAGGGTCAAGAAGAATGTCAGTGTGCAAAATACAGACATGAAAGATTGCCGCAAAAGATACAAGTGTTGTAGGTTAAAAAACGTCAATACAGAAGAGAGAAAGTACGTTTTCCATGCAATTTGTTCTAGCTTTTTGGAATACATGAATTCGGCTGGACAATTTAACATAGGTAGTTCGCTAGCATTTTCTAGCTAGCCTATTGTTGTAGGTACACAATAATTACAAGTACACCAAGATGAACTTCATTTTAACTAGCTAGATCCTGTGTAACACCTAGTAATTTCATTGTACTTCTACAGATATTACATGTACTCTGTGGTGTACCAGTGTGTTTATCCTCCCACTTGGATGGCACTTCCAGAAGCCTTAAAATAAGGGCCAGGTTGTCAGGAACATTAGGAACAGCTTCCTAATATTGAGTTGCACTCCCTTTTGCCCTCAGAACAGCCTCAATACTCATACCCCATTCAAAGGCACTTAAATATTTTGTCTTCCCCATTCACCCTCTGAATGGCACACATACACAATGCATGTTGTCTCAAGGCTTAAAAATCCTTCTTTAACCTGTCTCCTCCCCTTGATCTACACTAATTGAAGTGGATTTAACAAGTGACATAAATAACTTTACCCTGGACTGACCTGGTCACTCATGAAAAGCGCAGGTGTTCCTAATGTTTTGTACACTCAGTGTATAATTACACGTTAATTACAAGTGCCCCTCAAGATACACTTCATGTTTACAAGCAAAATCCTGTGTAGCACCTTGTAAATACATTGTACTTATGCAGATATATCATGTACTCTGTATGGTACTTATGGGTTTATCATAATGGGTAACATATGCATTCATTATGAGTTCTTTTTTTTATTATAATTTTAAATAATATTGCGTGACTTACAGGGTTAAGTGCCTTGCTCAAAGGCACATTGATACATTTTTCACATAGTCTGTTCGGGGATTCGAACCAGCAAACGTTAAGTTACTGGCTAACCACTAGGCTACCTGCCGCCATCTGGGATGACACCCGTATGGTAGACCCCAGTCAGTGAGGTTGACCTATCTATATTTGATCTGTTTTTGTAAACTCAACCATGTTAATTAACCCAGATGGTACACTTTTTGGGGGCAAGTGCTAGCAAAAACATTGAGTGGTGATTTTAAAGAGTGCGCATTCACGGGTAGGTAATTATAGCCTATTGAGCCTCCAATTGTTTAAATCTCGCAACACGCAGCGCATCTGTCCACAAGCAATTACGACCTTATGACGGTTATTATTGAACCGGATGCAGCTGAGAAGAAAATAAACCCTTATTTGATGTTAAACCACTGTAATTACAGACTGCAATTACCAACAGTTACATGATGTTATTACAGTGTACCTATGAGTTATTACAATCAACTAACGTTACAATGCTTGTTACAGTAGTAGTTACACTGTAATAAGGACCCCTTAAAATGAAGTGTTACCAAATAATATCCAATAGAATAACATTTTTACAAACATTTGCTAGCTAGCTAGCCAACAAGGGAGGCTGGTTACTTTTGAAACAGAGCTAGCTAGCTAACGTTAGCTACCCACAAATGTATCTATGAAACAAAATTCATTCGATTAATTTCTGCCAACTCACCTTATGGCAACCTTTAGAAATGGCTAAATCACGCCCCACAAGCTATTAAGTAACAAATACTGTTATTATTTGACAAAATAAGCATTTAGCTTGCTATCTAGCTAACGTTATGCTAAAACGTTCACTTTCTCCAAAACAAGCCTTCAACTGACGTCTATTATAAGTGCACGGGCGGAAACGTTATCGCAATTCTAGGTTCCTAGGTTTATAATCCACTGCGGAATGCATGGTGAATTGCTCAGAAAATGTAAATATGATCAGATTCGCGGATAAATCTGATTGTGTGCAATAATCGTGGTGAGCTATGGGTCCGATTTGATGGTAGGTATTTGTATATATTTTTAAGCATAATATTAACATAATATGTAAGATAATATTATATTCTTCTACTCTAAATATTCTATAGAATATAACATAAAAGGTTAGCATGTGTCACGTCCTGACCAGTGGCAGGGGGTGTTTGTTTAGGGTGTTTCGGGGTTGTTTGGGTTATGTTCTATGTTAGTGTATTTCTATGTTATTTCTAGTTGGTCTATTTCTATGTGGTGTTTATTGGGTTGTCCTTCAATTGGAGGCAGCTGCTTCTCGTTGCCTCTGATTGAAGGTCCTATTTATAGGGGTGTTTGTTCTATGGGGGTTTGTGGGTAGTTATTTCCTTGTTTAGTGTTTGTTGCACCTGACGGGACTGTTTGGAGGCATTTGTTTTTGTATACGTGTTTATTTTGTTTTTCCTTCTTCAAATAAAAAAAGATGAGTATACATTTTCCCGCTGCGTTTTGGTCCACTCCTTATGACAATCGTGACAGCATGGAATATAATATAAAAACAAGAAAAGCAATCTAACAGGGAGGCTCAACTTTTTAGTCTTATATCTCATAAATTATAGAAATGCAGAGCAAGGCTGTCCCCAAGTCCTGCCGTTGTTGTTGAGACATCAATATAAAATATTCAGTAGCCTAATCTGATTTACTCCTGAAAGTTCACACTGACAATAGAATATAATATCTTAGAAGCATGCCTTGGGTGATGCATGCACCATTTTCCTAGCCTGGTCCCAGATCTGTGCTTTTGCCTACGACATTGTCAAGCTAAATGTTTGGCATGATAGCGAAGACAGGTCGGCATCCAGGCTACCATTTTCCTATAATTTTCCGAAGAATAGATATGTATTACCATCCAAAACAGTAGCATTGAAATGTAGCCAATTCCTTTCAGTTCTTCTGTTGAGATACCATTTATCCCATTGACAGTTAAAGGGGTCAAAGCCATACTATTAACCACTGTGGAACACTTGCAATGAGCTGGAAGTCAAATCAGTCATAACAGTTGCATAAACAGTGACAGAGAAAGAACATCATGTGTGCGTGGTCAAAAGCCTCCGGAGTCCTCAGGGCATTTAACAGTAGAGGGGAGGTGAGATGTGTGTGTTTTAATAGATTTTATTTATTTGTGCAATTTTGTATTTGAATAGCCTCAACCCCCATGGCTAATGAGGGGTCTAATTACCTCTGATTAGCATTCTGGGGAAATAAAAACACAGAACGTTTCTGGAATTGCCATTTAAACGTCACATCTCCATATTTTTTTTATGAGCGATCATTTTACCACTTAGATTTACAATTTTGCTTTCAGCCTGACATATGAGCGGTCTACAGTAAGTATATTCAAAGATGTAACGGCTGTCGGGAGAGAGAGTAGACCAAGGCGCAGCGGAGTTAGTGTTCATCATGATTTTAATTAACGTAAGAACACTATACAAAACTGAACAAAAACACCACAGCAAAACAGTCCTGTTAGGAAATAATCTAACAGAAACAATTACCCACCAAACCCCAACGGAAAAACAGGCACTTATCAGCTGTGCCTGATTGGAAGCCACACGGCCAAAATCAATGAAACAGACAACATAGAAAATGAACATAGAACGCCCACCCAATGTAACACCCTGGCCTAACCAAAATAAAGAACAAAAAACCCCTCTCTATGGCCAGGGCGTTACAAAACAGTAGGACATTAACAATACATTATTTTTGTTGTTGTTGACAAATTCAAAGTGGGATTTTGATTTCCAGTGAAAAAGATCTCCCTGCTCCGCTCCCTCTGCAACCTGCCCATGGGACATGACAAGCCTGGACCCATCGCTTTCCCCGCTCAGTCCGTATCTCTGTGGAATGATGCAAATGATGACAAATTCCTTCATTCCTCATCATGCATGTGCAGCTAATCTGCGTAACACACAGGGATGGGCAGATCTTGGCACTTGGCTGAGGGCCAGGCTGACTGATTGATTGAATCCCAGAGGGTTGGCTCCGTCCCCTGGACTGTAACATGCTGCACCATCTCCTCAAGCAGGGTTCTATTGACTCTGATGCCGAACCCAAAGCTCCTCTGGTACGGAGTGATGAAAACACATTATTCCCATTAGCCACAGAATACGTCTGTCGATTCCATTCATATTACATTATTGTGTGGTTGGTTGTACATGGTGATTGACATGGCTGGTGATGTAAATCAAATTTATTTATAAAGCCCTTCTTTCATCAGCTGATGTCACAAGGTGCTGTACAGAAACCCAGCCTAAAACTCCAAACAGCAAGCAATTCAGGTGTAGAAGCACGGTGGCTAGGAAAAACTCCCTAGAAAGACTAGAACCTAGGAAGAAACCTAGAGAGGAACCAGGCTATGAGGGTTGGCCAGTCCTCTTCTGGCTGTGCCGAGTGGAGATTGTAACAGAAAATGGCCAAGATTTTCAAATGTTCATAGATGACCAGCAGGGTCAAATAATAATAATCACAGTGGTTGTCGAGGGTGCAACAGGTCAGCACCTCAGGACTAAATGTCAGGTGGCTTTTCATAGCCATTCAGAGTATCTCTACCACTCCTGCTGTCTCTAGAGAGTTAAAAACAGCAGGTATGGGACAGGTAGCACGTCTGGTGAACAGGTTAGGAATCCATAGCCGCAGGCAGAACAGTTGAAACTGGAGCAGCAGCACGGCCAGGTGGACTGGTGACAGCAAGGAGTCATCAGGAGTCATCATATTGTCTGTGTTTGTGTGTTTATATATATATTTTTATTTTTTATAATTTTTTATTTTTATTGAACCTTAATTTAACTAGGCAAATCAGTTAAGAACAAATTCTTATTTACAATGACGGCCTACCCCGGCCAAACCGGACGACGCTGGACCAATTGTGCGCCGCCCCATGGGACTCCCAATCACGGCCGGATGTGATACAGCATGGATGTGTGTGTGTATGTGTGTGTGTCTGTGTGTGTGTTACTTCATTTAATGTCACATTTTAGCTCATTGAAGTAAACACATGAGACGTATATCTCTTGCCTCAAAGCTTAACCAGGGATGTACAACATGTTTTTTAACAGGCTTTTTAATCCACAGATGAGGACACATATTCATCACCAGGTGGCAGTAGTAAGTCACAGAGCAGTTTGTGCCACATAAATTACAGACAAAGGCATTGCCTCATTCAGAATACTGGAGAGAGGCAATACAATTTTGCACAGAAAGTAACCATCACTTTAGATGCTATTACTGTTACTAACTGTTCAGTTTTGTAGTATTTGATCACTGTCATAGCCAGGGACCATTCTGTAATTGGAAACACAATCACTAATTCAAAATGTATCACGAATACAATTCTACCAAGACAGTAGACAGCTTCACTAGGGACATTTGTTTTGTCCAGGTGCTACCTAGCCTACATTTATCCAGACAGTATCAACTTGTGCTTGTCCCTCCAATTAATTCCTGTCCACGACCGGTCTAATTTCTCCCGACATGGCAGGACAGGGCTTGGCCTGTGATGAATGTGACATTAACAGGAGATGAAGCCGAGGAGATGCGACGCCTCCAGTCCAATAGTGGCATTTGTCCATGGTATGACCATCTTGAAACAATCAAGGCTTATACTTTTAGGGGTTAAGGAACCTTCTGTCTTATGTAACCATACCAAGCATAACATATCGTTCTAATTACGCTGTCACTGATTTACTTTTACTATGTTACCTCTAGTCCTTGAGGCCAGGCTGGCCAGCGGCAGAGTTGGGGCCACTGACTAAAATGAATGACAACGTTGGCCCCGTCTTTGTTTCTCTGTGTGACTGCCCTGTGCCAAACACAGTCCCCAAACATGACCCATCTCACGTCAATTCAACGTCTGTTCCATGTTGATTCAACATCATTTAATTGAAATGACGTGGAAAATGTTTTGATTTAACCAGTGTGTGCCCAGTGGGACATTAACCCCGACAAATCTGTTCACATTATGCACAATGACATGTGATTATTGGACACAGAGGCCTCATATACCTTGGATTGTTGTTAAGTTCAATGCTAAGGTCATAAAGGCAAAACTGAGGGTGGCTATAATTCTATACCATTTAAAAAGAGAAAATGATTGGATGTGTAGGCTAGGCTATATATTGCTGCTCTAACGGCTAGCTATAGTTTGATTATGTGAGGTAAATTACACACAACATTTGGTCAAGGTTTTGCTATCCTCCCCTACACCAAATGTCTTCCTTTGTTTCCTCACAAACCTTTATGAAACCACACTGGCTACACCAAGGTTACAATAACTGTGATCTGTATACCTCTCTCTCTCTCTGTGTGTGTGTGTGTGTGTGTGTGTGTGTGTGTGTGTGTGTGTGTGTGTGTGTGTGTGTGTGTGTGTGTGTGTGTGTATAGCTTAGCCTAGCCTAGAATTTTAGGATCACCACAGTTTGTAATGAAGAAATGAAATAACCTTAAGCTCAATGCACTGCTGCACAGAAAATGGTTTCTATCTGACAAATGAGTTGGCTGTGGCTGGGGCAGGCTCAGATGGGGGGGGGGGGGGGGTTAGGCTGCTTGTATCAGGCTGCTGGGATGCAGCTCATTCCCGGGTCATACATCATCCTGCTGACACATCCACTTAAATCAGAACCATTCACATACAGATGGAATCCTCTGTTTGATCATGGATCAGCCTATTGTTATACAATATATGCTCAGTGGAAGAAAGAGTGTGTGTGTGTGTTTGTGTGTGTGTGTGTTTTACATTTCCGCATTCCAGCCTGTGTGTGTGTGTGTGTGTGTGTGTGTGTGTGTGTGTGTGTGTGTGTGTGTGTGTGTGTGTGTGTGTGTGTGTGTGTGTGTGTGTGTGTGTGTGTGTGTGTGTGTGTGTGGTGCGTGTGTGTGTGTGCGTGCGTGTGTGTGTGCGTGCGTGTATGTGTTTTAAAATGAATCCATTCCAGAGTGTTTGTTTGTGTGTGTGTGTGTGCGTGCGTTTGTTTGGTTTAACTATCCTTGTGAAGACCAGAAGTCCTCATAGGATAGTTAAACAAGGAAAATACGGACAGGTGGGGACATTTCGCCGGTCCCAACAAGGAAAAAGGTTATTTTAAGCTCAGGGGTTAGGTTTAGGTTTAGGTTTAGGGATTAAGGTTACTACAAGCTTCACTCCGTTGATTTATGTGTGTCCATGCGTTCATGCAGTGGTGGTAAAAGTTCCCAATTGTCATACTTGAGTAAAAGTAAAAAATATGTTAATAGAAAATGACTCAAGTAAAAGGGGAAGTCACCCAGTAAAATACTACTTGAGTAAAAGTCTAAAAGTGTTTGGTTTTAAATATACTTGAGTATTAAAAGTAAAAGTATAAATAATATCAAATTCCTTATATTATAAGTTAAGAATCATAAATTACCAAACCCGTTCTCAGGAATGGATAACATTAGAGATCCCTTCAGTCTACACAGATTTGGGAAAATCTGCATTTAGATTTTTTGCCACTAATTTCTGGAACAATCTGCAGAGTTCACTGCAGTTAGATGTGCTGGTGCCATTATTTTACATTATTGATTGAGGACCTCTATGTAGTTGAATGTGATTGCTTTTCTTAAATATGTTTATTTTGGTTTATTTTGTGCTGAATTATATTGTTTTATACACATATATGTGTGTTGTTTTATAGTTCTGTTTTTATTGTAATGTATACAGGGCTCTCTTGTAAAATAGATTTTTAATCTCTATGTGACTCCCTGTTTAAATAAAGGTGAAATAAATATTAAGCAAACCAGAAGGTACCGTTTTCAAGATTAAAAAAAAATATATATGGATAGTCAAGGGCACACTCCAACACTCCGACATCATTTACAAGCGAAGCATGTGTGTTTGGATGGTCTGTCAGATCAGAGGCAGTAGAGATGAGGGATGTTCTCTTGATAAATGTGTGAATTGGACCGTTTTCCTGGCATGCTAAGCTTTCAAAATGTAACAAATACTTTTACATGTCAGGGTTAATGTATGGAGTAAAAAGTACATTATTTGCTTTAGGAATGTAGTGAAGTAAAAGTAAAAGTTGTCAAAAGTATAAATAGGAAAGTAAAGTACAGATACCCTAAAAAATGATTTAAATAGGACTTTGAAGTATTTTCACTTAAGTACTTTACACCACTGTGTGTGCTTGAGTTGGGTGGAATTTTTGGAGCAGCAGACACCTTTTGGTAACATGATATCGTCTCCGGTCCCACTCCCATGCACAAGGGGGAGGTAGCAGAGTTCATTTGTTATTTCACTTTGTGAAAGCAAGGAAGACCTTCCCTTGTAGTACTAGCTAGCTGGCAGCCTGGCTAAAAACATAGCAAACTAGTGTATTCACTCTATCAGCTAAAAATAGAATGTCATCATGTTTTGGTCATGGAGAAAATAGCACATGGCTAGCAGGTTACACTATTTCACAATAGCCTATAATCACTAGTTATTACTTCTAAACCAAATTCCTTTTTGGGTGGATTCTTGTTGTTTGGTTTACTGTTTGAACAGTTGCTGAGATTATATTTAGTTATCAATGCAAAATAGGCTACTTTGATGAATAGCCTATATAGCCTATAGATTAGATCAAGGAACCAAGCGACAACACGGCTGCGAAAGTAATGATATGGCACGTCTCCATTTTCAGGTAGTATAAAACTATGTAAAATTCTGGAGAGTATTACAAGGAGCCGTCCCTTTTGTGACAAAAAAACGCCATTGCGACACTGCGCTATGCTCCGTACCTTCTGTCTCTCTAACGTGTTCCATCTCTGTAGGGAAATAGGATTTTGAATGGGAATCAATTGTTTGTTTGCCACAAGGATAGTGAAACAAACATGTGTGTGTGCAGGTTTAAAACAGATTCCATAAAATCTATGGTGGTCCTCTGTAGCTCAGTTGGTAGAGCATGGCGCTTGCATTGCCTGGATAGGGGGTCGATTCCTGGGACCACCCATACATAAAAATGATATGCACGCATGACTGTAAGTCGATTTGGATAAAAGTGTCTGTTAAATGGCATATACTGTATTTCTTAAGAAAAATCATCCAATATCCCGACGACTCTGGTTTAGTGTCAATACTAACTCAGAGCACAGAGCTCATTACCATCGGTGTATATTTGTAAGTCTCTCATGCATTGAGCCAGCATATCCCAGATGCTGTGGAGTCATCTGTCCTCCATGCCTCCCATGCCCCCCCCTGTGGTGAGGGGAAATCAGCCTTCCCACTGCTGTCACTTCTCTGATCTCTCCTCTCTCCCCAGCCATGTCCAGTCTCCTCCCTAGCCCTCTCCCCAGCCATGTCCAGTCTCCTCCCTAGCCCTCTCCCCAGCCATGTCCAGTCTCCTCCCTAGCCCTCTCCCCAGCCATGTCCAGTCTCCTCCCTAGCCCTCTCTCCAGCCTGCTCCCTAGCCCTCTCTCCAGCCTGTTCCCCAGCCATGTCCAGCCTGCTCCCTAGCCCTCTCTCCAGCCTGTTCCCCAGCCCATTACCCAGCCATGTCCAGCCTGCTCCCTAGCCCTCTCTCCAGCCTGTTCCCTAGCCCATTACCCAGCCATGTCCAGCCTGCTCCCTAGCCCTCTCTCCAGCCTGTTCCCTAGCCCATTACCCAGCCATGTCCAGCCTGCTCCCTAGCCCTCTCTCCAGCCTGTTCCCCAGCCCATTACCCAGCCATGTCCAGCCTGCTCCCTAGCCCTCTCTCCAGCCTGTTCCCCAGCCCATTATCATGTTTGACCCTACTGTAATAGATGGATGGATGGATAACCCTAAACCTAAACCTACCTCCAGATTTGATTTGAACTCCCATGCGGTTGATTTGGCTGGGTGACTTTAAGTTGACCGTGTCTCCAGTGTGTTTGGATGAGGGGTGTCTCCAGTGTGTTTGGATGAGGGGTGTCTCCAGTGTGTTTGGATGAGGGGTGTCTCCAGTGTGTTTGGATGAGGGGTGTCTCCAGTGTGTTTGGATGAGGGGTGTCTCCAGTGTGTTTGGATGAGGGGTGTCTCCAGTGTGTTTGGATGAGGGGTGTCTCCAGTGTGTTTGGATGAGGGGTGTCTCCAGTGTGTTTGGATGAGGGGTGTCTCCAGTGTGTTTGGATGAGGGGTGTCTCCAAGGTGTTTGGATGAGGGGTGTCTCCAGTGTGTTTGGATGAGGGGTGTCTCCAGTGTGTTTGGATGAGGGGTGTCTCCAGTGTGTTTGGATGAGGGGTGTCTCCAGTGTGTTTGGATGAGGGGTGTCTCCAAGGTGTTTGGATGAGGGGTGTCTCCAGTGTGTTTGGATGAGGGGTGTCTCCAGTGTGTTTGGATGAGGGGTGTCTCCAGTGTGTTTGGATGAGGGGTGTCTCCAGTGTGTTTGGATGAGGGGTGTCTCCAAGGTGTTTGGATGAGGGGTGTCTCCAAGGTGTTTGGATGAGGGGTGTCTCCAGTGTGTTTGGATGAGGGGTGTCTCCAGTGTGTTTGGATGAGGGGTGTCTCCAGTGTGTTTGGATGAGGGGTGTCTCCAGTGTGTTTGGATGAGGGGTGTCTCCAGTGTGTTTGGATGAGGGGTGTCTCCAAGGTGTTTGGATGAGGGGTGTCTCCAGTGTGTTTGGATGAGGGGTGTCTCCAAGGTGTTTGGATGAGGGGTGTCTCCAGTGTGTTTGGATGAGGGGTGTCTCCAGTGTGTTTGGATGAGGGGTGTCTCCAGTGTGTTTGGATGAGGGGTGTCTCCAAGGTGTTTGGATGAGGGGTGTCTCCAGTGTGTTTGGATGAGGGGTGTCTCCAGTGTGTTTGGATGAGGGGTGTCTCCAAGGTGTTTGGATGAGGGGTGTCTCCAGTGTGTTTGGATGAGGGGTGTCTCCAAGGTGTTTGGATGAGGGGTGTCTCCAGTGTGTTTGGATGAGGGGTGTCTCCAGTGTGTTTGGATGAGGGGTGTCTCCAGTGTGTTTGGATGAGGGGTGTCTCCAGTGTGTTTGGATGAGGGGTGTCTCCAGTGTGTTTGGATGAGGGTAAACAGTGGAGCCTGCTTGCCGTAGTAGTAGTGGCCCAGGGGAAGGGGCCTAATGTGGCCTGGGTGGTGATGCAGAGAGCTGCCTCTGGATCCCTGAGGGATATGAATGTTGATTCAACATGTGCTCAGCCTTGGATATTAAGTAATTGGACGTGGAGCAAATGTCAAGCGTTTGTTAATTTCGGTGTCATGCAGCTCCGGGTTTATGGGCTGTGATCAGACAGAGGGGTGAGTGGAGGGAGTGGAGGGAGCGATGGCTAAGGGGCTGATGAGGCGTGACCTTACGGCGGGGTGCTGAGGAGGAGTTGCTGCACACTACGCGGATACACCCCGGATCTTAGAGCAAATCAAGGTCTGCCGTAGTAGTTACAGCTGTATGTACCTGTTTCACACTGTTGTGTCAATCTGAACTGTGCTGACTCGGATTCTGTTTTCACATTGTCCTGTACAGCACTGTTCCAGCAACTATGGTGGATGTGTAACCAGACCAGCGCAGTACAGCTCTACTCGGTTCAGCTCGGCTCAACTCATTAGTGTGAAAATTATATTTTCAGTATACAGTACATCATACAAGGAGAATCTATAGCCAAAAGCCAATTCCACAGCCAATACCACAGCCCCTGATCCATCCATCCATCCATGCCAGGCGAAAGACAAGCTTTACCCTTCTCTATGTACCTTCAGATTATGGAACTGCATGCTTCTCCAGGTTTCTACCTCCATCTTCTCTGTTCAGTGTACTTTGAATGTGAACCTTGGTCTTCCTTTATTTCCCCCAGTTCAGTCTAATGAGTATCATCTCAGTCCCTGGATGCACCCTCTCTCTCTTTCTTTCTTTCTTTCTTTCTTTCTCTCTTTCTTTCTTTCTTTCTTTCTTTCTTTCTTTCTTTTTTCCCACCCCCTCTCGCTCTCTTTCTCTCTCTTTTCTTTCTTTCTTTCTATTCTTTCTCTCACTCTCCCTCTCGCTCTCTTATTCTCTCATTCTCTCTCTCTCTTTCTTTCTTTCTTTCTTTCTTTCTTTCTTTCTTCTTTCTTTCTTTCTTTCTTTCTTTTCTTTATTTCGCTCACTCTCATTCTCTCTCTCTTTCTTTTCTTTCTTTCTTTCTTTCACTCTCATTCTCTCTCTCTCTCTCTGTCTCTCTCTTCCTCTCTATCTCTCCTTTGTGCTGGCTGGACAGGTGTCTAACTGAATGATGAATGTCCCTGTTTCTCCCCATATAATTGGCTCCTGGCTGTTTGGCCCGAGTCTGGCTCAATGTCTGCCGGGGCGGCCACCTCCATCTGTCAATCACCAACCTGCTGCAGCCTGGCTGGACCTCTGATAGCTATGCTAATAACCAGCCTAACAGACGATTGGTTGGGACCTGCGACGGACCAAACAACCAAGCTAATCCATTACAGCTCTGACAGTAATAATCTCCCCCCAAACACAGGGTCCCGTGTGCTAAATGTTATTTGACCGTTCCTGTCACGTCTGCGCTGTCTGGGGAACCGGGCTGGATGATGGATGACCCGGACCAGAACCCCCTCTCATTCATTAACTGCTGTCTGACGCTGGGGCTCGTCTCGTTTTTGAAATTTGATGTTTCGTTGTGATCTTTAGATTACTTTAATTAAGATGTGTACCCACTATAACACTCACTAGAAGCATTGTAGGTGTGTGTGTGTGTGTGTGTGTGTGTGTGTGTGTGTGTGTGTGTGTGTGTGTGTGTGTGTGTGTGTGTGTGTGTGTGTGTGTGTGTGTGTGTGTGTGTGTGTGTGTGTGTGTGTGTGTGTGTGTGTGTAAAGCAAACCAGTTTAGGCACCACCTTTGCCCAATCCTGATAAGTCCATAACCAGTGACAAAAACCTTAAGGCCAGAACTACCGCAGCTCGTTATGTCACGCATCCCATGCAGTCCCTGCAGATTATTCTGTCAACGAGAGATTAGTGTGTGTGTGTTAGTATGTGCGTACTGTACATATGTGCATGTACTGTATGTACTGTACCTGTACTTGTGCATGTTTGTGTATTTCCCTGCATTTCATCTTAGCTCTGCCTCACATGTAAAACACGATCATAACAACAGGACATTGGTGTGATGAGTTATCGATGGTTACAATCGAGCAGCCTCGCCATCCTTACAAGTGGCGAGTGGATCGGCGGACATGTTTATTTTGGAGAGTAATTGCAGTACTGTGATAGATGTAATCAGAATCAAATGGCCTCACTTGACAAGGGCAAATCAACAGCTCCTGCACTCTGGGGCACACCCATTAACACCAATGGTTTATTTTATTTTCTCACTCAGCAGCTGTGGACTCTCACACTGGACCTTGGATAGAATTCCACTTCTCCGACAACCTGCATGAGAGAAATGTAATTATATTCATAAAGAGTCTTTGTCGAAAGGTTCAGAAAATCCAAGATTTAAAGAAGAAGAAGACTTTCCATGATCTGAAAATAAAATGTAGAACAAGATGTTAATTCAATAGTCCCAAGTCTTGACTTTTAAGTTGCAATTTTTTTTAACATTAACATTTAACATGAAAAGGGTATTGAGAAATGAAGTTTAAACTAAACCATATCAGAAACATGTCTTTGGAACAAATGCCTGTTTTGTTATGGTGCTCTCTCTGTGAAAAGGGAAAACGACCGTTCTGCATTTCTGTGTTGTCGGCTCCTGTGGAGATTTATGTGATGCGAGTGGTCTGGGCACGTTTCCTCTCTGTGATGACCCTGTCAGATCCCATCGCAGGTGGAGGGCAGAGGCATTTGTCACACGGACACGGCCGTGAGAGATTCTCACCACGGGATTTCATCCTATCCAAAAGAGGGGGAACTAATGTTTTTTGAGAATGGTGGTCACCCCTGACCCCTACCAGAGAGACTCTGTCTTGGGGCAGAGTAACCCAGAGAAGATGTAGAGATCAAACACAGCGGTACAGCACTACTCATCCAGGATCACAGAAACTGCAAACAATCCATGATTCAAGCTTGAGCCAAAATGGAGGAATCTGCTATATAATTTACTATGGTAAATGTAGAGATGAAATAGCCCCAGTCACCAGCATGAACTTGAGGCAAAATGGAAGAATCTACTGTGTATTTCACTATACGTATACACATATTCCTAGTGTCAATATCACCGCAGAGTGAAATGGTGATGGCGATGAACTACTCTGTGGATTAAGAGGGATAAGTTCCTGTTTATAAATACACTCTGGCCCAGTCCTCCTCTGGAGCCTTGTCCTCTGTCTCAACCCTGACTGTTCCCCCGTAGAGGCCCCATGTTACCTCTGTCTGCCTCGGCCATCCGTCAGGCCCGACCCAGACTTTGTCGTTGTAATGGAGAACCAGATGAGCTCAGCGAGGTCACCTGGTGCTCACACTCACTCCTATTTGGGGAGGGGGGGGGGGGGGTTATGTGTGTGTGTGTGTTGGGGGGGATTGTGTGTGTGTGTTGGGTGTGTGTGTGTTGGGGGGGATTGTGTGTGTGTTTGTGTGTGGGGGGAGGGGGGGGGGGGTTGTCCTGCAGGAAGGGGGGGTCCTGGCTCAGTTCAAGAGTGTGCGTTTGTGTTTTTGTGGGAGTGTTAAGTCTTTGCTTCTAATGCATGCTGGGAACATATGGACATTTGATTAATAGTTTAATTAAAAGTAAAATATTGTGTAACACTTGAACTGCAAGGACCTGAAAGCTAGAACATATAGGTATGAAATGAATCATGTTCACCAGGTCAGTAAAACCCTATAGTGACCTAACGTCTGAAAATCTAAATGTGCTTTTTAAAACAACAGTCCTTCCCTGTAGTATTCATTTGTCTTTTCGTCATGGTGCCTTAGACAATATGCCTAAACAAATCTCACTTCTGTAGCTCTCTGCCTCTCAGTGGTTGCCCAATGACTTGACTGCTTGTGACAGTTGTAGCCAAACAGAGGGGCCGGCTAATCAAAATCATGTGTGTGTTTTGAGGTCCCATTGTGACCTCTGACCTTTAATTTCTCATTAATTTGCGCTGACATACAATATCTCATTTGTCAATGCTTTCCCCTATTCAGACTGTTCCGCATGTGCGATTAATTACGTTACACGTTGGTTGCTCATTTAAACATATGTTCAACCTTTTAGAGACAGTTATTAGCCTGCCAATGTATTTTATTTTCTGTTACATGAACATTATATACTATCCAGTGGAGGCTGCTGAGGGGAGGACGGCTCATATTAATGGCTGGAATGGAGTGAATGGAAGGGAATCAAACACTTGACAACCATGTGTTCCATGCCATTCCATTGACTCCGTTCCAGCCATTATTATGAGCCGTCCTCCCCTCAGCAGCCTCCACTGATACTATCACAAGTGTTACCACTGAAGTTAAACATTACCCCAGAAAGGGCAGACTATGGGTTTACTTTTATTATCAACAGAGACGCAAAACATTTAAAAGCTTATAATTGAATTACATACATTGACCTGATAGTACCTGAAGTTAATTCGAAACGAAAACGATAGTAAAGATTTAGGACTAGATATTGTAGTTTTATAGGCTAATCATGAGCTGCTGAGGACAATTAAATAGGTAGTAAATGTGTCTGAATGAAGTAGGGTTCCGATATGCCGGCTACAGTGTGAGAGCCTGTCACAGAGACTGGACAACAGTGGAAACTAAGTTGTCAGGTGAATAACTGGGACGACATCTGTCACTTTGATTGTCAAAGCAGCGTCCAGTGTTGCTAGATCACTGTCCAGCGTGCCTGTGCGACTTCTCCTCTCTCTTACCCTAATCTGAGTGAAGACTCTCATGTCCAAAGATCCCAGACGCAGAAAGACAGGGCTTGAGGGAGAGGCTGGACAGGATGAAAGGAATTCTAGAATATCATCTTAAAATGGAAAGGATGCTGATGTCAACAGACATATACTCTAAATGCAATATAAACATAAACACTTATAACAACAGAGACTGTTGTTAGGTAGCAAATCAATGTGTTCTCATCAGAAAATGTGACATTAATAAAATACCAATATTATGCACTCCTGTCCTTTTTCCCAATCCAGTGGAAAACTTAGCATATACTGAATAGCGAAATTAACAGGACATTCAAGTAACCATGGTGATCACTATTTAGTCCCTGTAGTACCATTCTCTCAAATAAAATGGCTGTTGAGAGATTACAGTAGTGTTACAAGCTGTCTTTCCTCTGAAGGGAAAGTGTTTCATTGGAGATATGAGGTCACCATTCACTACAGAATGATATAATAGTATCTCCCTGCTTAGCGCCATGACACATCAAGGTCGATACCAGAGAGAATGTTTAGAAGAGCTGACACATCAAACATCCCCATTCACCATCCTATAAAAATCCAAGCCCGACCGTCCTATTTCTGCCTTGCTGGCCCCTCTCTCAACTTTGACCCCTGACCTCTGGCATGTATTGCTATAAAACAGATGAGAGGCCTCCTGCTGCCCCACCTGATTTTCCTTGTCCCAAATATCCCAAATTTAAACACCAATCGTTCCCAGACAGGGAATTGAACCGGGGGATGAACATCTATCCATGTTGCAAGGAGTCTCAAAGAAATGCTTCAGAGATTCCGAGAGAGGAGATATACACATATGAGATTGTGTATGACAAGGCTGATTCAGGGGTCTGTAGCTATTACTCAGGTTGCCTTAACTGGGATCAGCGGGTTGGTGAAATGATCCAGGGGGTGAGGAGTAATTATATGCATCTAACAAAAGGTTTACTACTGGTGTTAGCCGAGTATGATTAGCAGGTGAATGTTGTCATTACTGCTCAAATCAATACATCAATCAATAAACCATTAATAAATACTGTCATCTATTGAAATATCCTGCCATGAACATGGGACCTATTTTTAGGGTATTTTAGGTGGATGACAGCGTCTTCAACTTAGAAGAGAAAAACAGAACCATCATCTTTTTTTGGTCACAAACCTGTTTTTTTTTATAACCCCTAACCCTGCACTGTTTTCTATAGCTTACATGTCACCGCAGTAAACGTGTCGACCCCCTGTGGATAATACCACATTTCCCGCCAGCGTCTTCCAGGCTGTATGACTACCAGTATAGGGCCTGAGCCTAGAGACCTCCCCAGCCTGTTCTGGGTGATGTCAGTCTGGATCTGGGACATGTGTGCCTGGCCTGCTGCCTTGACAGGATGAAGACATGACTGAACAGAGGAGTTGGGTGAGTAGGCTACGATTTTGTGAAGTAAAACCACCCGCATCACCTTCCAACCATCCCTCCATTCATTGACTGAGGAGAGAGAGAGGGGGACGTGTGTGTTGGGCAAAAAGGGTAATAGAGGGAGCGAGATCCTCAGATTAGAAATGACATTTGGTGATTTGGAATAAAAACATTTAGAGCCATTTCAGAGGGCACAGTCGCTGTAGCCATAAGAGCATGGCTATAGCGTGCAGAACATGTTGAACAGAGCGTGCACCTACTGTTCACTGTTCAATGTTGTTCTGCACGTGCAAACTTGTTGGAGAAAACACAGTGAACAGATAAACTTGGTGTTCATTTTCTGAGTGACTGTTTTCCAGATTTTATCATGCATCTATCTTTTCGTTAATCTTTGTCAATGTATCTATATGGTATAAATTAACTGGACATTTGGCCTATTAGAATCCATTCATTATTTACTTATTTCGGTTGTAGAGGCGCAGGTACCTTCCATTTAGCAGAACAGAAGAGTTGGCAGTATTCCATGCGCCAGAGAATGGATGTGTTCTGAAAATAAGAGTTCTCTCCCACGTGATGCTGCTTTCTGCGGGAGGAATGACCCATATTTCATGTGGATAGGCGCTTGTTTCCGGCACCCTTCAAAACGCATTTATCTACATCGGCGAAGGCTGCATGCGTTTTAGTCTGCTCTTTGTTTTTATGTACAGTACATGTGGAAAATGCATGGGGTATCTAGACCTATGCAGAGGATGTATCACAATGGGTTTAGCTTGGATGCCGACTCTAAATTTATATTTCTCTATTTTTCTGATGTGGTTTTGAACTCATGATCATCTCTAATTTAAATAATTAATGTCTTGGAATATTCAACCGTCCAAACTTTTTGTTGTTGGAGAAGCAGGTTTGGTTTATACGAATTTAAATAACACGACTATAAAGAAGGCAATGGTTGAACTTGTTTTATTTTTTATAATTTAATTAGGCCTATATGAAGTTAATTTACAGCTGTAAGATTACGAATTAAATAGCCTAACAAATAAATACATTTCCGTATCATGGATTAAACGAAAAACGAAAATACTACAATTTTTTTTATTTCGCATGCAGTTATCAGAGCTACAATATTGAAATGAATTTGATTTTAAAACGCACAAAGCTCTTAAATGCAATCCTACATTTAATCTTAGAAAACCAATGGTATCATTGATTAGTTATCTAAAATATTCACTGATGTGGAGGAATTTCTATTCGGTGAGAGATAAAAATATAGGCTAAATCTAAAAATAGCAACCGTTTCAAAAGGCATGATTATTACAGATTATACCTATAATAAGAGAAATATAAAAAACTACAGAAATAATTAGATGCCGTTCAAATAACACAATAACAATAATAATAATAATAATAATAATAATAATAATAATAATTTAAAGATAAAATATAAAACATATATATGAATAAAAATGAATAGGCCTAACGTGTATGCCTAACTCATAATAGCACATTTACCATTGGCCCATGAGTCTCTGCTCTCTTGCTTATGTAATTCTCCTCATCAATACAGTAGCACACCAAATCCGCACACTGGCTGACATTGATAAATGATCCAAGCAGCCCACAGCATTTTTTCTCAGTCCACCTCACACCCTGCATACAGACAGCAAACTAGTCAAACGAATATATCCTTGAAAAATAAGGCAATATCAACGAGTCTCATAATAAATCCATATACGAACGAATGTTTCTCAATCCACGTTTTGTTTTAGGCTACAAGACCCAGCTTCAAATTAATGTTTTGCTTTTTGCCGGAGGAGTGACATCATACCAATTTATTAGAAAATATATGAAATTCTCGTTGCTTCCACGGTTATTTTTGTGGCATATGCCTATTGTTTTTTTTAAAATAGTGTCTTGATAAAAACGACAGAGTGTGGCTTTGGGATTCACAGTAGCCTATCTCATATGTTTCGAAGCCCGGTAGGTCATCCATCATTCCTGCCAGCCTCAATCAATAAGAAATGGTCGTCTTATATCGTTCTATATCGACCAAAACTGTAACGTGACCTCGTGTGTGAATACGAATTGTTGTTTGTTAATACGAAGAAAAAAAATATTTACAAAGACATGCAATATTTAATAAATGTCACGAGGTAGCTAATATGCAAATGTCGCCCAAACAGCAAACCAAAAAAATGCATTCACTTCAGGTGTTATCCAACTGAATTAGGTCACAGGATCATATTATAGTATCAACTCAAGCTCTAACTTTTCTTTCTCTCCTCAAAAGGTTCTTTCTTTCACAGGAGAAATTGAATATGTGCCGAAAAAAGACTCTGAGGTCAAGTTTTAAAATGTGTTTTTATTTTGGTCTTTAGTGCAGAAACCCTTCTCTTCTTCCTGTGTGCTATAAAACTATTGTAACATGATCTAAATGGAAGTCGGTCCAAGATCCACCTTACCAGTATGACGTCACTCCATCAGCTCTTTAGTCTGATTTCAGGACAACACAGAACAATCCAAATCAAAACAGAATAATACAAATATATGAAATTCATTCAGTGCATGGGCAATAAAAGCAACTGGGCCACATTCAGAATACAAATAAAAAGAGGGCTTGTTTTTTTGTTGGGAGCTGGATGGAGTTGCCATCTGCAGTATCGGAGACAAGCTCCAGGCTGCAGACTCTAAGGCAATCTCTCTCTTTCTCTCTGTTCCACAGCACATAGGGGTGGGATTAGTGATAAACTCTCACTCCATAAACTAATGATCACAAAGCGCAAACATGGTTAAAACAGTCAAATGAAAAAGCACAAGTCTATACACCACAACAGTTATTAAAACTCTTTATCATCTTTTTAGATATTCCACAGTGGTTCAAATGGTGTGTTCATAAGATGAAGTGTGTGTATTTGTTTGAGTGTGTGTGTGTGTGAGAGAGAGGGAATGTGTGTTAGTGTGTGTGTGTGTGTGTGTGTGTGTGTGTGTGTGTGTGTGTGTGTGTGTGTGCGGGCTGTGTCAATATATCTCGGGCAAAGACTAAAAAGTTCTTGTCCCCATGGTTCACCATTGTAGAAAAATAAATAAATAATTTAAAAAAGAAAACAAAAAATGTGTCAAAATGTTGTTGAGGTCGTTTTAGCTTCCGTTGTTCATTCAGAAGTCTTTTTTTGTTTTGGAAGATTGTTGTTGTCTGCAAATGTTGTTGTTTCTGTTGTTGTTTATTAGTCTTCCCTCGTCTTCCTCTAGGCGTGGGGTTATTAAAGGTCAATGTGGGCGGCGTTTGTGCAGATGTGGTCCTCTATGTTCCAGTGGGGAGGTGAGGTGGGCGTAGTCAGATGACAGGTACAGGTGTGACTGGGGCGGAGTCACGCGCTCATTGGACCAAGCGGCAGGATTTTCCCTGAGCAAACCATGGAGGCCTGTAACACAAAGAAGGAGCCTGGGTCAGTCTCTTATACAAACATACCCTAACACACGTCAAATACAGAACCAAAATCTTATAAGGTAAAGACAATGCTATACATGACTGAGCCAGACATAGGTCTTACAGCTGGTACATACATTTGGACATTGCTGGTTCAGTGGTGTAATTCTTAAGGGATCTTTTAATTGACAAACGTTATGGCTCTGATTCCATTATGCATGGGATAAGTGCATTTTACTGCAAAACAACCCCACATGGAACCCTGGGTAAATGTACAGCCGTCACAATCAGCATACGGTCTTGCCACAGATTAAATGAAGGGAGGAGAACAGCCTCCTGTATTACACCATTACAGTAACCGGTCAATGATCATTCAATGAGAAATGATTGGATGAAATAGTCTCAAAATTATATTATTATTCAGCTTGAGTGAATAAGATATCTCTATGTGGACTGTATTCTAAATGTTGGCGCTGCACCCTCGCTGCTATCACCCTCATGCTCTTTGGACTTGATTAGCAAAATCAGGGAAATGTCGGGAAGGGAAAAGGGGCTGTGTTGGCGGAACTGGCACCCAGTGAAGATTGAGGCGAACGCGGGGCTCTCTATTTACATATAAAGAGCTCAATTAATCAAGGTAAGTGTCATTATAGCGTGGCTCATTGAGCAGTGGAGTGTGGGTGTTAAATAAAATCTGGTGAGCTCCAGTGCCTCCGGCAGGCAATACGTCTTGATTTGTGAACTGTCAGCAGGGCCCAGAGAGCTGGAGGGGGACCGAGGGAGTCCAGAACCCCACATTCTTAATCAGATTGAGCCCTGGAGAAGGAGAGGAGGATGGAAAGAAAAATTGATAAAAAGGAATGGAGAGAGATAGAGGAACAATGGAGGAGGGGGTGAGAAGGGGAGCAGATGAGGGAGAGAGGGTGAGCAATGTAGAGAGAGAGAGAGAGAGAGAGAGAGAGATGGAGTGATGGAGAGGAATAGAGGAACAATGGAGGAGGGGGGCTTGTGGGTGAAAAATGTAACAGGGGAGTGAGAATGAGGCTGTGCTTACTTCTCCATCTTCTTCTTCAGGCTTGCCTCGGTTGGACAGGGTTTACATGTAGTGCCACTGACCATCCATCCCCATATTCATTCCCATTCCACCCATTGGTCCTGCAGAATGAGTGACAGAGAGGGGAACTAATTACATGGTGCAATCACAGGTTCATATGACAATATACAATAATAACCCATGAATAGACAAACAGAACAGAAACAGATTTTAGGCTACATTGGTAGAAAGGGACAGATAACAGGATGAGAATAAAGGTTGCTTATTTACCGCCAGGCCGAATCCCCAGGTGTTGCTGTCCGTCGAGTACAAAGCCTCCCATTGGTTGCCCGTCAGGGCTGTATGCCGTCCCCTGGCCCACTGTGGATGTAACATTAACAAGACATGGGTCAGTATACTGTATACTACTAGATTATAATTATAATTATATTGGTCCGTATAGAGATATAATACTAGACTGTAATTCTATTTCTATTGGTCAGTATAGAGATATAATACTGGATTGTAATTCTATTTGTACGGGTAAGTATAGAGTTATAATACTAGATTGTAATTCTATTTCTACGGGTCAGTATAGAGCTATACTACTAGATTATAATTATATTTCTACAGGTCAGTATAGAGCTACAATACTAGATTATAATTATATTTCTATTGGTCAGTATAGAGATATAATACTAGATTGTAATTCTATTTCTACTGGGTCAGTATAGAGCTATAATACTAGATTACAATTATATTTCTATTGGTCAGTATGTGTCGAAGCCAAAAGACAGAAGAGATAAAGCATAAGAATACAAGTGGCGTTCAAAACATCCTCATCTACATTACAAAATCATACAGTATAGTACAATTAAAAATGACTATAAAATGACTGAGAAACAAAGCCATTGTATGTTATTAATTTGAACCAATTGAAATTGTGCTTTACCTGATCTGTTAGACTGGTCAATCATAGGCTGTACTATTCTCCTCCTGGCGTTGATGAACCTGGAGAGGAGGAGAGAAGGGAGAGAGAATTCAAACCAACATGGAATATACAGTACATGAAGCTTCTCCTTGGCTTTAGATCTCCTTTGCATTCATCTTCCTGGTCTGCTTAAAGGAAAACTCCACCCCAAAAACTATCTATTTGTCTTTGTTTCATTAGTCCATCTGTCCTTCATACGATGCATCATATGGGCCAGATTTCTGTATTTAGAAAGTTACATATCTTGAAAACTTCATTGTTGACACGCAAAACATTTTGGGACTATATCAATAATGGAGTAATGACATTTTTTTAAATATACAGTTTTTGGGTGGAGTTCTTTAAGATAATCAAAGCATTCAGCAATCAAACAGAATATGACAATTTCCTGCTCCAGTTTTACTAGTATTCCAATGTCTCGTGTCTTCAGGGATTAGGTTAATAATCGCTCTTATTCTTATTGACATGATCTGGGGTATTAGGAGACAGCCACATAGCTTACCAGATCTATTGATTTGGGTTTAGCCCCTTCAGCCTCAGGCTGTAATAAGGCTAAACGTTTGGCCAATTTCGGTCAGAGACGTATCACTGTATCCAACAGGACCCAACAGGACCCAGCAGGACCGGACAGATAGGTAAGCTAAGCATTCGCCTGCTTTGATAAGTGTATTGAAGTAGATCCATTAATAAAACTAATAGAATTCTTAACTCCTCGGGATTAGAGGTGCACGTCTATGTAATTAGGTGTGTTGACAACCCAATATGGATTCTGGGATGGGGGAGGATTAATCGCGAGAAGCCAAAGTCAAATCATTTATTCCAAACCTGACCCCGTGTAAACTCAAAGTAAAGTGATACCTTTTAGATAACACACCAGAACTGTAATCTCGAAACCAAACCCCCCTGGATCTGTTCCTCTTTCCTCTGTGATCATTACATTGGACACCGCCCCCCTTCCCAAAATGGGATAAGCCATCTACAAAGGGGCCAGGTTGCCGGGCCTTAAATATGCTTTAATCCATCATGTCATACATGTAAAATGAGGCTGAGGGATTGTAAGGGGACGAGAGTGGGTGTACATCTCCCTGTTAATGTTTCCCAAACAGTGAAGATAGATTGAGTATGTTTAACACGCCCATTTTAGTTCCCTTTCCAAAGAGCTGAACATAGAATGTGCAGGCTTCGCCAAAAACATGGCTGTAGCATAGATTTAGATAGGAGCCTATGAGCCAGTCCTGGGAGGAGGTACGAAGGAAAGAAGGAAAGGAATAAAGGAGAGAATGAAGCACAAGGGTTAGGTTTAGGGTTAGCGTTAGGATTAGGGTTAGCGTTAGGGTTAGCGTTAGCTTTAGGGTTAGTGTTAGGGTTAGCGTTAGGGTTAGCGTTAGCTTAAGGGTTAGTGTTAGGGTTAGCGTTAGGGTTAGGGTTAGCGTTAGCTTAAGGGTTAGCGTTAGGGTTAGTGTTAGGGTTAGGGTTAGCGTTAGGGTTAGTGTTAGCTTTAGGGTTAGTGTTAGGGTTAGTGTTAGCTTTAGGGTTAGTGTTAGGGTTAGGGTTAGCTACTCACCAGTTGTTCACTTGCAGGATGGTGAGGCCTGTGTCCTGTGCTAGCTGCTTCTTCTGTTCCTCTGAAGGGTAGGGGTGCTGTGGTACACAGAGGACAGAAAAAACTACATCTTCAGTAAAAAAAAAAAAACACCCAGCTTGCATTGATTTACAAACGATCATGTCTAGACAGAAACACACGTCACATACGATTAGGGGTTAGGGTTAGGGTTAGGGTTAGGGTTAAGGTTAGGGTTAGGGTTAGACAGAAACACACCTCACATACGACCAGGGGCTTTCCATTCACAACATAAGGGAAAGTCAAACTCAGGAAATGTAATCACGCCCAGTGATAGACTCACATCCACAGTGACCCTTGGCTAATATACACACAAGTCAATCTCTCTCGTTAGCATAAGCACAAGTGAACAACCAAGACTGACCACTGATTGGCCCCCGAACACTTTGGGCTCAAAGCGTGTGGCATTGTTTGACATTATTTGACATGATTTGACAAATGATCAAATGCAATACAAAGGAACACAATGGAGACCTTTGTTAAGGCCTGAATAGGGCCTGGCCCCTGTCCCCCTGTCTCCCTGTCCCCTGCCTCTCTGCTGGCGGTGTGACAGAGGGAGAAGGGCGGCAGATTGCAGACAGAGTTTACCCATTCACAGGGTACAGGGTGGTGGGCGCTGTCAGGGCTGCAGCCACCTCCTATGGTAACCGGGTGAGGAATGAGCTCGAAACAACTTCATTTTTAAACAGGTCTTTCAGTCACACACACACATAGTCGCACACAAAGTCACACACGCACGCACACACTCTCTCTCTCTCACACACACACACACACACACACACACACACACACACACACACACACACACACACACACACACACACACATAGTCGCACACAAAGTCACACACACACGCACGCACACACGCACGCACGCACACACACACACACAAACACAAACACTCTCTCTCACACACACACACACACACACACACACACACACACACACACACACACACACACACACACACACACACACACACACACACCACACACACACACACACACACACACACACACACATAAACCGCAATGGTGGTGACAAAAGCCATTGTTGCCACAAGTGATCGTCATGGTGACCTCCCAGCTTGGTGTCTGACAGTCTAGTGACGGATGGCTCAGTGCTCCTCCCTCAACCCAGCAGAATATCTCTGTCTTCCTAAATAAAACCCTCTGCTAATGTCTCCAGTCCAATCCACAGAGTGTTGTCACATTGGGGCCTCTCTCCAATGTCTAACCCTTATCAGCTATGTTACTTTACTCAGGTCACCTGTCATTGAGCTGTGGTTAAACAAGACTTATTCCTCTGAGCTCCAACAGGGCCTCATGGTGGAACAAGACGTATTCCTCTGAGCTCCAACAGGGCATCATGGTGGAACAAGACTTATTCCTCTGAGCTCCAACAGGGCCTCATGGTGGAACAAGACTTATTCCTCTGAGCTCCAACAGGGCATCATGGTGGAACAAGACTTATTCCTCTGAGCTCCAACAGGGCCTCATGGTTGAACAAGAAATTCCTTTGAGCTCCGATAGGGCCTCATGGTTGATCAAGAGCACCCTTTTATAGCTGTGTTTTGCGAAATGCAATGTATGTTTATTGTAACTAATTCAATACATTAGCGTTAAAAAAAGAGCTTCACAAAGATCTGTTTCAATCAGCATGTAAGTGGAGGTCTAAAACCAACAGTTACTGTATGACCATGCTAGTTGGCCAATAATGAATCCTAGAATGAATCTAAATCTTCCATTGCTGCTTTCTCTGTACCTTTGTAGAGGAGGATCTTTAGAGCTCCTCCTCAGAACAGGAGCACAACAGCTGAAGGCTAAGACTATCTAGAGAAAGACCCTCTCTCCCCTTCTCCGACCCCAGCCTCAACGGTAAAGTCGGGACAAAACATAATCCGTCTCCTTCACCCTCTGTGGCCCGATGAATGGCTGATCGCCTGGGTGTTGCAATGGGACCATGCAGAGGACATAGAGGGGCCAAACTCCCCCTTACACCATGTATACGAGCCACATCCTTCCATGACAAACACTTGTGCTTAACCAGTGAGGCTGAAAAGAGACAGGGAACAGAGAGGGGATGATTCAATTAGCCTTCCTTTCCTTCTTCTTTTTTGTCTGCCCAATCTAAAGGTTCTTACATCCTGTACAGGAGATGTGTGACAGATTTTCACCCAGAAAACAAATAAGGAGCTTTGAAAACATCTACGAGTGGAGAGATGAAAAGTAGAAAACCAGAGGAGAAGGAGGAGGAGTCAGAGACTGCGGCGCTGTCTATTGGGTCTGGAGATAAAAGGTGAAACTCTCCTCACAGGGGATTGGTTGGAAGTCGTTGGAATGTCAAATAGTCCTTCTGAGCCTGAACAGAGGAGTTGCATTCTGGGAAAGTAGTCTATTCTGTTTTTGTAAAACGAAGTTCAGACGCTCAGTATAGTGGCATCATTCCTAACAAGTGTTGTATAATGGAGAGTCTGCAGTTAGAAAACATACACTACTTGTCTTTTATACAGCCCACTGTTCCCTTGACCCCCAATTACTGTTTTTTTACAAATTTAAAATCACAGGGAAAATCATTCGGCAAAGCACTACAATGTCACAGACCAATGCCCCTGTGTTGTGACATGACTGAGTGTTGAATGCAGTAACTTGTATTACTATTACCCCCAGGAGTACTTGGCCTACCCACATGGGGAACGTGGGAAGATTCAGAAGATGTCTACAAAACATGGGCCTCATGGTTAAATGCATGATAGTCATGACCAGTTGCACAAGAGGGTGTACTTTGGGCAGAGCAAGATGTGATTGGGGTAACAGAACCACCCCAGTAGGGGAGTCTGGTTAGGGCTGGAGCTAGGGCCAGGTCGGGCCTGCTGTCTTACCGTGAGGTGCTGGAAGAGCCACGCTCGCATTATATTGGTGGCCACTTTGGGGAAGATACCTCTCTTCTTCTGTCTCTTCTTGTCCAGGTCATCCTCGTCTCCTGTGCCCGGCGACGCCAGACTGTTGTCGAGGCCATCTCCTAAAACAGGAGAAAAAGTAGCCACAAGGGATATGTTAGGAGAAGTCTTTAACTTAGACACATCACCTCCATTCGCCAGAAACGCACACTGAAAGAGTAGCAGAGGTCTAGGGCAAATCAACAGCATAGCAACAGAAGATTCCACATCTTCCACATTTGCACGACCTCATCCACATTCTGCTACAGTTCTGGATAATGTAGAGGGGCATATACTGTAATGACAGAGCTCAATAAAAAATGATGAGCTGTTAATTCAATCTGAGCAGCACGTTTGACATGAAGTACTGACTGTTATAGCCAGGCTGCATGTTTGACATGAAGTACTGACTGTTAGAGCCAGGCTGTAGGCTTGACATGAAGTACTGACTGTTAGAGCCAGGCTGTAGGCTTGACATGAAGTACTGACTGTTAGAGCCAGGCTGTAGGCTTGACATGAAGTACTGACTGTTAGAGCCAGGCTGTAGGCTTGACATGAAGTACTGACTGTTAGAGCCAGGCTGTAGGCTTGACATGAAGTACTGACTGTTAGAGCCAGGCTGTAGGCTTGACATGAAGTACTGACTGTTAGAGCCAGGCTGTAGGCTTGACATGAAGTACTGACTGTTAGAGCCAGGCTGTAGGCTTGACATGAAGTACTGACTGTTAGAACCAGGCTGCAGGCTTGACATGAAGTAATGACTGTTAGAGCCAGGCTGTAGGCTTGACATGAAGTACTGACTGTTAGAGCCAGGCTGTAGGCTTGACATGAAGTACTGACTGTTAGATCCGTGGCCAGACACAATGCGCAGGCAGCAGCATTTTTATTTACCCACTGGGGAGCCAGGCCCAGCCAATCAGAATACATTTTTCCCCACAAAAGGGCTTTATTGCAGACAGAAATACTCCTCAGTTTCATCAGCTGTCCTGGTGGCTGATCTCAGACAAGAGAAGAAGCCGGATGTGGAGGTCCTGGGCTGGCGTGCTTACACATGGTCTGTGGTTGGACGTATTGCCAAATTCTCTAAAATGATGTTGGAGGCGGCTTATGGTAAAAAAACATTAAATTCTCTGGCAACAGCTCTGGTGGACATTCCAGTAGTCAGCATGCCAATTGCACGTTCCCTCAAAACTTGAGACATGTGTGACATTGTGTTGTGTGACAAAACTGCATATGAGTGGACTTTTATTGTCTGCAGCACAAGGTGCACCTGTGTAATGATCATGCTGTTTAATCAGCTTCTTGATATGCCACACCTGTCAGGTGGGTGGATTCTCTTGGCAGGGCAAAATGCTCACTAAGTTGGATGTAAATAAATTTATGCACAACATTTGTGAAAAATAAAAATATTGTACCTATGGAAATTTTCTGGGATCTTTTATTTCAGCTCATGAAACATGGGACCAACACTTTACATATTGCGTTTATTTTTTTGCCCAGTATAGATATTCCACAATTTGATAAAGACAAATGGTTTAGTTGTAAAAAAAAGAAAAAAAAGAAAGAAAAAAAAGGGAAAAATATCACAATAACAAAATAACAATTGTGACCTCATAGTTAAGGTATGACATCACAATAACATAACAAACCCCCTCACCTGTGAAGTTGAAAGCAGGGCGCTCCTTTTGTCTATGTGTGCTAAGGATGTTTGGGTGGATGGAGGGGGGTGTTATGGGGCTGGGGGGGTTGTGGTCATTCCCCCTCAAGCCCCCCATGTGTTCAGTGACCTAGCCTTCCCCTACCCCTTCCACCTTCACACCCCCCTCCAGTCTGTCTGTGTTGGATTGTCTGACTCACACTGCGACGCACACACACACACACACACACACACACACACACACACACACACACACACACACACACACACACACACACACACACACACACACACAGCCACACAACACACACAGCCATACAACACACACACACACACACACACACACACACACACACACACACACACACACACACACACACACACACACACACACACACACACACACACACACACACACACACACACACACACACACAGCCACACAACACACACAGCCATACAACACACACACACACACACACACACACACACACACACACACACACACACACACACACACACACACACACAACACACACACACACACACAACACACACAGCCTCTCTCTCCTACTGGCATTATTGTTTCAATGGGAACCTTCTCACGGATCAAGGCTAGAAGGCTCCCTTTTAAACTGAGATTTCTGCGGCTTCCGCCCCTGCCCTCGCTCCCCATTGCTCTTCATCACAGAACCTTCTGTGCACTCTCTCTCCCTCTCTTTCTCTCTCTCTCTGTCTCTTTCCTTCTCCCTCTCCGCCATTAATTGTGCATCAGCCGAGATGATTTACTTTTAACAGTGGTGGTTGTTTTTCTTGCCCTCGGGGCAGAGATGCCTTGAAAGCCTGCCTGGAGGGCATGTGAATAATGCATCTGAGAGACTCCTCCCCGGAGGCGGGACTGGAACCCTACTTTTCATAAGATTTGCCCTGGCATGTCTTTTTGTTTTTGGGGATGCATCAATCAAAGGGGCTTCTATATATGCACCCATAATCATGCATAAATATTTCAGCTAATGAATATTGCCATTAAAAAGGATGACTTGGACTGAGTGGGGTGGGAGGGGAGGGGAGGGGTGGGTTGGGGATGGAGGTGTTCTGACGGATGGTGTAGTCCAAGTCAAGGACAGGGCAGGTTGTTTGGCCACTGTCTCCTTTGCTTATGTGATGCTTTACTTTGTGTGTCCTCTATTCCTCATCCTCTCTGTTCATAGATGTTATAACAAGCTTTTATAACAGGTTTCTTTTCTAAGCTTTTGGTCTTATGACTGACACAAATGAGGAGGTTTGTTGTGGGAAGAAAGGTCTTGGAGGATGGTGTTGAAGAGATCTGTTGTTTCAGAGAGGACAGTTAATATCCTGTCTCACAGGCTAGGAGAGACATTTTGTTCAGAAATGCCTTGAGTGGTGAAATAATCAATAAAAAACGATACCTATCAATGACTAAACATTTGGGCTGGTGCGGGTGATCAAAATGACAAAAATCCATGTTGGTCATTTTAAATTAGTTATGTATCTGTTTCTGTACCAAATAACTGAAAACAATGGAAGAGAGAATGAGGGAAAGAATGAAAAATAGGAAGTCACCAGCACGGCCTAATTATATCTAAGGAGAGTCAACCCCCCCCTGCCCCCCTCCTCTCCTCCCAGCCCCCCTCCTCCTCTCCCCCCCAGCCCCCCTCCTCTCCCCCCAGCCCTCCTCCTCTCCCCCCAGCCCTCTTTTTTTTCCTGCTCCAGAGAGGGAAGGCCGCAGGGCAGATCCTCTGCTACGCTAATCGCTTCTGACTGTTCCCTGGCAACTCAGCCAATCTAAGCAGTGTGACAGTGCACTACTCTCAAAATCGTACCCGTGGAACGCTCCTCCCGTGGCCTAGCCCCCTCGCCTGCCTGCCTGCCTATCCCGCTCCCTCCCTGCCTGCCTACCCCGCTCCCTCCCTGCTTGCCTGCCCCGCTCCCTTCCTCCCTCCCCCCTGCATGCCTGCCCCAGTGTCTGCACTCGTGACACGGGGGGCTGCTGCCGTGGGGAAGGCTGGAGTACTGCCTCGGGCGCTTTAGGGAAAACAGCACCCTAAGATATGAAGAAGAGAGGCATCCTTGGCTGGCTTCCAACCCCCAACACCCTACTCTAAGCCCCTCTCTCTCCCTCTATCTTCCTCTCTCTGTCTCTCCTTCTCTCTCTCCCTCTCTCTTCCTCTCTCAGTCTCTCCTTCTCTCTCCCTCTATCTTCCTCTCTCTGTCTCTCCTTCTCTCTCTCCCTCTCTCATCCTCTCTCAGTCTCTCCTTCTCTCTCCCTGTATCTTCCTCTCTCTGTCTCTCCTTCTCTCTCTCCCTCTCTCATCCTTTCTCTGTCTCTCCTTCTCTCTCTCCCTCTCTCATCCTTTCTCTGTCTCTCCTTCTCTCTCTCCCTCTCTCATCCTTTCTCTGTCTCTCCTTCTCTCTCTCCCTCTCTCATCCTTTCTCTGTCTCTCCTTCTCTCTCTCCCTTTCTCTTCCTCTCTCTCATCAACAACATCAGAGACCAGTGCTCCTACAATTAGGTATAAACTGGGAAAACTAAATGAGGCAAGAGAATCCACATGATGACATGTCCATATCAGATAAAGTGCAGGGTTGGCTATTAGCTAACAGAAGTGATTGCTGTATTCCGGCCTGCATCAGTGATGGGAACTCAATGCAGCCTGCCTAATGAGCTCACCTGGACCTGATCCATCACCAATGACACTTCTCAGCCCCTCCTGTTATTACCCATGATGGACACTGCTAAATGGGAGTTGTTGTCTGGAAGCTTTCCAAGACACTGGGAATCCTATATTGATGTTGATGAATAGATCTAGAATCGTTCCTCCCAGAGGCCTTTATCCTATTGATTTGGAGTGGTGATTGGTAAGGGCTGGATTAAGATGAACACTTCTAGTTCTTGTGCCTCTCTCCAAAGTTATTTGTGAGAGCATCTTGTCACAGGTTATATGGGGACATTAGCCTGCAGTGTCATTGGTATGTCACCACCAGCAGTTCTGGATTCCATTTTCGGGGGTATCCGGAGGAGACAAAAAGATGCACTGACTGCATCCTGTTTCTTCCCGCTCTGCATTCCCCTCTTTGTAAACGCTAGTGTACAGCGGCTTCACAGCAGCTAGTTCCCCTTGGTTTCCTTTTCTTTTTTTATGACGGACATTCCAAGCCCCGCCCCCAAAAAACATTCCTAGGATAGCTCATCCCTTTTAGAACTGTCCCTGTGCCCCATCTATCTGAGAGTCACTCCGGGGGAGGTGGAATCAAAGACATTCCCTTCTGCATATCACACAGCTTACAAGAAAACAACCAAAGACTGCATAAGCCAATGGGTTAGCGGTTAGCCACATGGCTAACATAGTCACTAAGCCATAACTACACCACCAATCAACCAACCACATATCAACTACCTGTGGTTGATACCAACCATACTAACCACAATTCTCCTCCATTAGATAAGACTGTAGGTTCACCCTTTTAAGGCTTTTATCATTGAACCACACAACCATGACTAATGTCCATTCGGACAATAGGAGCTCCCTCATAGTAGGTACTTTGAAGAGCATCAGTAATCTCCTAGCCAGGCCTGCGCTGCTGACGTAAAGGCCCCGCTTTGGCCCCCAGGTCCCTTCCTATGTTAAAAGTGTTTGCTTGCCTCATCCCCTTGAATGAGAAAAGGGATGGAAACAAGGGATGAAAACAAGGGATGAAAACAAGGGATGAAAAAATAGCAGAGTCCCCAGGAGGATTATGAGGAGCAGCAGGTAGGCAGGGAAGCATCAGATCCTGCTACCAGTGACTATAACTGGGACTCTGATCATTCTGGGGCTATTTCTCCCCTTTGTTCCTCCATACATAAAGTGGCTCTGTCCTTCCCAGCTCCACGGCAGGGGTTATTGTGCTTCCCCAGCCTCTATGCATTCTCTACCCAGGTCAAAAGGGCAGGGAGACATGGATTTTGGGTCCCCCCCCCCCCCCCCCCGCTTTTGTTAAAAAAAATAAACATCTCCAGAGGAGCCAAGGAAAAAGCCATTCACACCATCCTTTTCCCCTCTCTTTGCTGACAATACAATTCACATAGTCAGTGTTACTGTGTTAGGGCATACAATGACATTAAACATGACATGGATACTAGGCTAAGTGAAATTCGTTGAACATGTTTTTCAGATAGTTAGGATAACGGAAGAAACTGAGGTAAAATCAGGAGGAATAAACTTAATCTTTGTTTCTGACTGTCCTTTCATCCTCTGAATTGCTCTTGTCTTGCAAAACATCCTGCCATTGTTTAGCTCAGTGCCCTGGCTATTGATGCCTGATGGGCAGAGGGTGGTAAGTTGCTTTAAAGTCTATTCTATTTTTACTGTGGCCATAGGAGAGAAAAACAAAAACAAGTCATAAAACCCTTATAGCCTCCAATGAGCTCATCACAGGCCAAATGAACAGCCGGCACACAGACAGAAAGCCAAGTAGGCTATTATACAGCAATACTGGACACAGTCATGCAAAACAAGTAATTGGCAATAATTACCCTCATCATATCAGATTAAACTTTTGAACTTTATCACCTGACCTGGATAAGTGATCCCTCACCATCAAAACCCAACAAACTAACTGATGATTCAACAACAACCTCTTATCTCAACATTATCTGAATGATAAGGATGGAGAAACAATAGCTGCTTATCATTATGATCTCTGGAGAGACTAAGTTTCATCTAAAGCCCACAAGTAGAGAAAAGACCATTGCCTTTGTATGAGGTCAGCACTGAGGTTAACCTTTGATATGGTATTGAGTCTAAAGAGAAGCTGTGGTTCTCGTACCGAGTTCGCTGCTGTTGTCCCCACTCTGGGAGACGTGGCCCCCGCTGGAGGGCCCCGGGGTACCCACGGATGGCGTGGAGTGGGCGTCATCCAGGTCTCTCCAGGACGCCGGGTTCTGGGGTCCACAGAGAATGTCATCAACATATCCCCCGTCCCGACCACACAACAGCAGAGGAGGGAGAGAACGAGAGAGAGAGCGAGAGAGAGGGAGAGCGAGAACAAGAGAGAGCGAGAACGAGAGAGGGAGAGGGAGAGGGAGAGGGAGAGGGAGAGAGAGAGAGAGAGAGCGAGAGTGCGAGAGAGAGAGAGAGAGAGAGAGAGAGAGAGAGGGAAAGAGAGAGATCACATTAGAGAACAGTAGATACAGTATGCCATCGCTGAACATCAATGTAACTCCCTAACACACACACATACACGCACACACACACACACAAACATACGCACTCAAACACACACAAACCCAGCCAATTTACCACAGCGCACAATATGACCATGTCGTCAATAAGAAAATAGAACATGTCCATAAAATCCATAATCCAATAATCCAACAATGTAAATTACCATTTTCCCTGAGACTGAGACGGCGGCAAAATAAAATAAAAAATTAAACGTTAAAGCTGATATTCAGCTACACTAGCTAATACTGTAGAGCCAAAGCAATCAGCACCAGAGCTCCAGCAACACTTCTTCCTTTCCTCTATCCTCCGGTGTCTTGACTGATTCTGAAGCCCAGTGGTCTCTCCGAACACCTATTTATTGGGCCATATATGCACAGGGACCAGGGTACTTAGACAGTCTAAAGCTGAGGGCCAAACAGCAGAGCAACCTCTTCAGCCTCTTGGCGTCAGCTGTTCGCCGGATGGCGCTCAGATGAAGAGCTCAGCCAACGACAAGAATAATCACAGCAACAATGGCAGCGCAGTGTGAATGAGGCCTCTCATCGAGCTCGACGAGCAGGCCCCCTTTTCCAACCCAACACACAGTAATTAGAAAGCTGTTTGTGTGGCGTCCCATTCAAAGTGCCATGTGTTTCCACGTTTATCAAGCTAATGAAGGGGGTTCTTTACTCACTCACACCCCAGCTGTTAAGATTACATTAATTACAGATACAGTGTGGTCTATCCTTCTTTAAAATGTATCGTACAAACTTAGATCCATAAAGGTAGAGAAGTTAAGATAATACAAATAGATAATAAATTATGACATCATAACTGATTTCAACTGATCTTCAATCACACATTTGTCATCCCTAAACTCAGATGAGTCTTCTTACTCTGTAAGTTTGTGATATAAACACGAATATTGAGCTGCTCTCTCTTGGATATAGGCTGGGTTGTGGACTCACTCAAACATTTCCAAAAGAGAGGCAGAGTTGGTGTGTCCTGAAGAGAACCAACATACTGTACTCATTGTGAGGTTTAGCTGCCTAGAACTGGCAGAGAGAACAGAGTTCTAAACTCCTGAAGATTTGTCATGAACTTCTCACACGTACAGCAAATCAAATCAAATCACATTTTATTGGTTACATACAAGCATTTATCAGATGTTCTTGCAGGTGTAGCGAAATGCTTGTGTTTCTAGCTCCAACAGTGCCGTAATATCTAACAAGTAATATCGAACAATTTCACAACAATACACACAATACGCACAAATCTAAAGTAAAGGAATGGAATTAAGAATATATATACACTACGGGTCAAAAGTTTTAGAACACCTACTCATTCAAGGGTTTTTCTTTATTTTTACTATTTTCTACATTGTAGAATAATAGTGAAGACATCAAAACTATGAAATAACACATGGAATCATGTAGTAACCAAAAAAGTGTTCAACAAATCTAAATATATTTTATATATTGAGATTCTTAAAATAGGCACCTTTTGCCTTGATGACAGCTTTGCAAGCTATTGGCATTCTCTCAACCAGCTTCATGAGGTAGTCACCTGGAATGCATTTCAATTAACAGGAGTGACTTCTTAAAAGTTAATTTGTGCAATTTCTTTCCTTCTTAATGCATTTGAGCCAATCAGTTGTGTTGTGACAAGGTAGGGGTGGTATACAGAAGATAGCTCTATTTGGTAAAAGATCAAGCCCATATTATGGCAAGAACAGCTCAAATAAGCAAAGAGAAATGACAGTACATCATTACTTTAAGACACGAAGGTCAGTCAATACGGAACATTTCAAGAACAATGAACATTTCTTCAAATGCAGTCGCAAAAACCATCAAGCGCTATGACGAAACTAGCTCTCATGAGGACCGCTACAGAAAAGGAAGACCCAGAGTTACCTCTGCTGCAGAGGATAAGTTCATTAGAGTTACCAGCCTCAGAAATTGCATCCCAAATAAATGCTTCACAGAGTTCAAGTAACAGACCCATCTCAACATCAACTGTTCAGAGGAGATCGTGTGAATCATGCCTTCATGATTGAATTACCGCAATGAAACCACTACTAAAGGACATCATTAATTAGAAGAGACTTGCTTGGGCCAAGAAACCAGAGCAATGGACATTAGATTGGTTTAAATTTTTCCTTTGGTCTGGAGTCCAAATTTGAGATTTTTGGTTTCCCACCATAAAGCATAGAGGAGGAGGTGTTATGGTGTGGGGGTGTTTTGCTGGTGACACTGTTTGTGATTTATTTAGAATTCAAGGCACACTTAACCAGCATAGCTAACACAGAATTCTGCAGCGATACACCATCCCATCTGGTTTGCGCTTAGCGGGACTATCATTTGTTTTTCAACAGGACAATGACCCAACACACCTCCAGGCTGAGTAAGAGCTATTTGACCAAGAAGGAGAGTGATGGAGTGCAGCATCAGATGACCTGACCTCCACAATCCCCCGACCTCAACCAAATTGAGATGATTCGGCGTGAGTCAGACCGCAGAGTGAAGGGAAAGCAGCCAACAAGTGCTCAGCATATGTGGGAACTCCTTCAAGACTGTTGGGAAAGCATTTCAGGTGAAGCTGGTTGAGAGAATGCCAAGAGTGTGCAAAGCTGTTATCAAGGCTATTGAAGAATCTCAAATATAAAATATATTTTGATTTGGTTAACACTTTTTTGTTTACTACATGATTCCATATGTGTTATTTCATAGTTTTGATGTCTTCACTATTATTCTACAATGTTGAAAATAGTAAAGAATAAAGAAAAACCGTTGAATGAGTAGATGTTCTAAAACTTTTAACCTGTAGTGTATATGGACAAGCATTGTCAGAGTGGCATAGACTAAGATACAGTAGAATAGAATAGAATACAGTATTTACATATGTAAACATATGTAAACATATGTAAACAAAACATGTAAACATTATTAAAGTGACTAGTGTTCCATTTATGCAAGTGGCCAGTGATTTCAAGTCTATGTATCTAGGCAGCAGCCTCTAATGTGCTAGTGATGGCTATTTAACAATCTGATGACCTTGAGATAGTTGCTTTTAGTCTCACAAGTTGCTTTTAGTATTCAGATAATTGTTTCTGAAATAACGCAAATGAGAAAGACTGGAAATGGACGCTAAAGTTGCCTTCACAACCACTAATCAACACAGCTACACAAACAGCTGTTGTTCTTCTCAAACATGGACTAGGCCCAAGATACAGAGTGGTTGGCATTCACATACACCGTTCTGCGTGTGCATTGCATGTGTCGTTACACCACAGGAGGCTGGTGAGAGGAGGACGGCTCATAATAATAGCCGGAATGGAGAGAATGGAGTGGTATTAACATAGAAACCACGTGTTTGATGTGTTTGATACCATTCCATTAATTTGGTTCCTTCAATTACTATGAGCCCGCCCTCCCCAATTAAGGTGCCACCAGCCGCCTGTGCCTAACACCCAGAGGACTACAGCCCATACATTATGCTGAAAGCCATGTGGCCCTGTATGGCTCAGATGGTAGAGCATAGAACGCTTGCAACACCAGGATTGTGGGTTTGATTCCCGGGTCCAACGGTACGTAAAATGTATGAAGCGTGACTGTAAGCCTCCTTGGATAAAAGTGTCTGCTAAATGGCATACATTATTATTATATTAGGAATACATTCACATACACTGTTCTGCATGTGGCCTAACACCCAGAGAAGTTCAGCCCATACATAATGCATTGGACAAAAGGTGAACTGGATCACGGGACAGCCAGCAGCAGAATGTCCTGTCAGATAAGTGAACCTTGAACAATGTTCACAACACGCACATACATACAAAGTGTGTTTGTGTCTACAACCACTGAATTAAGAAAATGCAAAATCATCTAACAATGTGAATACAATGAAATTAGATGTGGACAGTAAACACAATTTTTTTCTGATAGTCATGAGTAGTTTACTTCGGATAAACCTACTTAGTGTAAAGGACAGCAATCAAATATGAGGACTCTCCCCAACACAAAGTTCATGCCATTGCTCCAGTACTGTAGGGTTATTAAAGGAACCATGATATCAGAATTGACATGTGGGAGGAGAAAGAGCCCGTGTAGGGGGCACCCTATAGGCCCATGGATTGACAAAGACCCTCCTCTTTACCGACAATAGTAATCCAATTGGTTTAGCATTCAAGTGTAAAATCAAACACTAGTCCTCATAGCCCTCTTAGAGGGGAGGGAGACCCAACAGGACACATCTAGCTGTACTCTTCACCATGCAGACCCAATAATCATCATCATCATCACCACCATCATAATCACCACCACCATCATCATCACCACCATCATCATCACCACCACCACCACCATCATCACCACCACCACCACCATCATCTTCGTCATCATCCTCATCATCATCATCAT